>NC_086330.1:274380501-274980501 GCF_032445375.1 Bacillus rossius redtenbacheri | reverse complement strand
GTATACTTAAATGGCGCAAAAGGCCAATAGAGGGAAATTAAAGGGGGGGATGATGTCAAGACTTACCAAAACAGGGTGTTGGTCCTGGCGCTCAGGAGAGGGTGTCTCGTCTCCGAAGACTCGAACCACGTTTCGCGGTAGCCACGGAAGTCATCATGATTAATTAGAAAATAATTTATATTAGAAATACTAAGTTTCTCTACTTTCAACTAAACTACTGACTGGTTAATAATTTTAGCTAGGGACTCCATCCCTCTAGTCTAAAAAGACTACATAATATACGATGTCGATGATTCGCCGAAGATCGCAGATACAAACGGTACCAGTCAGTCAGGAGGCGCGCACCGAAGTAAGTTCAGAGCGGGATATCACCAGAATATCATAAGCGCGGGGTCTCTAGAGAATGGGAGGGGGGTTAGGCTCTAAGCTGAAAATTACCGAGTCCAACCGAAGGTGTCCGGCATAAAAAAATTAGATCTTACTGGAGTGACTGCGCGACTGAGGCGCTATCTTTTGGTGGCGAACAGAAGTACTAATAAATCGACTTGTGGCCGACGAGTGTGTCAAGCTAGGAGGTAAATGGAGTAACCAGTGGAGCCACCTAGCGGCCTGAGACATAAGGAGGGGAGAGAGGTTGTCGTTACCTCCGCGTGAGCGCGGTAGTGTCGTCGCTGCCGACGCCTCACAAGTGGCATTAGTTACCACAGCCGTCGCTAGGTGTCGCTAAAGTCCAGAATCGTAACTGCGGCTGTCAAGCCTGAGATGGCCTTGACTTCGGTTAACGTACCCGTGCGGTCGTCGCCCCTAGCCACACTTCTGAGAAGAAAGTGGTGGGTGAGCAGGAGGAGGAGGATGGCTTCAAAAAATGCATAGTCTGTCGGACACAAGGCCCACGGGATCCTCCTGTCGTGTCTTGCTGCTAGTGAACCTTATACCGATTCGTGACAGAGTTAGCAGGGCTCAGCACTGCTTCACAAGCTGCTGTAGGCAAAAGGTAGTCACGCGAAGAAATAAAGTTACCGGCCCCGACGTGCCTGGAGGCGGGAGAAATATTAGCCAGAATGCTAGCCTAGCATGAGGCTGGGAAAGAGAATCAGCTCGCCTCTGAGAACAGAGGCTGAGGGCCTGGCCGTAAAGAAAATAAGATGAGAGAAAAAGAAAAGAAAAAAAATATATTTTCAAAAATATTTAAGATTACAAAATTTTAAATAAAACGTACCTAAATCCCTAATACACGGCACAGTCGACATCGGTACAAATCCCAATGGTGGGGGGGTCAACGACTGTAGAGATCTTGACGGAGGGTCTCGCGTCTTCACCGGGGTCCCTGACGACGGAGGTGATGATGACGAAGCAGATCCCGATGACAACGATGTGGGCAGCTCCAGAGATCCCGATGACAACGATGGGATCAGCTCCAGAGAACCCGATGATGGCTGTATCTACTGTCTCTTCACTCCAAGAGACTTCAATGTGTGCATTATCGAACGCAGAGGAGACTCCGATACCTGCAACTACACCGAATTTGGTAAATACAACATTTTGTGAGCAATTCCCAGCTTCTGCATCAGTCGTGTATACATCTGATTCTTTGGCAACCAGTACAGATGATCTGTCAATGTCGACTGGGAAATCTCCAGCTCATGCAACATACGGGACTTCGTCGCCTACAACAGCAGTGTACATTGAAAGTAAGATACTTTCTGAGCCGTCGGTGACCCAAGGTCTAACAACGAGACATCTGTGTACGTCCTGTGACAAAAGTTTTAAATAACGTCAACATGCAAGAAGGCATGAAAATCATGTCTGTAGAAGAAACGCTAATCGTGTGACATTTCCGTGTGACCCGTGTGGTGTACATTTCACAAACATAAGTAATTTGATTAGGCATTGTAAAAGCAAAGTTCATTTGCAAGTTGTACAGCGGGGAAGCGATGGTAATTGCGATGAATATCTGTATCAGTGCTGCTACTGTGGTAGACGATTTGAACGACTACGAAGTACACGCAACCATGAAAAGCATGGCTGCAGAAGAAATCCTGACCATGTAAAATTTCTGTGTGAGAAGTGCGGTGTACAGGTTACATGAAAATTATACTTGAAAAAATAATTATAAATTTTGTACAGGAAGGTTTCTAGCATCAACATCTCTGGTCCTCTAAGGTGCTACACTCCTGAATTGATGTATCTTGATCTGTATGAATTATTTGTATTTTGTCAATGTAAAAAAAGAAATATAATAATGTATTTAAAAAAAATGAATATCGCATGAACTGAGAAATGTATACGATATATATATACCATGTTAGATTTTATTCTGTATAAATGTACAATTTTAAATAAATTATAGAATTAAAGAATTTTTTATATATTTTTCATAACCTACTTCATTCATCTTAATGTAATAAACTACATGTGACACGTAATTTAGGTCGGATTTGTAATGTCCGTTTTGTCTTGTTTGTGTGTATTTTTTTTTTCCAATAATGCTAAAATTATTTTTGTCTGAGTATGCCATCTGCATTCTTAAGATTTTTATGGGAGATGTTTTGGTAAAGTGCAGGTACAGGTAATGCCGTAACATTAGAGCAAATCTGATAGGAACTTGATTTATTATTTTTGAGAAATAATTTATTACTTCCCGAAATAAAACTAACAGCCTTGTGGAAAATTTATGGTTTTAAATCGTCACCTGTCATATATTGGTGTACACTACGGAGGTGATATTAAAAAATTAGAGAATGTTTATCAATTGACCACACTTCGGAGTATGCTGGTGCACTGGATGGGCTGTATCAGTAAGATTCTGGATACTTGGAAAGCGGTTCTTCGTCCAAGTTACTCACTCCTTCGTTGCTGATTACTAACATGAATTTTTACAACATGGTAAAATGAATGTATACTGGCCGGGGTCTTGATTTGAAATATTTTGCTGCTTATAATTATCAGAGTATTGAGTATGGCATGTGGAGTTCGACTCCTCTCGTATTGTGCTACACATTTATTTCTGTAGGTAGCAAGATATACATTCGTAGGCTGATTTTCTGCTATGGACCCGTGATGTATACTTTGAAGTGGATCCAGCAAGTACTTTACGTATGCTGGATTATGATTTCACTGGTGTTTTACGTGAAATGAGTTGGAAGGCTAGCGGCGTGATGTATGCATGTCTCGAGCAAAACATATGAGTGTCGCATCATTTTGCTAGCTTGTAATTCCCGCGCGAGGGGTCAATGTTCATTTTCTGGTGACGGTAGGCGTGTCTCGATCGTGTAGTCTCTGCCACTATCCTTGAGCATTTTTTTTAGGTTAACGTGCTTAAATTTAGGTACTTTTGACTAGTCGCGCGTGAATAAGTTTAAATTCGTATGCATTGGAACATATTTTTCTACATGAGTTAAGAAAAATACATAGATGCTACAATGTCTGAGATAGGTATCGAACACCTGTTCCTTACCCTATGAGTGACTAGCACTTGTTTGACCTATCTCCTCTAACCCTCGTTTACTTTGTGATGTAGATGAGACATGGTTGTTTTCAGACAGATGATGGTTAAAATGTCTTGTACAAAGTGTCCTTTGTAGAAATTACTATGTGTGGTAATTATTTTAGTCGAAGAGATAATTTAATAAAACATGTAAAAATAACGTGAAGGTTTTTTTATGTGTAAACAAATCATTGATAGGAAGGATTTGTATGTAGAAATGGTGGTATACCACATCTCTTTAAGAACACTGCATGGTATATATAATGAAAAACTCTTGGGCTCAAGAAACTAAACCATAGGTGAAAAGGATGATGCGGTTCCTAAGATTAAATGAAAGGAACTTTGATGATTTTATTTTCTATATACTAAGATGATTTAATTGAGTTTGTGATGATGGGTTGACAGATTAAATAATAAAACTGGACACATAGGCTTTTACAGATGATGAGAATGGAGCTCACAAGATCATAGATTGGGGTTAATCTCTGACAACTGAAATGAGGAAACTATATAATAAAATGTGTGATATTGATGCAGCTCATGACAATATTGATGACAGCTATGATGATGATGATTTGAATCTGTGATAGTGACACGGATGCGGAGATTTTAAGACAAATAATATTATTAATATAGAAAAGATGGAAGCCGTAGCACGTCGATCGTGACGAGAAACAAATATTGAAGGAAGCTGATGGTTTCGGGAAGACTGAAACGAATGAAAGTATCAAAACCGTGAAAAGTGAGAATACACTCAAGCCTATATTCAGTAGATCGTCCATACTTTGTAAAAATAATGGACTCCTAAAAAAGGAAGCATGAAGGCGATGCAGACACTTCGCCATCAACGATAACGAGTTCTTACGGTAATCTGGGTGAAGACGATGCCTTCTACGGTGATTGCTACAGTGACTCTGAAGCTGGCGACGTGATCCAAGACTGTGCTGAGGCAGCTAAAGCGGACAAGACCGAAGGCTGTGGCGGTGTCCTGAGATCAAAAAGATGGAAACGTCGTGATATATTAAATAAATCTGATCAAGCTTGTGATGGTCACTGGCTCGATGACGAATGTGACCTTGTGGTAGGTGTTAAAACGGAGGACAGCAGGGATCATAATATTTATAATAAACGTGCAAGGAAGATGGTGGCAGAAGAGATTGATTACACATCATTGAAAGATCCGAACATATTGGTTGACCGGCTAAGACTGTTCGTAGAGGAAACTATTCGAACATTAAAGAAATATCCTTCATAGTCAAAGAACTGAGGGAAGCTGGATACATACAATAATCATTTGTTTAACTGTCATGTGTGTACTATTGAAAAATAAATGAAGTTTTATATTTAAAAAAAAAGTATGGTTTATTTATTGTATTCTGATTTCCAACTAAGCATGTGTTTCCGCTACTCCATGTGTGATCATTCCGTTTTTTCCTGTGTGTACCATGTGTACGTTCCGATTTCCTGTGTGTACATTCGGTTTTCCTGTGTGTAAATTCCGTTTTCCTGTGTGTAAATTCCGTTTTCCTGTGTAATTTCCGTTTTCCTGTGTAATTTCCGTTTTCCTCTGTGTAATTTCCGTTTTCCTGTGTGTAAATTCCGTTTTCCTGTGTGTGCATTTCGTTTTCCTGTGTGTACATTCCGTTTTCCTGTGTGTACGTTCCGTCTCCTGTGTGTACTGTGTGTACGTTCCGTTTCCTGTGTGTACTGTATGTACGTTCCTTTTCCTGTGTGTACTGTGTGTACGTTCCGTTTCCTGTGTGTACTGTGTGTACGTTCCGTTTCCTGTGTGTACTGTGTGTACATTGCGTGTTGGAGCCGAGTAGCTTCATTGACATATAGTTTCGTAGCCATGCTGTCTTTTAGTCATGCAGTCTCGCAGCCATGTATAACTCGGAACCAGCTAGATCCTTTTAGACACTTAGCCTTGTAGCATCGTAGTCTCTTAGACTCGTAGCATTGTAGCCCAATATCATTGGAGCTGTTGAAAGAAAAGGCAGTTGGAGCATTTGGAGCTGTTGGAGCTGTTGGAGTATTTGGAGCTGTTGGAGCATTTGGAACTGTTGGAGCTAAGAAGTAGTCGTTGCACGTCTATGCAGGGCTAAATGTTTATAAGATTGCTGGCTTTCGCAAGTGGTCCTGTAGTAGGATAGAAATTGTGTAATAAATATTATGTTTGTAAAAGACTTTGTGGTGTTTTATTTCTCGAACCTTACACTTTTCTGGTATTTAAATTAAATTTTTTTTATCTTCGTCCAGGATCGTGCGAAGGACCTCAGTCGACCTTACTAATCAGTTTATTGTTTGCAAATTTATTTAATGAATTTTTAAGTTTTTCCTGAATTTCTAGGTTAATTATTACGAATATTTCAAGATGTTGGTCTTGATGTCTGATTGGATGATGGTAGTAGAGGATTTAAAGTCTCTTTAAGAATGTTGAACGTGGTTTATGGAAATTATTATTTTTTTTCATAAAATTAAACATTTTTGCATCGATCGAGTATCGAACCAAGGACTGGAGCGGATTGACTCAGTATGTAAGTTAATGGGTGACTTTTTTTTGATGAATTTTGGATTTTTTTTCCCGCTTTTATAGCTACATTATTACATGATTTCCAAGATGGCGCCCAAATTTCAAGATGGTGGAGGCACCTCGGTAATAAATGATTACTGCACTGTAGCGGGTTAGAATAAAATTATCCAGATGGAAATGTACTCTATAATACGAGTACACACACAAGATGGTGTACTCCAGCAGGTGGTAGCTCCTGGTAGCATGTACTGAACATAAAATGTCGGATCCATGATGGGCGACAAGGACAAAGTCAAATTTCAAGGACAAATTCAAATTTCCAGGCCAAGGTAAATTTCAAGGTCAAGGGCAATTTTCAAGGTCAAGGTCAAATCCAAAGTTCAAGGTCAAGGTCGAAGTTAAAGGTCAAGGTCAAATTTCAAGGTCAAAGTTCAAGGTCAAGGTCAAGGTCAAAGGTGTGGTGATCATATAGTTATACTAACATGTCTGCACACTCTAGCAGACGAAAACAAGATGGTGGTCTCCAGCGGATGAAGACAAGTTGGCGTACATGACGTCATACCAGCTGACGATATATGAACCTTGGTATTGGTTTCGGTAGATCGGTCTGTAGGTGGCTTCTGTGGAGGAAGGATTTTTATTTTTTATTTTTGCCCTCACCGGTTTCGAACCAAGGACGGGAATCGATATAATCAATCATTATATTTATTGTCAATTTATTTAATGAATTTTGAACTTTTTCCCGAATTTCTGGCATAAAAATTACGGATTTTCAAGATGGCGTCCAAATTTCAAGATGGCGTGTGTCACAGTAATAAATGATTACTGCACTCTAGCGGGTAAGAATTAAACTAACATGGCATCAGCGCACTCTCGCCGACGATAACAAGATGGCGGTCTCCAGCAGACGAAGACAAGATGGTGGGCGTAACGAAACATGCTACAATTATATAATCCAATATGGCGACCTTACGATACATGCAACAGTGGATTTTAAGATTTTTATTATTTAACTCTATTATTTAATTTTTTTATTGATTTTTAAAAATTTTCCCGAATCTCTAGCATTAAAATTACGGATTTTCAAGATGGCGGACATGACGTCATACTACCTGATGGTATATGTGCGTTGGTAAAAGTGGTGGGGGTCATTCTGCATGCGTCCACTGCGAGGGAAGGATCGGTCGCCATTTTAATTTTTTTGCCCTCACCGGTGTCGAACCGTGGACTCCGAACTCCGTGTCGATAATGTATGATTTTTATTAATATTTTATTAAAATTTTATTAATTAAATTTTTTTTATAAATTTAAAAAAAATCGTTTTAATCGGATGAAAATAAAAAAGTTAAAGATGGCGGCCATAACGAAAATTGCAAAGGTGACGTCATAATTCAAAATGGCGGATAACACATCGCCGGAATTTTCGAGAACACACAATGATGTCATCCAAAATGGCGGATCCAAGATGGCGGATCAATAATGGCCGCCGGGGTCAAGGTCAAGGTCAAAGGTCAAGGTCACAGCCATCCAAGATGGCCGCCGTGACTTCACAATCCAAGATGGCGGACAACACACAGACACCACCGCCTGGCGCCTGATCTCGGAGCCCCATTTATATACTACTAACATCTAATATGTTAGGATCTTCCCATGACGAATTATTAATATCTTTTGCTGGTGCCATTTTCCTTGCATATTTATTATAAATTTTTTGAGACCACTATTGTTCCCGTTATCATTGTAAATTTGATAATAATAATTTATTTAATCATGCCATTTTCATAGTTTTGGTCTCAGGGCTTCATTAATTTTTAAGATTTTGTCAGGTTTCTGTGCTTCGTTACAGTGTTTGGTCTTGTCACCAGCTTCCGAGCCACTGTCGATTTCATCGTAGAAGGCAGGGTCTTCACATGGAGTACTCTAAGAATTCTAAATCGATGGCGTCGAAGCTTCTTTATTACCTAAAATCTTCTTTTTTAAGTGTCCATTATTGTTTCCAAAGTATGGAGAATTTACTTAAGATGGACTTGAATGTATTCACACTTTTCACGGTGATAATAGTTCCATTGGTTTCAGTCTTCCTTAAAACACCAGCATCCTCCAAGTTAATATCTTTGCCGAGATCAGGAGAGCTATGAACTTAATCACGTTCAAGACAAAAGAAAATTATTTACATCATGAAGTACACTCTTTTTTAATGTAGTGTCTTTATCGATGTCCATTATCTCGTAAGTGGGTTTTGTTTAACAAGTTCTGCCATGTCTTTTTAAGCTATCAATTCGTGTAAACAACCACCTGCTACACTGATCACAACTATACATTTTTTTTAGTAGGTGTATAACTCAATCATTCTTTGAGTAACGTCTACTTTTCCTTCTCAGGACAAATTCCTTAGCTACTACAGCATCTACGGCAGTGCCCTGCCGATACAGTTAAAGACAACGAACCAGGATCCATATTAGCTTCTGCAACTAATGCCAGACGCAAACTAAGAGTTTTAAAATTAAAATTACTTAAAGAGATTATTTAATATTTCGTCAGCGAAGTTAAATTATCTCATCCAAAAAACTGATCCCAAATATTTCCTATTCTTACCAACAGATGTCGCCGTGTGTTATGTTGAGGTAAATATTATTATTGTTCATGTGGGATGAGCTATGCTCCTTCACGATCGCAAGGGAAGGAGGCTTTGCTAGACATCAAGGAGAAATAAATCCGTTTTGCATGCTAGTGTTTCTCAGCTGTCTCATGGCATATTATTTGAATGGGTAGTGAATATGATTTTTTTTTTAATTCCACCTGATAAAAATTTTAGAAACAGAAATTAACTAATCAAACGAAACTCTGAATAAAATTGAATGTATCATTAAGTAAAAAAAAAAATTAATGCAGAGATCGTTTTATCCTAAATGACCAGAAAACTCGGAGAACATCAGCAGAAATCTCGCCAGAAATAACCAGGAGAAAACGGAGAAAACCAAAATAATTGTCGCAAGCAATGACCAAGAGCACACGGAGAAAACCAGCCAAATATGAACGGAATAATCAGAAGTACACGGAACAAGAAAACCAACAGAATTCTTGAAAAACCAGATCAGTGAATGTTACATTCATACGATTAAAATATATCATGTTTTGCATAATAATATGCCTAGCATATATTTGTTACATTTGTATGCATATGTATACTGCTATGATAGGCATATAATATGAAATAAGTGAGCATATATCTAAATGCGAGGCCTGCGTGGCTCGAGCGGGCAGCCACCCGACGCTTTTGCTTGCTTGAATCTCTTGGGCGTGATTGGTCAACGTTAACTTGCAGATGCCAACCAACGGAACTTTCACTTGACTTTCTCTTCGTCCAGTCTCATGAATATTTTTAAAACATTTGTGGGTAACGTGCTTGTATTCAGGTACATTAACTAGTCGTACCTGAATACGTTTATCTTAAAATATATTGGAAGCTATTTGTTTATGCAAGGAAAAAGTTGTATTGATGTCTTTAGTTATTGTATCCCGGACCTTAGACTGTTCAATATATAATTAATATATTTAATTAACTCTATACTGCTTGGTCTCGAACCGCGGACACGAATTAATAGAATATTCAGTAAATTAATTGTAATTAAAAGTAATTAATTTGGAAATCTTTTCTAATTTTTGGGCTGATGATAAACGAACTTCCCCGATGGCGTTCATTATGTCATCATCGGCTTTCTGGAGGCTGGTAGATGACGAACCTAAGCCGATTTTAGGATGATTTATTAAATAAGTGTTTTTATCCTCTTTTTTCATCGGTCAATTGTCTAACAAAACACTGTAATCGATTGAATAAATCATTATTAAATTTTATTAATTTTAGGTATTTCCACGATCTAGCTAAAAATTACAGTATTTCAAGTTGGCGGCCATTACGAAAATTGCAAGAGTAACAGTTTAGTTTCAAAATGTCGATAATTACATAACAATACAATATGGCGGTCGAGGTCAAGGTAAAGAACAAGGTCATGGTCAAAGATTAAAGATACCTATTAGTCAAGGCCAAAGGTCATGTTCAATATCAAAGGTCATGTTCAATGTCACAGGTCAAATATCAAAGGTCAAATGTCATGTTTCAAAATCAATAAAATCATATTTACATAATTTTTATAAGACTTAAAATTTTCCCTATATTCTAGCTTAATATTTGAGGATTTTCAAGATGGCAACCGTATTGAAAAGTGCAACGGTGATGTCTTCATTAAAAATGGTTGCCGTGACATCAGAATTCAATATGGCGACCGAAACGAAAAGTGCAACATTATATAGTGGGGCATTTGTTCTTAAGATGGCTAAGTTCAAGATAGCGACTGAGGTCAAGGTCATCGTTAAGGTCAATGTCATCCAAGATTGTCCATATTAAATGTGGTTACCATAACGAAAAGTGCAACGGTGACATCAGCATCCAAGATGGCCGCCGTGACATCATAATCCAAGATGGTAGTCGGGGTCATTGACTGGCACAACGCACCACAGTCTTAAGCCGGTCCCAGAAAATACATTTCTATACCTACTACTAGTGCACGTCCACTTTTCGACATTAAGATAACCAAGTTACCATACATAAAAATGTTCTTAAGTTTATAATTGTCCCTACACCAAGTCAACAATCGTCTTAGAGCATGAAGGGACCGACGACCCCATTTTACGTATTTTGTATTTTGCATATGTCACTACACTTAGCGTGCGACCACCTCACGACATTAAACGTGACAAATACCTAAAATACCTTTAATTGCTGTTGTTGCAAGTGTCACAATATGGTTGGCAGCCTTAGTAAATCGAATATATATTTTGCTGTATTCTGTGTTGCAGGTGTATTTACACTTGGAACACACTCCCCTTACAACCTTTAGGAAAACGAAATCATGTTTAGCTGTGTTCCATGTGTTGTAGTTGTCACTACACTTGGTGCACAACTGCATTACAATATTAAATGAGACTGATACACCACATTCATTTTTTGTTTTACATGTCACTTCAGCAGTTGCATTACCACCTGACATACTTAAAAAGACGAAACACCATATACTGTACATGTATTTTCTGTGTGTTGCAGGTTTCAGTACACCTTAAGCGCGGTCGCCATCTTTGCGGGGGTACGATTGTCTCCAAGTTATGGGTGATGACGGCCGCTCACTGTTTGTACGACAACGAACGCAAGTAAGTAGTTTACACGGGAAAAACTTTTTTTTTACAAAAGATTCCTTTAGAAACCAGTGGAATAAAATTTTTTGAATGCTACAAGTAAGATATTGTATTGTTGTGCAACACCTATAATACCTATGGCTGCTTTTGCATGTATGAATTTGGTTTTTGAGATAATACTGAGAAATTATTACGAAAACATCTGCATACATTTAATTTTAATTGGTGTTACATTCAAAAATAATATTTAAAACTATGGATAAAATTAAAGCATTTTCAATAATTGGATATTAATTGGTTTAATTATGCTTATTATTGCGTGCAGTCAATACTGGAAAGCTATTCGGGGAACGAATTACAAATAATGTTAACTATTGAAGGTACTGGGACAACACAAATCATAAATGCCCCGGTAGAAATACGAATCAAATATTACTCAAATATTACAAAAATTTCGAATATATATTATAAATTATTATATGAGAATTTATTTTTGTTTCATTTACAAAAAAAAAATTGAGCTAGTCTTTCAGTACTCGCTAGTGATGTGTAAACATTTAACCTTGGTAACGAGCTTATTAATGTGTTCTCTTGTTACAAATAAACTTACGATACAAAAACCAGACACCAAAATTAAATTTAAATTCTTTAAAATAATGCCGAGTGTGATAAATATGCGATAAGTAGGTATGCATTTTAAGGGAAAAATGGTAAAAATGTATACCTTTTTAAAATCTAACTATAATTCTGTTTAACAATATGGTACTATTGATTTCTCAGGCTAGATGAACAACAGGAGTGCTGATACATTGTCACGTTACAAACATTGTAGAAGACGGTATAGAAATCTCAGGTCCGTTAATATGGGCGAGGCATGAAAAACTTTACTACAGCAATCCTAGCGGCGTAAACTGTAAGAATACACGCGAAATTAAAATTTTTGTACCCTGTAATGGGTGACTTACACACAGTTTTTCTCTCAATTCTGATTAAAAGCTGTTCTTGTACTGAAAAAAGAGCTATTAGCTATTATTTTTTACTTTAGTATTACTTCAAAGATCTGAAAAAAGAAATGATTCATAATACGAAATTTTGAGCAGTATTTAATAATCTTGGTTATCAAAATTGACTTTATTTTTAATAATTTTACATATTTTGCTTATGTAACTGATGGATACAGGCACCCCAGTTTTCGATAATAGGATACAATATTAAGAATAATTATGTAATTTTCTAGAACAAACGCTCTTTTCTAAAAACGTAAATAGTACGTTTTAGTACTTTCACTTCATGGCATATATATACCCATTGCCATCGCTATAGAATTCAGCTGGAATTCTAGACGTTCACACTTCACAAAAAATTGTAGTAGAAGTCTTAAAGAACGACAATTATTATAAGAGAAATTCCATACAATTCTAATGCATTTGTTTGTAACACATTACAGTATTAAAAAGCAATTAAAGTAAAATAAAATCTCAAAACTTAAATACTAACAACATGTTTTACAACGCTAGGTACAGCTCATGCCGCCAGGGTGACTGAGCATCACTTGTCTCGCAGATTTTTGGTGACTTTCCTATATTAACTCACTAAAATATTGGCACGTTGCATGTAAATGCCTCAACGCTGAACATATGACATTTCCCCCTATAACGGAATTATCATTGCCTGCGTTTTATAGGTAAAACTTCTTAAGAGCATTGAGGGTGAAATTTTAGTATTCACCAGGAATGTAATGAAATAAGCTCCCATTACTAAACGAAAAACTGACAGGTTAAATGTCCAATGCGCAATCATGCAGAAACTGTTATATCCACAAACCAAAATCGTCAATATGGTGACCCACGTGTGGCAACATGCACCCGTGCATGTTTTGCGAACATCGGGATATTAACTAAGTGTAAGTGTATTAAAGCTTACTTTATGGTAATGAAGCTATCCCGATATATATTTTGTTTAGTTGAATAGTCATAACAAAATGATGATAAAATTAAAATATTTATAATTTACTATCCAGGTAAATTGTGTTGGGTCGAATATGGCGTCAAATATATTTAACATTTTGTTGGTTCTCTATAGCATTATTAACGGGCGCTATTTTCAAGGTATTTTGTAAACTTCAAGTGTAAGTACGATCGATACATTAAGAGATAATTAATTTGAAACATATTAAAAACACATTTTATAGCACTAAGTATGTATGTATATTTGTTTTGGCTTATACGACAGAAATCAGTCTAAACATATTTTCTGCAACATAACCTTAACCTTATTGAGCTGATTAGACATTTAATATTTACCAGAAAAAATTTCCTAAAACCATGTTTCAGACTTGAATTTCGACAAGGAATTATATTAAAATACTGGTCATTATTTTAAAATTCACTGAACCGTTAAAACTACAACGTTCACATAAAACTTACAAGTTATACGTCTGTGGCATTACTTAAATATTAACATGAAACATTTTTTTAAAACACATATTATAACACTGTATATATATATATTTATATTTATTTATTTGTATATTTGATTTGGTTTTAAATACTGGAATCAGTCTCTAAATACCTCCTGCAAACCAAACTTAATCTTTCTGACTAGATTCACAGTGATAATATATTGAACCATGGTCATGAGATTATAAAACCACGCACTGATTCGTCTCCGGGTGCTCCAAAAAATATTATAGCCTTGCGTAGGTGCCACATGCAACACGCACCCCTAAAGCCTTAGAATAGTTAATGCAATTAAAGAAAAGGTAAACGGTAAATTTTTTATTTGTTCTTCAAGCAACAAGATTACAACACTTGCACTCGTCGCAACCTTATCTTGCAAATACAAACATTTGAGCACGTAGTTACAATTTATGATTAAGTTAAGCTTATGGAACAGTGTAAACATCAAGTAAATACCATACTTAATATTAGTATCATGTTTCAACGTGTATAATAAACATAGGTTTTAACAAATTATCTCAAAAATCAATGAATTGTAAATATTGTGCACTGTTACATAAACGAAAGTGAATAAGGCAAAATATAGCTGCAGGTGTTTAATAGTAAGTAAGATTAATATTTTCACACATAAGCTCCCGCTACACTTAGACCTAACCATATTATAATCCAGCGTGTTTTGGTTAAAGCTACCCCAACATCAAAAGTTCTGACCAATAATTACTTAGAATGCCAAGTCCCGAGTCTAAACACAACAAGATTAAATACTTTCAAGTGACTACCGCACAAGATTGATCCAAATGCTAAAGTTTAAGTGGAGTCAGTTTTACGTACAAACTCGTTTCTTAAAAAATTTAACGTGTGCGTTGAGGAACGCGTGACAGAAGTGAAACTTCTTGTTCTTTATATTATTAGGTATGGGAAACAGAATTATCTTTGGCTAAGGTAGCTTATAAAAATATATAGGGCCTATATATGCAAGTATGCGAGAGCTAAATTATGTTTTTTGCGCAAGTATATAAATGTGAAAATATGCAAAGATGCAAGTGTAAATTATGGAAGTATGTAAATGTTAATTGTGCAAGTGTGCAAGGTTACAAGTTTACAAGGGTGCAAGTATGCAAGTATACAATTAGCAAAAATACAAGTGTGCTATTGTGAAAGTATACAAGTGTGAAAGAATGAAAGAGTGAAAATATGCAAGTTTTAAAGTGTGCAAGAACGTATGCAATTTTGCAAGAATGCCATTGTGCAAGTATGCTGCATCATTTCTACCTCTCCCCTGCCGTCTCCACCTCTCTCGGTTCCCCCCACCCTGTACCTAACTATTCCCCTCCTATCCCGATTCCCTCACCACGTAAATAACTATTTCCCTCATGCGACCGGAATATTTTGTACAGGCATAAATATTTGATCCCATCTAAAAGATAATTGAATGTTCAACAATTGAACTGAATGTGTGCACTTATTATTAGTATGCGATTAGGTAGTCTAAAGTATGTACTAGAACAACACAAAACATTAATTCCCTGACAGGAATCCTAACCCAGTGTTGCTGCGAACATTTTTTGTAGCGATAAAAGTGCGTTCATGTAAATGTACAAAATTTACAAATATCATCTTCTATAGCCTTACAATAAAATTATTTCTATCATCATTAATGTACTACTGTGTACGAAGTTACATATAATTATAAACAAAAATATCAATTGCTATTACTATGATTGGCAGGAAATAAAAAATCGTATCCCACCACGGATTTTATTATACCCATTCAACTGAACAGGAAATTAAATGGCTTCTGCTCTGTTTGATAAAAAAAAGTATTAAAATTTTTATAGCAAACATTGTTTACGTGTTATAAATATGTATTTCAATACTTTTTTAAAATACTCAACCTAGTATAACGTGAAAGTTAATAATATTCAAATGGATCAGCGAAAAACGGACTAGTCGTCCGTTTAGTACAGTCTACCATCCTACTCGTATGAATAGGATTGTGAAGTCTTGACTGATGATCGGGAAAAATGACAAGATTTTAACGTACACGTGTATTCCCGAAATACCTTTCATGTCTAGATATTAATAATAAATATGTATTTCCCGCCTACATTTAGGATTGGTGAAATTTGCACATGTAACCCCTCTTTTTTATATTAAGTATAAGTACCCATAGTGTCTTACTTTTCTTCAGATATGTTTTAATATGTTTTCAAGGGATAATTGTAGTATAGGATAGTATTTCCTGCGCCTGGCTTCTGGCTGTGGAGCCGGGAGCCGGTCCGCCATATTGGATTGTGACGTCACGGCGGCCATTTTTGACTAAAAATTCTTCAAAATTACTCAAAATTGACTCAAAATTACTCAAAATTTCCCGTTTTCGAAGGAAAAGTTCCCGTTTTCGAGGGAAAAATTCCCGTTTCGAGGGAAAATTAGGATTTCGAAAAACCACAAAAGTCGTTTTGCCTTAAAAACCACGAAATGTCCATATGTAAGCTTACGCATCCATGTCTACAGCCTCCGATAAGCCTCTGACGTCATCATGGATTATGACGTCACCGTTGCAATTTTCGTTACGGCCGCCATCTTTAAAATCCGCAATTTTTATGTTAGAAAAGCGGGATGAATTTTAAAAATCATTAAAAATTTTAAATAATTGAATTAAATAAAAATCTTAAAAACCACTGTTGCAGTTATCGTTACGGTTGCCAACTTGGATTATATAAATGTTGCATATTGTGTTACACCCGCCATCTTGGTTGAGTACCATGTCATTCTTACACTTTATGTTATGGCCGTCATATTGGATCCTATTAATGTAGCAATTAGCGTTATGGTCGCCATCTTGAAATTTAGACGCCATCATAAAATTTAGATGCCATCTTGGAAATCCGTAATTTTTAAGTTAGAAAATCGGGAAAAATTCCAAAATTCATCAAAAAATTAACATAATATAATTCTGATTGATTATATCAATTCCCGTCCTTGGTTCAAAACCGGTGAGGGCAAAAAATAAAAAATAAACATCAGATCCTTCCTCCACAGAAGCCACCTACCAACTAACCTACCACCACCAATAACAAGGTATTTACCATCAGCTGGTATGACGTCATGTCCGCCATATTGTCTTTGTCCGCTAAAGGCCGCCATCTTCTTTTCGTCTGCTATAGAGCATCCCACTCTTAGATTGCAGTATGGAAGTAAATGGGCGCATTCTCTCTCTAACACACGCCGATTGCCGTTAGCAGTGTCCTTGTTTCTTCATGCGTTGTTGCCAAATATCAAACGAAATTTAAAATTTTAATTTTTGGGCCAAGCTTTTTTCATATTGTATAGAATCAAAATACGCATCAGGCAATGCTTATTTTGAATATTTTACAATATTTTAAGTGTCCGAAAAAATTAAAAAACATAACTTATTCGCTGCGAACTGTTTTGAAGTATTCCGATATGTTTCACATAAAAAAAAAACCTACATGTGTATTTCATTCAGATTTTTTTTAATAGTAAATTAATGCCTTAGGACGCCACCGAACAAATGTTAAGACAAAAACTGTACAGGTTTCACTGAAATAATTTTTTTAATATATTGAAATGCATTTTCTCACAAACTGACACATCAAAAAGTTGACCCGCGGAAAATTTTTTTCTATTAAAGATAGATGGGGGACGAAAGCGAGAAAAATGTTCACAATGAATTGAATTAGTTTTTAAAAGCAGCGCCATCTCAATTGCTTCTACAGTTTCCGTGGAAATAGCTGTTAAAGATGTGTCTTATCAGTACAAGAGCGCGCGCTGCCGTCGTAAGAGGAAACAGGGCCGTGTGTTTAGATAAGTGGGGTTCTGTCCTACAAGCAATTTCAAATACATGGCTTCCTTAGTCAACAAAAAATATTATAATCGATTCTTGAACATAATATTTAAAATGTATGAAATAAATACGAAGGAATTTAATAGCGATCATGGTACAAAATTTTGAATTATTTTTCTATCCTTCTCACCAAGCATCTTATCAAACATTGTTTTAGACAAAGTTTTGGATAATAATTATGATATTATTACAAACAATTTAAACAGATTTGATAATGTGTCTACTAAGGCAGTTACGTTTTTTTGTCCGGTGAAAATTTTTTTCGAACCCATGCAGTTATGGCTGGTCGTATCAAAAATGTATTTAGAACATATTTCGGCATTAGGTAATCCGAGTTATCATACGTTAAAACGGATTCGATATTATTCATATTATGGGAGTTGTTGCGATTTTTCTGTTTTTCAAAAAATCTTCCCCATTTCGAACCAATTGTTCGGATTTTTCCCATAACTTACTCGACCGAGAATTTCCATTACCGTATTTTATTTATCATTTTGGACATGACTTGTCCAAAAATACGGCATTTATCGGGCCCATGAAAATGTGATATATATATATAATTATATAGGTATATATATATATGGTATTAATAGAACAGAAAAGAAAACTATAAGAATATTTCGTCTACAATAGGTAGTTTTTATTTGAAATTTACATAAAAGTGGCATTATTACAAATTTATATGTGTAATAGTATAAAATATTATAAATTACGAAATGTTTTCTTAAAATGCTTCTTGTTCTATCCAAATTACAAAGACACGCATCTCCTGAAATTCGTAATGTGTTAGAGATTTGGCAATAGCGCGCGCCATAAGCCGTGTACTGCAATCTAAGAGTGGGACGGGCTATAGAGTGTGCTAGCGACATGTTAGTATAATGTTCTGTTCACCATAACTTTGACCTCGTATATTGACATTGAACTTTGTCATTGACCTTGAACTTTGACCTTGACCTTGAACTTTGACCTTGACCTTGACTTTGAACTTTGAGCTTTACCTTGAACTTTGACAATGACCTTGAACTTTGACCTTGAACTTCGACCTTGACCAAGAAATTTTACCTTGACATTGATCTTTGACTTTGACCTAGACGCCCATCATGGATCCGTCATTTTATGTTCAGTACATGCTACCAGGAGCTACCACATGCTAGTGGTCATTGCTACCATCATATTTTCGTCTGCTGGAGGACACCATCTTATGTGTACTGATCTTACCATCATGCTAGTTTTATTCTAACCTGCTACAGTGCAGTAATCATTTATTATTACTGAGGTGCCCACCATCTTGAAATTTGGCCGCCATCGTGAAATCATGTAAATATTTAGCTAGAAATACGGGAAAAATTCCACAAGTCATCACAAAAATCAATAAATAATTTACAAATTGAATCGTTTGATTCCTGTCCACGGTTCGATTCTTGACCAGTGACATTTGTAACTAATTATTAAATAAATTTTAGATTCTGTTTTCCATTACCTTTCGAGGAGTTTAATAATCATTCACTCTACGAAAAAGAACTCAAGTCAATATACCTGATCAACGAATTAAATACAGTACCGATTAGCCTATTATGAAAGTATAATTTTTCAATAATCTGAATAACCTATAAGCCGTTCATGTACAAAGCCACACATACAGGCCAATTGTCTTCAGATCATAAGACCGAGTCATGTCAATATCAGACGTATAGGCTAGTCATTTCAGGACCGCATGACTTTCGTCGTTAGCTAATTATATTCAATTAATCCATCGTGACATTTTTTATACATACTAAAGGACCAAGTGACCTTGAAAAATATTTTAGTAACACCAAGAGGTTTTAAACTAGTAATTATTCAATCACCACATTTTGTACTACGCACAATCAACAAAAAGGAAGCACGACAACGAAAACGCAGCACATTTGGAAGCACCGACAACGAAAAGGCAGCACCACGACCGAAAAGACAGCACATTTGGAAGCACCGACAACGAATAGGCAGCACCACCAACGAAAAGACAGCTCATTTGGAAGCACCGACAACGAAAAGGCAGCACATTTGGAAGCACCGGTAACGAAAAGGCAGCACCGCCAACGAAAAGGCAGCACATTTGGAAGCACCGTCAACGAAAAGGCAGCTCCGCCAACGAAAAGGCAGCACATTTGGAAGCACCGTCAACGAAAAGGCAGCACCGCCAATGAAAAGGCAGCACATTTGGAAGCACCGACAACGAAAAGGCAGTACTGCCAACGAAATGGCAGCACATTTGGAAGCGCCGACAACGAAAAGGCAGCACCGCCAACGAAAAGGAAGCACATTTGGAAGCACCAACAACGAAAAGGCAGCACCGCCAACAAAAAGACAGATCATTTGGAAGCACCGACAACGTAAAGGCAGCACCATCAACGAAAAGGCAGCACATTTGGAAGCACCGCCATCGAAAAGATGACACATTTGGAAGCATCGACATCGAAAAGGCAGCACCATCATCGAAAAGGCAGCATATTTGTCATTGACTCCAATATTCATTGGCTCCAATATTCACTGGCTCCATGAATTCGCTCGCTCCTATATTCATTGTCTCCAATATTCATTGACTCCAATATTCATTGGCTCCATTATTCATTGGCTCCAATATTAATTGGCTCGAATATTCATTGGCTTCAATATTCATGGGCTCCAATATTCATTGACTACAATATTCATTGTCTCCAATACTCAGCAGCTCCAATATTCATTGGCTCCAATATTCATGGGCTCCAATATCAATTGGCTCCAATTGCTCCAAATTCTCCAATATCGATTGGCTACAATATTCATTGGCTCCAATATTCATTGGCTCCAATATTCATTGGCTCCAATATTCATCGGCTCAAATATTCATCGGCTACAATATTCATGGGCTCCAATTGCTCCAAATGCTCCAATATCCATTGGCTACAATATTCATTGGCTCCAATATTCATTGGCTCCAATATTCATTGGCTCCAATATTCATCGGCTCAAATATTCATCAGCTCCAGTATTCATTGGCTCCAATATCAATTGACTCCAATATCAATTGGTTACAATTGCTCCAAATGCTCCAATTTTCATTGGCTCCAATATTCATTGGCTCCAATATTCATTGGCTCCATTAATTCGCTCGCTCCAATATTCATTGGCTCAAATATATCATTGGCTCCAATATAAATTGGCTCCAATTGCTCCAAATGCTCCAACAGGCTCCAAAAGGCTTCATCCGTCTTTTGACTCCAACAGTCTTTTGGCTCCTATATTCATTAGCTCCAATATTAATTGACTCCAATATTCATTGGCTCCAATATTCATTGGCTACAATATTTATTAGCTCCATCAGTCATTGACACCAACAGCCTTTTGGTTCCAAAAGTCTTTTGACTCCAAATATATTTGGCTAGAATTCTTCGAGTTTAAGAGACTACGAGCCATGAGGTTACGAGTCTATGTGATTGCGAGTCTTCAAAGTTACGTGATTGCGAGGCTATAGGACTACGAAGCTTCCAGAACGCATGGTACTGAGACTGCGAGGATACAATTCAACGAGGTCCCAAGACATCATATCTACACGACTACGAGCCATGAGGTTACGATACTACGTGCCTGCGAATCTTCATGTTTACGAGATTACGATGCTACAGGGCTACGAAGCCTCTAGAAAACGAGTTTACGTGACTGTGAGGATAGAGGTCTACAAGTGTGCATGAGTTCTTGACTACGAAGCTAATCGTCAACAAGGCTCCAAGTGCCGCATCTGTCTTCGTCGGAATTTTCTATTTTGCTCCAACTGTACAAACAAAATTATGTTATAAGATTACATGGCTACTTGCTTACGTAGCTGCAGGTCTACGAGGCTACTTGGATATGTAGCTACAATTCTACGAGGTCCCAAGACTTCATGACTACGCGACTTCGAGCTATGAGGTTACAGGATTACGTGACTACAAATCTTCAAGTTTACCAGACTGCGAGGCTACAGAGCTACGAAGCTTCTAGAACACAAGTTTACGTGACTGCGTGGATACAGAAATATAAGTCTGCATGAGTTCTTGACTACGAAGCTACTCGTGTACAAGGCGCCAATTGCCACATCTGTCTTCGACAAATTTTCTCTTTTGCTACATCTGCACCATTAGCATTATGTTATAAGATTACAAGACTACTTGCTTACGTAGCTTCAAGTCTACGAGGCTCCAATGCTTCATGACTACGAGACTACGAGCCATGAGGTTACGAGACTATGCGATTGCAAGTCTTCAAGGTTACGTGATCGCGAGGCTATAGGACTACGAAGCTTCCAGAACGCATGGTTACGAGATTGCATGACTAATTGGCCGCATGGCTACGAAACTTCATGTCTCTAACTGACTACAATAGCACTATTCAGTGGTGAGAGTTAATTTATCTCATGCAAAGGTACTTGCTGCAAGTAGTTCCGCTTTTCAACATCAGATGACGTCATGTGTTGCTTGCAGGTAAATAATATTTATTTCTTTTATGCGGGATGCGGGATGCTCACAATCGAACGCATAAGAAGGATGGCTTCGATAGTCTCCAAGGAGAAAAAAGTTCCTCCTTCCTGCTAGTGCTTCTCAGATTTCTCACGGTCCGCCATCTTGGATTGTGACATCACGGCAGCCATCCTGGATAACCTTGACCTTGATCTTTGACCAAAACCGCAGGAATGATCGCAAGCACACGGATTAACCATCAAAATATTGATAAGAATAATCAGGAGCACACGGAGAAAACCATCATAATATTGGCAAGAATAATCAGGAGCACACGGAGAAAACCACCATAATATTAACAAAAATAATCAGAAGCACACGGAGAAAAACGACTAACGTGTTCTTTGATATCATAAAATTACAGGGAAAAAATATAATTAAAATTAAAAAATGATAAAAAATTTAAAAAAAAAATTAAAAAAATACATTCAATTCTGGCTTGAAGTAGAACTTTATCATTGCTCAACAATGATAAGTTTACAATCTAGCAGCTGTTGGTGTCAATGACTGATGGAGCCAATGAATATTGTAGCCAATGAATATTGGAGCCAATGAATATTGGAGCCAATGAATATTGGAGTAAATTAATATTGGAGCTAATGAATATAGGAGCCAAAAGACTGTTGGAGTCAAAAGACTGATGGAGCCTTTTAAAGCCTGTTGGAGCATTTGGAGCAATTGGAGCCAATTTATATTGGAGCCAATGATATATTTGAGCCAATGAATATTGGAGCGAGCGAATTAATGGAGCCAATGAATATTGGAGCATTTGGAGCAATTGGAGCCAATTGATATTGGAGTCAATTGATATTGGAGACAATGAATATTGGAGTCAATTGATATTGGAGCCAATGAATATTGGACCTGATAAATATTGGAGCCGATTAATATAGGTTATTCAGATTATTGAAAAATTATACTTTCATAATAGGCTAATCGGAACTGTATTTAATTCGTTGGTCAGATATATTGACTTGAGTTGTTTTTCGGATAATTAAACTCCTCGAAAGGTAATGGAAAACAGAATCTAAAATTTATTTATTAATTAGTTACAAATGTCACTGGTCAAGAATCGAACCGTGGAAAGGAATCCAACGATTCAATTTGTAAATTAATAATTGATTTTTGTGGTGACTTTTGGAATTTTTCCCGCATTTCTAGCTAAATAATTACATGATTTTAAGATGGTGGGCACCTCAGGAATAATAAATGATTACTGCACTGTAGCAGGTTAGAATAAAACTAGCATGATGGTAAGATGAGTACACACACGATGGTGTCTACCAGCAGACGAAAACATGATGGTAGCAATGACCACTAGAATGTGGTAGCTCCTGGTAGCATGTACTGAACATAAAATGACGGATCCATGATGGTCGTCAAGGTCAAAGTCAAAGATCAATGCCAAGGTCAAATTTCAAAGTCAAGGTCAAATTTCAAGGTCAAGTTCAAGGTCAAAGTTAAAGGTCAAGGTCAAAGTTCAAAGTCAAGGTCAAAGTTCATGGTCAATGTCAAAGTTTAAGGTAATGGTCAAAGTTCAAGGTCAAAGTCAAAGTTCAAGGTTAATGACAAAGTTCAATGTCAATATACGAGGTAAAGTTATGGTGAACAGAACATTATACTAACTTGTCGCTAGCACACTCTAGCAGACGAAAACAAGATGGCGGCCTCCAGCGGACAAAGACAATATGGCGGACATGACATCATACCAGCTGATGGTAAATACCTTGTTATTGGTGGTGGTAGGTTAGTCGGTAGGTGGCTTCTATGGAGGGAGGATCTGATGTTTTTTTTTTTATTTTTTGCCATGACTGGTTTCGAACCAAGGACGGGAATCGATATAATCAATCAGAATTCTATTAAGTTAATTTTTTGATCAATTTTGTAATTTTTCCCGATTTTCTAACTTAAAAATTACGGATTTCCAAGATGGCGTCTAAATTTCAAGATGGCGTCTAAATTTCTAGATGGCGACCATAACGCTAATTGCTACATTAATAGGATCCAATATGACGGTCATAAAATAAAGTGTAAGAATGACATGGTACTCAACCAAGATGGCAGGTGTAACGAAATATGCAACATTTATATAATCCAAGTTGGCGACCGTAACGATAACTGCAACAGTGGTTTTTAAGATTTTTATTTAATTCAATTATTTAAAATTTTTAATGATTTTTAAAATTTATCCCGATTTTCTAACATAAAAATTGCGGATTTTAAAGATGGCGGGTGTAACGAAAATTGCGACGGTGACGTCATAATCCATGATGACGTCATAGGCTTATCGGAGGCTGTAGACATGGATGCTTAAGCCTACATATGGACATTTCGTGGTTTTTAAGGCAAAACGACTTTTGTTGTTTTTTGAAATCCTTATTTTCCCTCGAAAACGGGAAATTTTTAGTCATTTTGAGTCAATTTTGAGGAATTTTGAGGAATTTTGAGTCTAAAATGGCCGCCGTGACGTCACAATCCAAAATGGCGGACGGGCTCCCGGCTCCACAGCCAGAAGCCAGGCGCAAGAAATACTATCCTATACTACTGATAATGATGAACGTTTAGTTTCCTTTTTTGCCTTGTTTGTTTACTTGCACGATTTATTGTTGTTTTTCTTCTTACTCTTAACATACCTCGTCTTTTAAAAAAAAATTTGTTAGAGTTACTTTCGAGTTTGGAATGTATTCTAGTCCATTTTTTTTTTAAGTCTTTGATTGATTAATATAACTTTAAAATCTGATTTGTATTTAGAAGATATTAAAATTGCATATTTTTTTCTTTTGCGATTCTTCCTCCTTGTATTTTGCTCCACATCATTGGTGGTACGGAAATAAATGCAGAAATTTACTAACAGCTATGAGGAAGTGTCTGGTATTCATGCATATTGTTGTTCAACAGATACGTCTTCAACAGTTGAGTTGTTTAATATCGCAACTTTCATTATAAGCATGTTATTTCCGCTTAGGTTTTCTCAAAGATTGTGGATCTCTTGTATCGGTACGACCATAGTTGCAGTTGCAAAGAGTCGTCCCCTGTGAAAATACTCATATTTTGAGGCCAAATTCGTGTCCTTTAGAACCCCTTGCTGACTGTATTCATTGAATCTGCATTAACATAAGCAACACCGAACAGGGAGGAAATTTACCAGCGTTAGTTATAAGCTGAATTTCATCGTAGCCAACTTCTAATCCCTCAACAATAGTCAAAAATTACACCAAAGCAACAGCTAACGGTTGGAGCTTATGTGACATATGTGGAGGTAAACACAGTAGATCTACACAAGTTTTCGTTGTCTGTCTATGACTTAATTTGTTTTTGTGTGAGCTGAGTGGCCGTCTGGAAAAAATTGAGAGCAGAAGACTCTCTTTACTGGCATTTGATAATTTTACAAACTTCATGAACCATACCAAAACATTTCCAGCCTGAATTACCTACCTGGGCCCATGAACCAGATGGCAAGCCGGCTTGAAATTCGTTTGGGTTTCTTTTCCTTGGAAAAATAACATTGGGGTTATGTTAATATAACATGCAGGAAAACCTCTTTCTGCGTTTACTTTTTCCTCATGTACTGAGAGGTAATTATCTCCACTTTCCGCTCGCCTCTATTAGCAAAAATCTTCGATTTTTCTTTTTGATTGATAGTAATGCCTGTCTCATTACAAACTTTCGGCAAGATGTTATCATGAGCTTATCAATAGCATATAAATATTATTGCAGGATTTCCTTGAAACTAATATTATTAAATTCCATATCACTAGCTCCTGAATGTGTCCCGAAGATTCTTGCCTTAATTTAGGTTGCCATTACAGAAATCCTCTCACCCGGTCCAGGCTTACAATAGCGTCTAAGCCATTGAGACTATTGCTGCAACCATTATGTACAAATAGCTCTTAGGCAAACATACGGAGTTCTTTCAAGGTTAAACCTAATAGGATTTTTCCTATGCCTTTTAAATAACATACCAGCTTTAATTATTCACGTTCGTTATGGGAAAAACAAGCTCATGTTTTATCAAGGACGTAACTATTACACTGTCTTTATCAGTTGAATGGTTTTGAAACATACCTTTTCAAACTCGACATAAAAATGTATTGCATATTTGTTTTAACACTTTATATCGGAAATTACTGTTGTAATAACAACATTCATG
Source organism: Bacillus rossius redtenbacheri (assembly GCF_032445375.1). Taxonomy (NCBI): domain Eukaryota; kingdom Metazoa; phylum Arthropoda; class Insecta; order Phasmatodea; family Bacillidae; genus Bacillus; species Bacillus rossius. The sequence continues at coordinate 274,954,300 of NC_086330.1, read as the reverse complement.
GATTCTGATGAATATTACTGTTCGCCTGTCTTCCTTACATGTTTTCGAACAAATGTTTTTAAGTAAAAAATATAACTTTTACCATGTTTAAAAGTTCACAAACAAACTTTACTCAGAAGATAATGGTGTACTGCCTGAACACCACGTTCTATTCTAATTTAATATTTTACAATATTGCTTTGCGATATGTATTATTTGTGCTTCATTTCAACTAAATCAATGTCATTAAAGTTTAATTACAAACTGTACAAAAGATTATCTTGAATATTGAAATAAACAAAGAAAACTAAGCGAAATCATAAATCCTGTATAAAACACAATACGTTATGCGAGAAAAAGGCGATTAGCGATGCAGAAGTACAATTTGCTATCTAGCTCAGGATTGCCATGGGCTTATCAAAAATATTGTAGCCAATCATCATCAAGTATGAAGCAGATGCTTATGTTATCCACACCTACTTTGCTACCCAATGAATCAGGGAAATATTCATAGCTTTAGTATTAACTGTGTTTCCACCAATTATTACAATGATATAATCTAAAGAATACAGCACTTTTTTGTATGATGAAGAATGTTTTGCCAACTAAATATTAGCAAGATGATCTGCAATAAAAAATAATATATTTGATATTTTCCGCAAAAACATGTAAATATTAAACTTTAAAGGTAAGAGGATTTAATGCCTACTCCTATACACTCGAAAGACAATAACAATTGTATCACTATAAGAGGTCCTTAAATTACACAATCCCATGCAATCTGACCTCTAGGTGAAATGTGAGAGCAGCCATTAGAGAATATACGCAGCCATGTTTGTGCACGAGTGTGTAGATTTCAACCGGGTAGCAAAAAAAAAATAGTTATTTGCAAGTCCATAACTATGAGTCGTTAAAAGGGACCGGAAATATTTTACGGTTTCCCTGGCCTCTAGGATAGACTCCGCAGTTATCTACACACTCGAGCTCTACATACTGCTCGTTGAGTGCTGACTTGAGAGGTTTCGAGACTGGGTTGCGTGTGATTCGATCATTCTTTGGCCCGCGGTCTCTCATAGTTCTCTAGATGAACCGTGAGCCAACTGGTATAAGTATTTGAATTTTAACCTATCACAAAATGAAAAAGCAAATTTTTTCGCTCTCCAGTTGTTAGTATTTTTCCCACTAACCATCCCCCCCCCCCTTCCCCTGGTGATGAGCCAGCAGTTGGCATTGACCGGTGCAATGCAGACTCGCGTGTGTTGGGGCAGGAGGTTCCTGACGTCGGACGACTTCCGACTGGTGTTCGGCTGTCGGGTGTTGGATTGGAAAAGGGACTACTTCACCAGCCCGTGTGCGGCGGTGCGCTTCCCCACCGGCGTGTACCCGCACCCGAAGTACGACACGGAGAAAAAATTGTACGACATAGGGCTGCTCAGGGTGAGTGTCGAAACCCCCCCCCCCCCACTTTTTTCCCACCGGGTGGACTGCAACAATGTATGCCCGAGAGAGTTGGCCGCCGTCTGCAAGGGAAGCCCATGGGCTTTTTAGGCCAGGGCATTCAGGACGTGTTCGACGCAACACATACATATGATATTAAAAATAAATCATTTGAACAGACAACAAATTTAATCAAAAACCCCTTCACAAGAAACATATAAATACTGAGCCCTTCGATTATATAACGAGTCACACGCTAAATGGTTGGATAAGGCTGGATCATAATTGTCTGAGAAGGGCTACCTAATGAGGACCTAAGAAAGGGTCGGCTTTATAACTGTCTAAGAAAAGCCCTAGCTACCCGAAGAACAACATTTAATATATCGTTCTTATATGATGTATAGTTCATTTAATGAAGGATAATATTATAGAACATAATTTATATAGACAGTAAATATAGTTTTATATTTTTGGTTTGTTTGAACATTAATACTTCTAAGAGATATCAGAAACAAAAAAAAAATTCCTTACATCATTTGTAACATAATTTTCATTTGAAAAAACTTTATAACGCTTTTTTAATGACTTTGCAAACTAATTTTCATTGTATTGTCCTATTAAACCAAATTTTTCTGGTAAAGAAATTCATTTTATAGTGTTGATGGTAGCATCGTAAGTTATATTGCTTCTTATATTGAGTGAGTTATAATGATTTGATATACATTAATGGTTTTATAATGTTTATATTAACAAGTTTTAATCTAATTGGTGTATAAGTGTTTAAGGACACATAATATTTAATATAAGCCTAACTTAGAGTATAAAAACGAGTTGTACACTGTTTTGAATTAAATATTTCTATTTATCTTTTTTGGTCAAATGCTCTAATTGTAACATTTAATCTATAAATAAATAAAAAAGTTGTTTTGTTGTTTAAAATTCAGGTTTTAAGGTATTATGAAAGGTTATATGACTGCGTGTCAAAAATTAGGAATTTCATATGTTTGATGTCCATGGCAATGCTAACAAATAGTGGCCGAATTAATCAAATATTTTGACTACAACTCAAGCAAACAACCGTAATTGCAGAAAGGATTTCTTGCTTGGTTTTGTATTTTTGATTCTAGAAAAATTTCTCGCGAATATAAAGTAACGCAAAAATTGTGGGAGAATAGGCTTACACAGTTGTTATTTCTTTGAAAAAGAAAGTCTTATTTCATATTATTATAAATTACTACCGTTTTTAATGGCATTTTATAAATAAAACTGTAGTTTTTTTTATAAAACATACGTTCGTCATTAGCGAATCGTATGCTTCCTCTTGGTCGACAGCGAAGTCATTAGCGACGATTAACACACATTGTATTTTACAAGGATGGCTACGGCGCGGGAGAAAGGAGGCAGCTGCCCCCCCCCCTCCCCCAATTCCAATGTGACTAAAATAATTAAAACTAAAAAGGAAGGCCTTGTAATTAGAGAAAAATTTTAACTTTACCTTAAAATTATGGTAAATATTTTCTTTTTACAAATAATATATTTGTATTACTGTTGTTGATGTGTAAACATTTTAGCTTTCTGTATACGGTATTTGGTAGAAGTAATTTTGTGCAAATGAAATGGTAGTTTATGAACGGAAATTTGACAAAAAACGATAGCGGACCCAAGTTTCACAAACCCGTATCTAGTCACTTTCGTTAAACAACACGGTACATGCCAAACTTTACGGTGTGCTGAATGAAAATTTATGATAATGAATCTAACCTGGAATGTATTTGGTAAACTTAAATAGTCATAGCAATAAATAATCAAAAAAATTTAAAGAGGGAAGAAAACTCATTACAAGTTAATAATATATATATTCCCCTTCTAATTACCGAGAAAGATTGGTAGAACGCGCGCTATAATAACCTCACGGACATGGTTCCAATCTCTGATAAAGAATTTTATTTTACTTTTTAATACCATTATGATATGAAAATTTTGTAAAATAATTTTAAATAAGCACAATTAGATTAAGGTTTATCTGTAAAAAGTATTTACAGCCTGATTTCAGTGGTTTGGTAAAAAAAAAGTATATGTACACTTTGTGTAGTAATATTTTTTTTAATGTTTCAGGTTATTATCTAAGTGATGAATTTAAGCATAACTTGCAAAAGGGTGCGGAAAACATATAGTATTAACGTTTTAATAAATTTAACAAGATGTACGTTATTTTAATATTATTTCTTGTCAAAAATCAAAAAGAAAGCCGGGGTTTTATCCGAGTCGTTTCTAATAGTTCAAAATTTCCGGTTGTTTTGTGCTGCTACGCTATCTGCATTAATGGTGACAAGACACTTTTACGATTTAAGCAGCGAATTCCAGCGGCGGGCGCAGAATGTAGCCTATGTGTGTGATTCGCATCCAGAACTTTTTTTATTTGAAATAAAATTTTATGTATCAGATTATTTATTACGCTTGACATTATTTTAAAGAATTATACGTTGAATTTCGTGACCAAGTTTCGTATTTAAAGTTTATTTGCAACATGAACAATATGAGAACTTATGAATTTGCTCGTTACTGAGGTTAGATATTTACACATCATCAGCAAGGACTGAAAGAATTACTAACATTGGTTTTTATTTTATGTAACCATTCCCATTCTATATGAGTTTTACACACCCTTTTTAACGCACAGATACATGGACCACGGATATAAGGAAAGGAATCTCCCATGACCTAAAGTAATAAATATGAGCACATGTTTATTTTTTATTTTTGCGAAATACACTAAGCGCCCATTAGTCTGCAATAAGGTATGCCTTCATTAGCAATTGTTTGCTTTTAATTAGCGGTCGTCTGCAAGAGAAACCTTTGCTCTATTTGTGCGGGCCATTTAGGACGCATTTGATTCCGCACTGGATGGTTATGATTGGTATGCTGACAGAACAAATAAACCCAGCCAAACATGAGACAAAGAAAATGTTTCACTGTTTTAAAAACAGCTAGTCTGGAAAATCGGTTTGCGAGAAGTTCATGTCCCTAGTTAGTAAACATAGAACATCTAACTGAAGCTACTGCAGAGACATTATTTAGAACAGTATTTAGGGATAGATGTACAGGAACTCTTACGCAGGTCTTATGAAATGCGAGTCTAGCGCGTAACCACAACACCTTCTCTCCAGGTTACCATAGGACCTGTAGATTTTTAACAAACTGCGAAAGAATTCTGTGTGCTGTTTTAATACATATATAATACGAAGAAAATATGTGAGCTTGTCTTTCAGTTCTCGCCAGAGATGAGTAACACCCAACCTCGGTAACGAGCAAATGCGTGTGATTTAAAGTTGAAAAGACACTTATAGCCTACTACAAAAGTCAGACGATAAATTTTAATTATATAAAATAAGTTTTATAGCAGTTATAAAAAATTATTTTCAACATTTTAAAACGCGTATTAAAACACTTAAAAAATGATTGTATATATTTTTTTTGCTTAAACGTTTGAAATCAATCTGTAAACACTCCCTATAAAACAAACCTTAAACTTGTTGAGCTGGTTCAACTTTTGAGATTTAACAGTAGAATTTTATTACAAAATAATATTATTTTATCATGGCGTCGAATATAGTATATATGGTATTAATTTGTTTTGTATCTACTGTATGTTGAACGCTACGGTATCTATACATTTCAATATTTACTGAGGGTTGTAATGCCAAAATTCTAACATATTTTTGAATTGTCATTATTTCTTTTTCATGCCTCCAAATTTTAACAAATTTAATGTTGTACTATTATCAATTTTCAGTTTTTAACACATATGCAGGCTGTAAATTCTTCGATGTTCACGAAATAAACATATACGGATGAATCACGTCGGTCTACCAACTTTTCGAGATTTTGGAGACTTCCACAGTTTGGCAATTCGGGAAATTACTTTTAACAGATGCTGTATACCGAGATTTAAGATGTTACACATCATAGTGTGAAAATGTATCTAGTTTATTATTAAACTCTGATATAAGAGTAACTAAACTGCATTTAGATTAATTTTAATTCTATCTCAAATAAATTATCAGCAATGTTCTTTAGATTTTTTTGCCGTAGGACTGTATACCACTTAACCAAAGTTTTTGAGAATATATTTTATTAGTGGAGTTATACATCCTTAAACCTCAATAAATGTAAATACTGATTTTTTATACATGTAATAAAATGCTAATAAAATAATAAATATGACAAGTGCATTTAAAGAAACAAAAGCATAACTATGTGTGTTAATATTATTTGCTTACTGGTAATATAGAATGGCCATGTCCGGTATTTGTGTTTATGATTCATTCCGAAGTTCTTTTGGGTGGATTTCGAAGAATCACTTCATATTGTAGCCGTTACTATGGTGCAACTTCCAGAAAATGTTTATATAGTTTTTCGTTTCTTGGTCTATAGACACCAAAACCATCGTCAACTCAAAAGTATATCTGTATAAAGTAGTATACCTATATATATAATTTTGTGGACACGATAACTGTCCAAATTTTTCACTTCCAAAGTAATACATAAAATCTATTAGGGGATAATTTCAGTCATGTTCGTTAATAGGCAATATCCGAATAAAAAGGTAGAAATGGGGAAGGTTTTTTGAAAAACAGAAAAATTGCTATAACTCCATTAATATGGTGAATATCACATCCGATTGAACTTTTTAAAACTCGTATGAGTAATGCCAAAATGTTTTGTCTGATTAAGTTATTGATATGACCAACCATAACTTCAAGGGGTGGAAAAAAACAAGGGTTGGAAGGCTTACCATCGTATCTGTTCGGATTGTTTGTAAAGGTTATAATATTTATCTAAAACGTTTACTGAAACCATTTTTGATAAGACGAACCATTGTTAAAGGGGCTTAAAAAATTAAAGGGTAGAATTAAAAAATATATATATATATTATATTACATATACACTGTTAGATACGTTAGGTAAATAGTGGAATAAACAGGGTTTGAATGACAAAACTATTGGTATCTCTCTTCGTAGGCACACCACAAAATTCGTTAAAATTTTTAGTAAATATTATATTTTTAATCTAAAATTTTTATTTGAAACAATTCGTGATAAGACGAACCATTTTTGCAAGGGGTTGAAAAAATGAGGGATGGAATTTAAAAATCCCTTTCGGCACAGCCTACAGGTGCAGATAGATTTTAAAGTACCTATTTTTCTTCTGGGAATGTTTTGGAAACTTCTATAATCTGCCGGTTCCTTTTTTTAAGAACTTATTGTACAAAACAAACTACTCGTATATGTTCGTCAATATTAAAAAAAAAAAACTATATAACATTTTCTTATATTCCATGCAGCGAAAATATTTTGAATGTTTTTAACTTAATACATACATCATTGAATGTCTTAACGAATTTCATAATATGACTATTAAGGCAGTCATGCAATTATTTTTGATCTTCAAACACGATTTTTTATCCCTTGCATGATCGTTTAAACTTGTTTGACAAAGATGTAAGGTAATATTAATTTGATTATTAATATATTCTGACGAATTTGATACTAAGGAAGAAATTTTTTTTAAATTTCAACTACAGTTTTAACGGTAATAGTTAGTTTCATCGAAAATTGCTTGAGCTAAAAGATTCAGATAAAGTGTAGCAGTTTTACAATAAATTATAATGGATTTTATAGCATTTATAATAATAAAATTAATAACTTCTTTTGTGATGTTCTACCCTTTGTATTTAAACCCCTTGCAGTAATGATTGTTACATAAAATTTCCTCCAAATAAATTTATCAAAATTTTTAAAAGTTCAAAAAGAATCAATTCGATAGTTAACATAGTAGGGAAGTTTTATTTATTTTCTTATTTAAAGCCCAGGTTTTTTCAACCTCTTGCAGTAATGGTTTGTATTATTAAAAATTGTTTCTGAAAAAATTTCTGTAACAATTATAAGATTTACAAACAACAAACTAAGGGAGTTATGTTTTACTTTTAAATTCTACCCATTAGTTTTTCAACCTGATGCAGCATTCTTTTGTCTAATCAAAAAAAATTTAGACAAAATTTGAGAAAAAAATTATATTATCAACCAAAATTGTTATAATTTGATGGTGTGCCTAAAAAAGAAGTAATGTTTTTTTTGTTCTCCAAACATTGTTTATTACATCCCTTGTAATGTTGGTTGGTCGTATAAAAAATTATTGCGGACGAAAGTTGTAGATTATTTTAAGGTTTTACAAAAAAAAACAGAACGTATTAAATAGTGTAAATAGTGCGGGATATATATTGTTATGATTTATAGTGGGGTGGAGAACTGGGTTCGTAAGGGATAGCCCAATTATGATTTATTAGAGTTTTATTAATTACTAATATTTACATTAATAATAAATAATTATATGTACTTAAAAACGTACTATCAAAAATCACTGGCACTTAAAAATGTTTATTTTCAAGTCACGCAATGTCTGTAATGTGTTGTAGTACGCACTCCTCACTGGAGCTAGGCTCAACCGTGGATCGCCCCTCACCAAAGCCTGTCCATACACTCAGTCTCGCCCCACTCAGTCGCCGCACCCTCTCGATCGTGTCGCCCTGCGTCATACCACTCTCGAGAAGGTCTCTCACTCTCTTCACCGATGTCGTACTTACCTTCACTCGCGGAAATTTCGGAACTCGGCACTCACGCGGCACCCGTCGCCGAACTCTCACTCGGAACTCACCGTCCCCCGCGGAGGCCGGCGCCTCTGCTGAAGTACTGTGGCGGCATTCTCGAACCGACGAGAGCTGCAGTGAAGAGTCGCGTCACCCCGGCGAGACCCGACGACCGAAGCATCGACGATAGCGTCGCTTGCACACGCCACTTCACGCGGCGGCCCGCGACATTCACAAGGCCACTCGGCGATAGATAGCAGCGTGATGTGAAGAGTGATGGAGGGGGAATCGACGACCCATACAAAAAAAAAAGTTTTTTTTAAATCAAAAAGCCCAGATATTTTTTTTCAAAAGCCAGATACAAGATACTTAGATTGATAGATCATAAAAAGTGATATGGCACAAAACTCTAAATAACTGTGAGGTGGTCTCGGAACAGATGTAACAGATGTTGTCCGACTGAGCCGCAGATCGCCGAGCCGTGGGACGAGCGCGCGGAGGCGGTCCCGATTCTGCCCTTCACCGTGACGAGCGACGCTCTGCAAGTCTACTCCAACTGCGAGGTGCCCGGCTGGGGCTACTCCCACCAGGACAGCCGCCGGAGCGCGCGGCCGGCCCTCATCGCCGCGCGCACTCTCCTCGTGCAGGTATGTGTGTTAGTGAGGCTGTATGATAAGCGCGGCACTCTGCGGGTCCACTCCAACTGCGAGGTGCCCGGCTGGGGCTACTCCCACCAGGACAGCCGCCGGAGCGCGCGGCCGGCCCTCATCGCCGCGCGCACTCTCCTCCTGCAGGTATGTGTGTTAGTGAGGCTGGATGATAAGCGCGGCACTCTGCGGGTCCACTCCAACTGCGAGGTGCCCGGCTGGGGCTACTCCCACCAGGACAGCCGCCGGAGCGCGCGGCCGGCCCTCATCGCCGCGCGCACTCTCCTCCTGCAGGTATGTGTGTTAGTGAGGCTGGATGATAAGCGCGGCACTCTGCGGGTCCACTCCAACTGCGAGGTGCCCGGCTGGGGCTACTCCCACCAGGACAGCCGCCGGAGCGCGCGGCCGGCCCTCATCGCCGCGCGCACTCTCCTCGTGCAGGTATGTGTGTTAAGGCCCTGTCACACTGTCAAATATATTGTATCCAATAAATTGGACAACAAAATTTGAAGGGTGATTTTGGATGAAATACGTCTTCAAATATATTGTATTCAATATTATTTGACGAGCAATGTAAAATATATTTGAAGTCATTTCACACTATCAATTTTCTTTGAGTGAGCTCGTTTTACCAAACATTCTGTAGAGAACTGTAAATGACAGTATTTAGAATCAAAAACAAATTTTGGGTCAAGGAACGCTGGCTTTTTTAAGTAGGTTATATTCCAATTTAGGTATATTGTGATCATACACAGTTTAAAATTTACGTTTTCCAGGTGTTTGCAATGCCTGCATTAAGAGCATCAAAGTGTTTCAAAAGCTGTAGCTGTAATTGCAATTGTAGCAAGTCTCAGTAATCTAAGAAAAGGAACCGCAGATGGTGAACGAGCCAGTGGATACTTTCCCGGCAAACAAATGGTGTTTTACCCCTTTTTGTCATGAACTTCGATCCGAAGACGCCGATTCATTTCCGAACTATGTAATAATGGATTCTGAAAGTTTTGATCTTCTTTCAATTGTGGAGTCTCGCATTGCAAAGAAGGATACTCATTTGTGCCAGTCTATACCAGCAAAGCAGAGGCTGGCAGTTACATTAAGATTTTTGGCGACAGGGGAAACATTTAAGTCCCTTATGTTCTCTACAAGTATTCCACACAACACCATCTCAAAATTTTTACCTGAAATTTGTAGTGCAATTTATAGTGCTCTTCAAAAACAATATTTAAAGGTATGTTTAGTAAGAATAAAACATATAATTAAATGTAAATCTGCAAGTAGGCATATCCCTTCTCATTCCCGCTTATTTTCTCACCCAACTAGCTGCTGTTGTATGGACACTTTCACTTGTATTTCATCAAAATTGTTCCTATACTTTAAAGTGAATGTGTTAATTTTTGCTGTGTTTAGAAATGGGCAATTTTGTTTTATTTTGAATTAAGTGTATTTACTGTTACAAACCTCAACCTGAGCCTTTAAGCTAACTTCACCTCAGTCACATTATCTCTTTAAAATAATTTTTTAACGAGATATTAGACCAGGTATGCTTGTTTCGTACAGCCTGGGAAGTATAGGCTTACTGACAAGGATCTGCTACACAAATATTTACATTCACGAAAAATGGTATTACTTTCAAAACTTGAATAATAATAATTGAACACGTAGGCAGAATTTTAATATTTCTAGGCCTTTCTTGCAAATCACCAGAGCTACTTGCTTACTCAGAGATGCTGCTTTAACATAAGTCAGTACCATCTATTGTCAGGAAATTATGAGTCTATATTCCAGAAAATTCCAGACAATACTTACAGAGTAGCAGCTATTGTGAAATTAGGAGAACAATGACTTATAAGAAAGATTGATTGGGTAAGCCAAAATCATTTTAGTTACTTACATTAAGTCTCTGAATTGAAATATTTTAAAATTTATTTTAGGTGTTATTAATTTGGATTTGTAGGTAAAAGTTCCGAAATGCATATCCTAGTTTTGATACATCATTCCTGATGGCACATTTTGTACGCAATGCTTGCTGTTTTAATTTAGTGTATCAACAATACCTGAACATAAGCAAAACTGGTATAGCAGTCAAATAATGATCGTAAGCTGAATAGAAAATGTTTTCTGGTTTAAGGACCATAATATTCCAAAACTACAGTAACTTCTTTTAGTCAAATATATTAACTTGCACTTCCGTACATACAGATTCAATTGGAGGAAAATATACAATAACAATTACATATTTCAGCAGGAAATAAAATAGTATTAATTCAATTACTGCATATATTTCCCATTCGCCATTGCTGATTTTTACACTTCGGAAACGGAAACAAAAGCGGCCGCTTTATTTTAGATAACTCTGATTGGCTGATCCCATCCAACATCCAACATATTTTAGAACCAGTCTCCTATACGTAAAATATTTGAAGGAAACTCTAGACATTCAATCTCTCAAATAAACATGGCTGCGATAGTGACGTTTAACGTGACGTCACAACCCTTAAAGATATTGGATCCAACATATTGGAAGGTGTTGGAAGCTAAAATTTGACAGTGTGACAGGGCCTTTAGTGAGGCTGGATGATAAGCGCGGCACTCTGCGGGTCCACTCCAACTGCGAGGTGCCCGGCTGGGGCTACTCCCACCAGGACAGCCGCCGGAGCGCGCGGCCGGCCCTCATCGCCGCGCGCACTCTCCTCCTGCAGGTATGTGTGTTAGTGAGGCTGGATGATAAGCGCGGCACTCTGCGGGTCCACTCCAACTGCGAGGTGCCCGGCTGGGGCTACTCCCACCAGGACAGCCGCCGGAGCGCGCGGCCGGCCCTCATCGCCGCGCGCACTCTCCTCGTGCAGGTATGTGTGTTAGTGAGGCTGGATGATAAGCGCGGCACTCTGCGGGTCCACTCCAACTGCGAGGTGCCCGGCTGGGGCTACTCCCACCAGGACAGCCGCCGGAGCGCGCGGCCGGCCCTCATCGCCGCGCGCACTCTCCTCCTGCAGGTATGTGTGTTAGTGAGGCTGGATGATAAGCGCGGCACTCTGCGGGTCCACTCCAACTGCGAGGTGCCCGGCTGGGGCTACTCCCACCAGGACAGCCGCTTGAGCGCGCGGCCGGCCCTCATCGCCGCGCGCACTCTCCTCGTGCAGGTATGTGTGTTAGTGAGGCTGGATGATAAGCGCGGCACTCTGCGGGTCCACTCCAACTGCGAGGTGCCCGGCTGGGGCTACTCCCACCAGGACAGCCGCCGGAGCGCGCGGCCGGCCCTCATCGCCGCGCGCACTCTCCTCGTGCAGGTATGTGTGTTAGTGAGGCTGGATGATAAGCGCGGCGCTCTGCGGGTCCACTCCAACTGCGAGGTGCCCGGCTGGGGCTACTCCCACCAGGACAGCCGCTTGGGCGCGCGGCCGGCCCTCATCGCCGCGCGCACTCTCCTCGTGCAGGTATGAGTGTTAGTGAGGCTGGATGATAAGCGCGGCGCTCTGCGGGTCCACTCCAACTGCGAGGTTCCCGGCTGGGGCTACTCCCACCAGGACAGCCGCCGGAGCACGCGGCCGGCCCTCATCGCCGCGCGCACTCTCCTCGTGCATGTAGCGCCGCCTTCCCGCAGTCCCATCCGCCGGTTAAATCATTTATTTAAACTGCTTATAGTTAGCATTTTCATTTGTTTAAGACACTGTTTTTTAGCGTCTTCAGTTAGCCAATCCACCATTACTTTGCATTTTATTTTAGTTAAGACATGATTATTTAGAGTAGTCATTCCGTTAAACAATTGTTATTTAGACTCTTCTTTTAGAAATCCATTATTATTTAGTGTTTTTATTTATTTTAGCTATAATTATTATTTAGAGTTTTCATTTTGTTAAGTCATTTAGATTCAGCATCTTTAGATAAGTAATTATTATATAGCGTTTTTATTTAGTTATGTTCAATAAAGTGTTTATAATTGTTTAGAAGCCACAGCAGTCACACATAAATACTCAAAAAAAATATTTTTATTTGATACTCATAATATACATTTAGTTTGATTGTAATTGATTTCAAAATTTTTGAAGTGAAACTTCTTTTTGAGAGGGCAACAATTTTCGAGCTTTACGAAAATTTCGATCGCACGTGGTAAATAGTTACTTACATGGCGGGAATACCGAGTGAGGAGGAAAAAGTAACGTAGGGGTGGGGGAACCAGTAGATGAGGATTCGGCTGGGGCAGGAGGGGGGGGAAATAAATTATGCAGCATACTTGCACACTTGCGTACTGACATACTTGCATACTTGTAGGTATGTTTGGATAATTCCACACTCGCATACTTTCACATTAGCATACTTGCATACTGGCATAATTGCAAAATGCATTATCGCATACTTTCAAACTTGTACATGCACACATATGCATACAGGCATATTTGCACACTAGAATAATATCATACTTGCACTCTGGCATACTTGCATATATGCACTCTTACATACTTGCCCAATTGAGTACTTGCATACTTTTACTCTCGCATACTTGCATATATAATTTTTTTAATCTGCGACCGCAGCAAAAGAGAGTTATGTTTCTTTTGCCTATTAATATATTACGCAAGAAGTTTCGCGTTAAACCCGACCCTCAATTTTTTTTATTTTTTGTACAAACTTATATTAAAATACTTAGTTTTAGTCTCATCAACACATGCTACACATTTTATTTTCAGTCAATTTATAAAAATGAGAAACTTTTGTAAAAATTACATATAAAGTAATTTTAATGATGATATCTGGCCTTCGAAAAGAGTGAACTAAGTCATCACTTATAGGGGATTAGTGCTCATGTTGGTATGTACAGAGCGGTGACGGATTGAATGGACAGGGGAATGGGAGTACTCGGAGAAAACCTCCGACTCAATAAAAAGTCCGCCACGTTTCCTAATCGCGAATATACTGTCTTACAATTTTTTTGAAACAAGATTATGAAAAAAAAATACTTTAAGTGTGAACGAACAATACATTTACTTCTAGTGAGGAAAAATAACGCAATATATAAGTAAATAACGTCCAATTATTATTTTTTGCCTGGATATAAAAAAAATGATAGTCAACTAATAGTAGATATATATCTAAGGATAAAAATTTTATGCAATACTATAAAAACAACATTCCCATTGCAGAACATCCTAACCAATTGTATTAAATATAAATGTAATAATAATATAATCCAATAACTAATATACTTAATTGGGTTTTAAATCTTCATGTTGAATTATACTTATGTATTTTCAATTTTGTACTTTTTACCATAATCGTAAATATACGAGATATATAACTACGGAAATTGATGATATATTTTATATTTAATTTATTATAAGTAATTATTTTTAAGTACAATGAACATGTGCCGTGTATTAGGGATTTAGGCACGTTTTATTTAAAATTTTGTAATCTTAAATATTTTTTGAAATATTTTTTTTCTCTCATCTTATTTTCTTTACAGCCAGGCCCTCAGCCTCTGTTCTCAGAGGCGAGCTGATTTTCTTTCCCAGCCTCATGCTAGGCTAGCATTCTGGCTAATATTTCTCCCGCCTCCAGGCACGTCGAGGGCTGGTAATTTTTTTTCTTCGCGTGACCACTTTTGCCTAGAGCAGCTTGTGAAGCAGTGCTGAGCCCTGCTAACTCTGTCACGAATCGGTATAAGGTTCACTAGCAGCAAGACACGACAGGAGGATCCCGTGGGCCTTGCGTCCCACAGACCATGCGTTTTTTGAAGCCACCCCCCTCCTGCTCACCCACCCTTTCTTCTCAGAAGTGAAGCTAGGAGCGACGACCGCTCGGGTACGTTAACCGAAGTCAAGGCCATCTCAGGCTTGACAGCCGCAGTTACGATTCTGGACTTTAACGACATCTAGCGACGGCTGTGGTCACTAACGCCACTTGTGGGCGTCGGCAGCGCCGACACCAGTGCTCGCACGGAGGTAACGACAACCTCTCTCCCCCTTATGTCTCAGGCCGCTAGGTGGCACCACTGGTTACTCCATTATCCCCTAGCTTGACACTCTCGTCGGTCACTAGTCGATTTATTAGTACTTCTTCTCGCCACCAAAAGATAGTGCCTCAGTCGCGCAGTCACTCCAGTAAGATCTAATTTTTTTATGCCAGACACCTTCGGGTGGACTCGGTAATTTTCGGCTCAGAGCCTACCCCCCCCCCTCTCCCATTATCTAGAGACCCCGCGCTTATGATATTCTGGTGATATCCAGCTCTGGACTTACTTCGGTGCACGCCTCCTGACTGACTGGTACCGTTAATAACTGCGATCTTCGGCGAATCATCGGCATCGCATCGTATATTATGTAGTCTTCTCAGACTAGAGGGATGAAGTCCCTATCTAAAATTAATATTAACAAGTCAGTAGTTTAGTTGAAAGTAGAGAACCTTTGTTTTTTTTTTAAATTATATATATACATATTTTTTTACTCATGATGACTTCCGTGTCTACCGCGCATCGTGGTTCGGGTTTTCGGAGACGAGACGCCCTCTCCTGAGCGCCAGGACCAAAACCCTGTTTTGGTAAGTCTTGACATCATCCCCCCCTATAATTTTCCTTCTATTGGCCTTTTGCGCCATTTAAGTATACTGTCTGGAAACAGGTCTTATTCTTTGGAATTTGGACCTCTGTTTCAGACAGGGTTCTAAGTTTGGGGCAGCCAAAATCCTCTGCCAGGACCCACTGGAGTCGGTTCCTGAGCAGAATCCACCATCTTTAGACCTACTACCTCGATCACCGTCTACCTACAGCCCCGGGTGATACCCGCATAATTCTATTATTCTATTCACGAACTCAAAAACAGTAAATGCAAGTCGAGGAGAAGAAATTTATATTATGTTTTGCAAGGACTATATGTACAACCCTTAAAGTTACCAATGTTGATTTCATTAATGTATAAGTATTGTTATTTTTGATAAACATTCAGGGCCGGCCCGATAGTAAATAAGTTCAAAGAATATAATATAATAAGAGTAATTGTGAGGAATTTAAGTAAGATCACTTATCAATGAAAAAAGATGTTACTAAGGAAAATTTAATCTATATAAAAAAAGAAATAACAATGTTTAATAAAATAAGGAAGTCTATAGACGTAACAGTTGTTTTTATTTTAATATATAATAACGATCCTTTTTCTCCCAAGTGTTCATAGGGAGTCTCTAAATTTTCTTTGTTTACTCCTAGTGTCGCCTCTGATGTTGAACTTTGATAGCTATTAATTGAGGGCCCCAGTATTCAGAGTTTCCAAATCTTTTTATCTAATTACTTAATTATTCTTTAAGACACTTGGGGTATTACAAAATGGTAGCAGAGCGTGGTTACATCTATAGGCATACCTAAGTTGAAAGGTCATACCTAAAATTAAAATTTAAAAAAATTGAATAATTTTTTTTTTTTGTGACTTAGAATCTTTTTGTAGTAAGTAATTTGTGAACTGTCCGCTGATACACGTAGTAGCTAAATTGACCCTTGAATTTTAAAATTATCATAAGTTTTGCTGCACTTTGGTCTCTGTGTTTACATTTGAGCGCGC
The DNA here is from genome assembly GCF_032445375.1 of Bacillus rossius redtenbacheri. Taxonomy (NCBI): domain Eukaryota; kingdom Metazoa; phylum Arthropoda; class Insecta; order Phasmatodea; family Bacillidae; genus Bacillus; species Bacillus rossius. Next base: position 274,938,046 of record NC_086330.1, on the reverse strand, counting down.
GCGGAGAGGCAGCTTGCTGCCCGCCCACGCAACTCGGGCCACGCGCTTGGCTTATCAACAGAGAAGTGTCCACTGGACAAGATACACCCTCCCCCCCAACACCCCTAGTTAAAGGCGCTGCGCGCCAAGGTCAGTCCTGCCGGCTGACGTGACGTTTATTGTTTAGCAAGCTAACCTGACAGCTTGTTACACCCGAGTACACTGTTTATATCCCGACGCGCATAATAATAATAATAATTTATAAAGGCACACACTTCCCACGCAATAAAGCAATTGTTTTAATCATAAGCTATATTTAAGTGTATCTTCATTTTTTTGAGCATATAATATTTAAATGCTGTGTTATATATATCTATACATAATTATATTCAACTTTATAAGAATTATATCCAGTTAAAATTCATAAAATTTAAATGGGGTCTAGAAATTAATTTTATAATCATTCTTAATACAATAATCATAATATAACTTTAAGCCGATTATTTAATATTAGAACTAATGTAAGCATAATTATTCTATTTACTATTGTCCCAAGTAGGTACTTAATATTTACTAGATGTAATCCATGTATTAATATTTAAATTTTACAAGAAGTTATTTTGCAAATTTATCTAAGGTCAGAGACAATTTTAATGACTATAAAAAGAAATAAGAATTTATCGTATTCTATACATACAGGTTTACAGTAAATTTAATTCTAAAAGTAATGTATGCATTGATGCTATTGATTATTGTTTATTACTTTTTCATGATATGCATCCATTCATGTGCCTAGCTTTTGTTTAGATTTATTTCGTGATTACCCAATGAGAGGTGTATTCATTTTAGCCTTCGACGAAAGGTTCCTAAATTAAGTTATTATGGTGTATGTTAACTAACCATATTTTTTTATAAGCTAGTACGGAGATGATGATTGCCTAGGACGTCAAGTCCATTGGTTTACATTGATTATTTTAACCAGTAACTGAACTGCATATTCATAATTTCTCAGACTGTATTGAGTGTTAACTAATTTTGTGTTATTGTTTCAATAAGATTTCTAATTTGTTTTATTTTCATGAAGAATTAAATTTTTTTCTTTCACTTTACAGCTACGTAAATGGAATTTGAGCACAGTAGCTGATACCTTTGTGCATCTAGATATTTAAAGTTTTTTTTTTTTTAAATTATATTAATTGTCTTTCTCACTCACTCTAAAATTTGTAGTTATTTTACATCATTGTGATAATATTATTATACTTTACTTTGCAACTGTGACTTCCACGGTAGCATTAAGGTTTAGTTTTTGTGTATTTCTAAAGTCGAACTAGGTCACGCTAGCCACAGTGCAGCACTATATTCAGGCGTTAAATCGCGAGAGGTCCTCTGAGCCAATGAGCCAAGACCTGGTCCTCTGAGTGAAATATCTCATGACCGTTTTCGAGTGTTCTTTGGGGTTCCATTCCCACCACTCATCTTTGGACGGCCTATGTTCAAACCCCCTCTCAGGCAGTGTGAACTTTTGTGCCCGCCATGGAAGATCCGACGGCGAATTTAATTAATTTAAATTTAGTTATATTTATTAGGATTATGATATTATATGTTACGATTTTATATATATTTGTATTAATTAAATTTAAGTGCGAGAATTAATATTAATTTATATTTTATTATAACTACAATTAATAACTAGATAACTGAACTTACAGTTTATCAAATAAAATATTTTTCAGAATCTAAATATTATGGTTTTTACACAGTCTGTGTTTTTTTAATCCGTTTTCTAAATTCATCTAAATTGGTTGATTTTTCGGGTTTCGAACCCGATCTAACTTAGGGTTAAATTCCCTCGTAGGTATCTTTGCTTCAGCCTGTTGGTCTGATCAACCATCAGAGCTTGAACATATTTATCCTATGTAAGTTAATAAATGCAGTTTTCGGGACTGAGGTGTACTTAGCTTTTTGAGCAAGTATAAAATTATATAATTTAGTTTGATCCATCGTCAGAGTGTGCAGGGCTTGGACCCATGCCTTCGACTTCTTATGGGCAAACGAATATGTACAGGGGTTTTCATTCCCATTTAGTTTGTAAGTTACGGGTCACCATACCCATATACAGGGGTTCCAATCCCCATATATCGCTGAGTGCTCAAGGACGCATTTCCCTTGTTTTGGCCTCAGTAATTTCGGCTTTCCCTCACAGTGCCCACTTTGTGAAGCTACACGATGTCCATCATCTGAGATCAACGTGATTCAATATTTACTTTATTAACTAATTATGTGTGATCATTATATATAAATTTAGATTTATCATATGCTAAATATTAAAAAAGTCCATTTTGAGTCTCTTGACCTAACAATATTTTAAACTTACTTTAATAATATTACACCCAAAATAATTATCTATAATTATTTATTTTCTTTAAGAATAAGTGTTTTTCAAATAATTTAGTTTAAAGTGACCCAACTAGTAATTGAGAATATCTGTAAGGTATTACCACCTACATTAACAAAAACGTTTATTCATTTGCCTCTATCTCGACCCGACTCCCTCTCTTAACTCAACGCGACTGCAGGTGCCGACGCGCCGCAGCCGTGCGTCAAATGTTAGTAGTAGGATACAGGCGAACCTGGTAACTCATCCTACTGAAGTTTTTGGTTTTTTCTTTTTGCTTTCCCCTAAGCTCCGCTTTAACGCGGGGGAGTATGTGCCGTGTATAAGGGATTTAGGCACGTTTTATTTAAAATTTTGTATTCCTAAATATTTATGGAAATATTTTTTTTCTCTCATCTTATTTTCTTTACGGCCAGGCCCTCAGCCTCTGTTCTCAGAGGCGAGCTGATTTTCTTTCCCAGCCTCATGCTAGGCTAGCATTCTGGCTAATATTTCTCCCGCCTCCAGGCACGTCGAGGGCTGGCAACTTTATTTCTTCGCGTGACCAATTTTGCCTAGAGCAGCTTGTGAAGCAGTGCTGAGCCCTGCTAACTCTGTCACGAATCGGTATAAGGTTCACTAGCAGCAAGACACGACAGGAGGATCCCGTGGGCCTTGCGTCCCACAGACCATGCGTTTTTTGAAGCCACCCCCCTCCTGCTCACCCACCCTTTCTTCTCAGAAGTGAAGCTAGGAGCGACGACCGCTCGGGTACGTTAACCGAAGTCAAGGCCATCTCAGGCTTGACAGCCGCAGTTACGATTCTGGACTTTAACGACATCTAGCGACGGCTGTGGTCACTAACGCCACTTGTGGGCGTCGGCAGCGTCGACACCAGTGCTCGCGCGGAGGTAACGACAACCTCTCTCCCCCTTATGTCTCAGGCCGCTAGGTGGCACCACTGGTTACTCCATTATCCCCTAGCTTGACACTCTCGTCGGTCACTAGTCGATTTATTAGTACTTCTTCTCGCCACCAAAAGATAGTGCCTCAGTCGCGCAGTCACTCCAGTAAGATCTAATTTTTTTATGCCGGACACCTTCGGGTGGACTCGGTAATTTTCGGTTCAGAGCCTACCCCCCCCCCCCCCCTCCCATTCTCTAGAGACCCCGCGCTTATGATATTCTGGTGATATCCAGCTCTGGACTTACTTCGGTGCACGCCTCCTGACTGACTGGTACCGTTAATAACTGCGATCTTCGGCGAATCATCGGCATCGCATCGTATATTATGTAGTCTTCTCAGACTAGAGGGATGAATTCCCTATCTAAAATTAATATTAACCAGTCAGTAGTTTAGTTGAAAGTAGAGAACCTTTGTTTTTTTTAAATTATATATATACATATTTTTTTACTCATGACTTCCTTGTCTACCGCGCATCGTGGTTCGGGTTTTCGGAGACGAGACGCCCTCTCCTGAGCGCCAGGACCAACACCCTGTTTTGGTAAGTCTTGACGTCATCCCCCCCTATAATTTTCCTTCTATTGGCCTTTTGCGCCATTTAAGTATACTGTCTGGAAACAGGTCTAATTCTTTGGAATTTGGACCTCTGTTTCAGACAGGGTTCCAAGTTTGGGGCAGCCAAAATCCTCTGCCAGGACCCACTGGAGTCGGTTCCTGAGCAGAATCCACCATCTTTAGACCTACTACCTCTATTACCGTCTACCTACAGCCCCGGGTGATACCCGCATAATTCTATTATTCTATTCACGAACTCAAAAAAAAATATTGTAACCCAGTTAAGACAGCGGACAGTAAAAGCAAGTCGAGGAGAAGAAATTTATATTATGTTTTGCAAGGACTATATGTACAACCCTTAAAGTTACCAATGTTGATTTCATTAATGTTCTTAAGTATTGTTATTTTTGATAAACATTCAGGGCTGGCCCGATGGTAAATAAGTTCAAAGAATATAATATAATAAGAGTAATTTTGAGGAATTTAAGTAAGATCACTTATCAATGAAAAACAGATGTTACTAAGGAAAATTTAATCTATATTAAAAAAAAGAAATAACAATGTTTAATAAAATAAGGAAGTCTATAGACGTAACAGTTGTTTTTATTTATTTTATATATAATAACGATCCTTTTTCTCCCAAGTGTTCGTAGGGAGTCTCTAAATTTTCTTTGATTTACTCCTAGTGTCGCCTCTGATGTTGAACTTTGATAGCTATTAATTGAGGGCCCCAGTATTTAGAGTTTACAAATCTTTTTATCTAATTACTTAATAATTCTTTAAGACACTTGGGGTATTACAAACATCAATTAAAATTTTGTTTGAATATATTTTTAAATTGCATGATCCTCACGTGGTATACTTTTCTGATTAACCTGTTTGTTTGTAATATTTGTCATATATTTCTTTATTTTAAGAATATAATTAATATCGCGTTGCTATAGGGTAATGTATTAGAAAAATCGATAAAAACTAATATAAAAATATATACCCGGAGAAACGATTAAAAATTGGTAAAACCATTTTTGTTTTGTCTTTGTAATGTACAATTGATTTTCCGAGATTTGCATTGAGAACTGAGACAGCTAGTTAAAACATTAAATTTTATATTTTGTGGAAAACTATGTCCAAACCATCTAAAAATGAAACTGTTTGATTCTGCAACTTAGTGGAATTTCACTGTACAAGTATTTAATTTTTAATTGTATAGTAAATTATATCTTTGTAACCTTTAGAATTTTACTATTTTCAACAGTTTCATTTTGATAGTTCAGCTATATGCTACATGCTATTTTTTGCTTATTTTTTAAGTCTAATCTAATTTAATTCTTAAAATTTTGGCTTAAATTTTTGATAAAAGATGTCTCACTGTAAGCTGAAATTTTTCTCCACCTGAAAAAGTCATATATATACTTGCGTGTGTTTCTTATGAAAATTGGAAAATATCAAACAAACAAATATACATGGCAAGTAAAAAAGGATTAAATGCCTTTAAATGTGAGACAGATATCGATAGCTGCAATATTGGTTTAAATATTTTATGATGTAACAATTTAAACGTTTAAATATTAAAATATTTTTTTTTATTTAGGCTAAGATCACAAAATAAGACCACGTAAGGTCCAGTATGAAATCGTCCCCTATATTAATTGAATTTCAAACTCCAATCACATTAAATGATAATATATTTGCAGCAGCCAGTCCCTTTTAAATTAAAACACTCTACTATAATATTTTACACTGTGTTCTATCGAACCCAAATATTGAGAACTAAACGGTTTATAAATAATGAGGCCTAAAAAATTATCTAAAGCATCATGGTTGCTTTAGTTTCATAACTTTACATCTAAAAATACAAAATTCCTTCTAATAATCTCATAGTATGAAATGTTATCGTTTTGGGGGGAAATATGCACATAATTTATGTTATAATTTTTAAAATAATTCATGCTTTTTTCCGGCAGGCTAAAATAATGGTGCCAAAGGAGGAAGATCACATCTTGAATAGTCCGACCGCTGAACTGTTGGACGTGGCTGATTGCGCCGCCATGTTCGAAGAAGGGCATTCCGTCGTGTCACCATTGTACAACCTCTGCACCACCAAAAAACAGTCCGAAACATGCGATGTAAGTACAATGAGCTACCACCAAACTAGCGCTTCGAGGGAAAAAAAATTAGAAACTTGAAATCAGTTGAGCTGATTGGGTATACAAAATAAAAATATTACTTCAAGTTAATGATTGGTCTACAGTGCACTTAACAAGTAATTAACTACTCTTTACCAGTTGTAAACAAGGAGATGAAGTAGTTAACCGATCATGTGTAACCCCAAACAAGATATGACCTTGTTATCGAACAATGAGCTCTCTAAAAATTCTTGATTGTGTAAAGGCAAATTGAGTGTAGCCTAGAGTGAAATTAATCCGTGAGATGTTCGGAGCACAACGAATAAATGTACGAATAAACGTCTCATAGTCACACGATGAAGAGCGATGAGGTGTGAATACATCATCGAGGGGACGATAGATAAGGGGAAATTGGAGTTCTCCGAGAATACCGATACCGGCTCACGGCACGTTTACTACTAGCGAAAATAATATTGTTTTTAGCCCGGCAGGCACTCGAACCCGTATTGCCTAAGTGGTAAATGTGAGTCATCAGACCACTGAACTAGGATATGAACGTTATCTTTAAGGATATGAACGTTATCTTTAAGGATATGAACCTTCGAATTGTTCACGTAAATCAACACGTTAATCTATGTACATATATAAACGAAATACTATTCACTGACTCACTCTTCACGATTTCTCAGGAACTACAAGAAGAATTTCAGTCTTGTAATTGAGCAAGTATATTCCTTTTGCTACACATGCATACGTTAAAAATGGATTTTACGAAAATCATCTTCCAAAGGGGTTTTCAGGGGCGTTAAGAATCAATTTATTTTCAATAATATTCTTGGTGCTTTATTCGGGTCCATGGCAACTGCTATTGCATTGTTTTTTGCGTTATGGTTTTCCAGGGGCTCGATTCTGAAATGCAATAGCCTCGCCTTGTCGTGACTCCCGCTCACGAAAACCCGTCTTCCGGCGGTATCCGTATTCTCAATCGCCCAAAACACGGGTAACAGACATAGAGACTCCCACATTCTTGTAACCTCTGAGCACTGCCGACTAAGGAGGAACGATTACTGTTGAATGCCGGGAAATAGGTTTCTGTTTTGCTCTACCTATGAGGCGAAGTTGTCAAGATGGTGGACTTGCGTGTGAAACAGCATGCATCCGTATATGTATGCGTCTGTGGACATTGGGATACGTACCTGCCAAAAATATTGGGTTGTCAAATGAAACCTTGTCATAATGAAACTATCAATTTGAAATGAAATAATTTCTTCTTTAAGAATTCGTGATTAAAATAGTTTTATTTCATATATGATGTAACATCTAAATTATTTAGGTTATGTGTGTCTCTAGCACAACGAAACGAAACTTGCACGCCTGTCTTACACTGTGTCAAATCCTATTATTGCATTTCATGTATTATTTTTTAGTTCTCATTTTTTAATTCGTTTTTTTAAATTCTATTTTTCTTATTTTTTAATTCAGTATTTATTTTTTAATTCTCCATTGTTGCATTATTAATTATTCTGAAATTATATTGTAGCATTGTTGCATTATATATTATGCAGAAAATTTAATAATTATTATTATTTCTCTAATTGCTGTCATAATATTAATACATATTTTGACCATTTGTTCTGTTATTTCATACTAGTAAGGCCCAAAAAGTTTTAGAGCTTTAATTTACAAGAAACAATAGTAATTTAAAATATTAATAATGTAAATTATCTTTGTAATTGAAAGAAATTTACAAGAAAGTGAACGTCCATAAATTATCGATGTTTAAACAAAAAATTGAAAGGATGTTGATATGGTTTCATTGCACTTAGGACATTAATGATGAGGAATTCACTTATTTTTGATTTTCTTGATTTTAGGTCGTTATTTCAAAAATTCATAACGATTAGGTGGCTATATATAATAAGTTTCCTACGTAAAATATGATGCAAGTTTTCTGGTATATTTCTCAAAATAATATTATATGAATACATTTTTAAGTTGCGTATCAAGAAGAAAAAGTTCATCTTATTTGGTAGAGAGCTGAATATAATTTTTTCAATCGATGAAACTAAAATTGCCTATTTATGCAAGTGACATCTCTTATAAATTAAAAAAAAAATCAATTCCGCGGTAACGATCTTTTAGAATCAATGGCTTACATTTTTTTGTGTATTTTAGTATTAGATTAAAAAGACAACAATTTCTACCCAGATATACATCCACTATACAACATAAAAATACCAAGAAAAAATTAATATTTATAAACATTAAAATATACGTTTTCTTGCTTTGGATTTAGTAGCAAAATAAATTGCTTGTGTATGTTAAATAATAATTGCAATGTTAAACGTTAGAGTTTAAGTAAAAAAAAAATACTTGTCAAGCTTTATCCTTCTGAAGCACTACACTTGGTACACCACAAATGAATGAAATGTTGCAGTGCATACTTTAGCAGGATATCTTCATGGTTTTAAGAACACTTAAGATCAAAGTAAATCTTACCAAAGAAAATATTTTGAAAATTAAACTTATTAGATATATTATTTCACAAATTCATTCATCCGTTCTCTGCAGCTTATGCAAACAATATTTACACAAATTAACATGTGTCAGTTAATTTAAATTACCTTCAATATTTAATAATCTCAGTTTACAAAATAATATTTGTATTTGAATAGGTTTTGTGACTTATCGACCAGAAGAGAATCTTTATATTGTTACTAACTAAGCCTGTTTTACACGATGTTTATTTTCGGTCATATCATCTGTCATACCCATAGGTATAAAAGAGGTCATGGCAACTTGTATATCAGTGAAGAAGAATAAATTGTGTTCTTCATAAACACGATTCATAGTGTGCCAAGAGAAAGAGAATTCCATAGTGGCCGACCAAGGCATCTAAATATCTAAGTAGAAATAAACAGATGGCCGTATTTTGACCAAATACTGAAAGGGCCCGAACATTTCAGCAGTGGAATGTAAAATTATGTAATCCGGGGAATGGATATTTGCTAGTTTTTCTTCTATACCTCACTTGCATAAAATGCAACAAATGTGTCTTATTATATGTTATTATATTTTTGTGCAATTTTTTAGTTTATGAAATTGAATTTTTCTGTTATCCTATTGTGAAAATACAGTATAATTAAGTAAAAAATATACATAATGGAAATGGGGTCTGAATTAATGTAGGTTTTTAAAATTCAGCTGTAACATTACATATCTACATGCTATTAGTCATTTAAACGAGATAATTCACAGCATTAATTGTGCTCATATAACTTTACGAAATCAAAATTCTGCGCACTTATAATTATAAAAAATATTAATTACTTATTTAATAAACCAGTTAAATACATTGTTAAAAAAATTATCTTACCAATTTAGTCAAAGGAACACGTACATTTTAACGTAAATAGTAATATCTCATCATTGTTAAACACTTAGCGAAATAAGACCAGCTCACTTTTCCATTTAACAGTGGTGTAGTTACTATAAATATTTCGTTTATTTATGAATATTATTTGGAAACTAATTTACTTACAAACTTTAATTTGTTTAGTTATAGAGTTTAAGTCTTTTGTTCATCTTTGTTGTGCTTTTATTATTTAAATTTACTTTAAGTTACAAATGAAGGCTACAATGTATGACATAACTGAACCAACAAAGTAAAACATGGAAATATAAATTAATATTTTTAAAAAAAAAATGCAATTTGCATGTTATTATTCATTTATATAAAAAAAATGGGTGCGTGTACTTAAGAACGCACGTGAGAAATTATGCTTATTTGGCATCATAAAAAATAGTGTATTGTTGTATGCAAATAATAATTACAATAAAATAATAAAAGGGCTGGAAAAAGATAGTCAACACAGTCAATAAAATTCATTTTAATGTTAAAAAATTAGATAAATAAAATTAGAGAATAATAAATATATATGACATAATTTAAACTAAATATGATAACATTCTTAATTTTTTATATTTATTATTGATTATTTAATATTTTAAAAGAAAATAAAAAATAAATATTAAATCTAAACATTTAATTTAAGTTTAATCATTTTTTAAACATTTATTACATTTTAAATTTAATATTCACTTTTAGTTTTTATCAAAAATTTTCATTAAATTTGTTCATTTATTTTTATAAATAATTATTATTTATTGTATTTAATAATAATTATTAAAAATTAATATTTTAATTTGATGTTCGATTTTATTTTTTATCACAAATTATTTATTCAATGTTTTATTAAATTTATTTCTTTATTTTGTAAATATCAAATACCAATAATAAATATTTAACATTAATAACTTAATCATATTTAGTATTAATTATATTAAATAATATTTTAGTTTATATTAACAAATAATACATACGGATAGTTAACCTCAATTATATCGGAGCACTTGAAAAAGTATATAAGCACAATTTTTTTACTAATATTTACGAAAAGTAAATAATATTAATCAAAATAGTCAATTTAAATCACTACTGAATATAATTTATTAGCACATATATAATACGCACTTGTATGAAACTAAAACACGTGTTGTGAATGTAGAAACTAGAACCGTGTGGATAAATATTATAAATATGAAAACAGTGATCAGATGCGACGATCGTGCCATCATGCGTGACTAATAGAGGTTCTATTTCTATTTTGTTGGTAGCTTTTTTTCGAGACATAATGAGCGGTTTAGCGGGCAGCTTAAACCTGTTAATTGTGTGTTACAGTAATGCGCGCGCATCTTAAATTTTCACACTCATAATTTTTTCATAACGCGCCTAAAGAAGTATAACTTCAAAAAAGTATTAAAAAAATACCTACCGCCGAGTTTTGAACCACGGTCTTTCAGCATATTAACCGCGCAGTATAACCACTGCTCTGACAAAATGTTACGAGGAAGTTGTGTATTATTTTTTTATGTAATACCAAAACAGTGTGGTTTTTTTTAAACCTTGGAATTTACACTTTACTATGACTATTTTAGTTTACCAAAATAAATTCCATGGTAATTTCACTACCATAAAGTTTCATTTGGCACACCAAACCGTTTGGTATGTCCCCTAACGTGGGTTTATGTTCTTACACGTGGGTCCGCCATCTTCCTGTGAAAATGTCGTCACATGGTGCGCGCGCTGCCTCAACCTGTTAATTTTGTATTACAGTGATGCGCGTGCATCTAAAAACTTCACTCTCATCATATTTTCATATCGCGCCTAGAGAAGTATAACTTAAAAAAAAATTTTTTTCGGTGACGTGATTTGAACCTATTCAATAATAAAGCTTTTATTTAAGTGGCGCACGTTTTGCCACTGCGTTATGAAGGCACAAAATTCATTAAAAAAGAAATTAATGTTAATTAATTTCTAAAGAATTTTACATTTATGATTACTCATTTCTTTGATAATCTAAGTTTACAAATTGTATTATATAATAGTTCTGTTACTAAAAATTTTTCATTTGGCATATTAATACGAATGGAGCGTCCCCAATGTTTATGAATTGGGATGTATATATATATATATATATGTGTGTGTGTGTTTATGATCCACCATCTTGACGACTTGGGATCAGCGATAGGTGATGACGGGTTCTCCCGTCTGATGGCCTCATTGAGGTATGCTGAAATACTAACGACAAGCCACAGGCGGTAGTTTGACCGCGCCTCGTCGCTCACGACAACATTACGTCAGTTTCCATTTTACTTTGCATGAGGCTACATCACTGGCGAAATAAATGATCTAGTAAAGTGGAACAATGCGCGGGCAATATCATTAATGGGCTTAGCCTCGCATATAGGTAGCTGGTAAAATGACTAATTGGTTTTTAGAGAGCACCCGTGGCTTGTCGTAGGTGTTTGAGAATGCCATTAGCACGGCCCGCAGGCGGGAAACCCGAAAACGCTCACGCCTACCGCCTGCTCGCTGTGTACATTTCAGAATCGAGCCCCTATTGGCGGTTATTATACTTTAATGCTGTATTCACTTTAGATATTAATCAGATATAAACCAGAAACGAGAGACCATAAAATTCCTAGGTGTACGCAACAACCAGGTAAAACCTACACAGTCCAACCACAATTGAAATGAATAATACACAAAATAATCTCTTGAATATATTTTAAATAAACTGATAAAACTTGATTTAGTTTATTTATTAACACGAGAGAAATAAATATTTGTTTCTAGCTCCAAAATTTCCATACAAAAGTATATAAAAATAATAATTTTCCGGTTTTTTAAGTGTATGTCGTACAGACTTGAATATCGCTAGGGTTGTGCCTGACATTTCGTAGGAATCAACATATAACAAGGTTTCCTGAACATTAGCTCCCAATGGGTGTTCCGGAAGCTTTAAAAACCAAAATTTCAAAAGTAAAATCAATATATTTTTAACTCAGCAGGTGTATTTATTTTACTATATAAGTTCAGACAAACAGTATCCCCTTCAATGTGTATTGAGTCTGGACTCCACCGGGAACTAGAGCTATTTCACTAACAAGTAATTTCGTGATGACGTCACATGCTGTTGTTGGATGATCCAGGCTGGTTCAGATCTCCTGCACATTTTTACGCTACTGGAATGTGCTCTTTCATTACCACTGATGGTATATGCTTTGCACCCAAAGTTTTAAAGACAACATATGTGTTTTAAATCACAGCAGTATCGTTTCTCGATGTTTATTAAGTTTTATTGATAACATGCATAATGTTGGTTCACGAATTAAAGACGTTCTGTTATACTGAATGGACTGGCCAAGTAAGGCAATGCATATTCCTGCAGATGGCTAACAAATAAAAAAAATAATCTGTTGAATATTATACAACATATTGCAGAAAAAAAAGGAGTAATAGAACAACATAAAATTTCTCTTTTAGTTTACGCGTAACAGCAATAAATAATGCTTAAAAATAGCCATATAACGTCTCAACACGCTTCATGAACATTTGTGTAGCTACAAAATACTATATAAACTTGTCCCTTAATTGTTAGTAAGCTCTTTGTTCTGTAGTATTATTCATAACCATACAAAGAGTGCAAACAAGTTAATTTTGAGATATTGTCACAGGAAATGATTGCAATTATTATCATTCAATTTGATAGGGAATGGCTGCTAAACAATTCTAACTGACTCAAAGTGTTCCAATGTGTGTCTCAAGAACAAAACGACAATATAAAACTCAAGCTTAATAGATATAAGTGTGTTTCAAGTCTATTTAAATACCGAATAAATACACGAAATCTTTATGCAACTAGTTATGGCTCTAAATGTTATACTTGTAAACCCTAAAATTGAAGGGTATATTTGACCTCCTAGGTATCGTTTATATATATTTCCGTTTCTGCGCCTTGTATGAATTAATCACTGTTAATTTTTCAACCGCTAGAAAGCATCGATCTGGTGGTTATATTTTAACTAACGGTTCCGCGAATCTCATGTGGACCGGTGATGGCGAGAGAATGCAACTAGCACAAAAATAAGCAAATTTACTTTTAAACATTTGTATATTATACTTTTTTTTATTAACAGTATTCATAGCTTAAATCATAACTTATCTGGTTTACAATTATTTGGTATAAAAAATTTATGTTTCAATACGAAAAAATATCAGAACAGAAACCATTATTGAAATATTTATTTTAGTAAAAAATAATATTAAAAAATTTAAAATTAGCACACATCTAACAGATTTAAAATAAACCGGTTAGACTTTTATCATTATTTTTAATAGTGTGTGGATTTGGGGGGGGGGGGGATAATTTTATTGTAGGAGTGTATTGTATATTTATGTATGAACATTTTGGTGATAGACACAAATTATTTTTTCTAATTTAAAGAAATAAACTAAATCAGCGATGAACAAATTATTTAATGTATTATATTCCGGGGCTTTTATTATTCATTTCAGTTGTGTTTCGACTGTGTGAATGAGCGTGCTGGTTGCCCTCACCAATGAGTTTTGTGGTCTCTCGTTTCTTCACGATCTAATGGCGTGGCCTCCTCTCCAGCTAACAGCAGGTTTTTCCCCGTCGTGACGTGCGCAGGGCTTCCAGGGCAGCCCGCTGATCTGCTCCGACACGCAGGTGGGCCTCCTGTCCTGGGGCGTGGACTGTCGTCCCGAGTACGAGCACCCGACCGTCTACACGCGCGTCGACCCCTTCCTCCAGTGGATGGACGCCGTCATGACCACGTACGGGTCCCGCGGGGTGCGTCGCGCGCTGCCGCCGCCGCTGCTACTGACGGCGCTGCTGCTGGCGTCTCCGGCGGTCGTCGTCTGACGCCAACTTAGCTGCCGTCGACTGGTGTCCTCCCGGGACTTGCGTGTGTGCTCAATACATTCTGAACCATCAAACCTCTTACAATTTGACGATATTTGTTGTATATTTTTCCTGCTTTATCTTTGATGTATGCAAAATTTAATATATTAAAAAAATAATTAATTGTTTCAGTTTAGTTGTATGGTTGTATTATTTTGTCTAAAGTAACGAATAAATTATTCTAGACACAAAAAATCAGGATCACCGTACCCCATTTGGGTGAGATCATGGAAACCAATTTGTGTGACGTTACATTGACTCCAGTAACTTAAATTCACTAATGTAAATTCCAAAGAATTTCACATGCGACCGTCCTTCCACGCCTCCATCTTTCATTTCTTACCTAAGAAGAATTGCTTCAAAGGTTTTCAATAACCTTAAAACAAAAGAAAAAAATATATAAAGGGGAGGACGGGGCAAGTTGGCCATGTTAAGAGTTCGCCATTTTTTATAATTTTAATTTGGGAAATACGATTTCCTTCTTTCCAGACACGATTAGAATAGTCTTTTGTTGTGGTGTAACCACATGGAAAAATCTATATTTCTATATCATCTCAAAAATTCTGCCCTTTTAAAGATGACTTTGACTACGGGATAAGATGACATTTTTGACACAAGTTTAAACATATTTATTGTTAGAATGCAAACTACTGTAAACAAACTTATTTAACATTGTTACATGCTTTTTTACATATATGGCATGTTATTAAAGGCTTAGTTTGTTTAAAACTACAATTAATAGTTAACTTACATAACTAATTCAGAGTTGGTGTTTTTATGAACAATAATCGCACACAAATTTCCCTCCTTCAAAGTTCGAGCAGTCCTCGTGCCACCATGTGTGGCATTTGCAACACTCGATCCAGTCTTCTGATGCAGGGTCGACATAAATCTCATCACACACAGGACACTGCACTTCGGATATTTGAGCTGAAGTCATGCCTGTCGAAAGTTGGAGCTTCTTGGATTTTTCTCGAGAATCGAACTTCAGTTTCTTAGTAACAGTTTTTTTTTTTTTTGGCATCTCGAGACTCTTGTCTTTGTTGCTTCAAACGTTCTTGTTCTATCCTCTGAGCTTTTCTCTGAACCAGCATCGCTTTCATGGGTGAGCTTGTGATGACACTTGCACATTGCTTATGACTTATCCTTTTTCTCACATATGGTCTTTCTTTAGGGAATGGTTTGAAATCGAAAACACCTTGGCACAGTTTTGGCTCAACAGGAGTAGCATTTCTTATAAGCCCTATCTTAATGAGAGTAGCATTTCTTGAAAGTCCTGGCTCAACGGGAGTAGAATTTCTTGAAGGTCCTGGCTCAATGGAAATGTCATTTTTTGAAGGTCCCGGCTCAACAGGAGTAGCATTTCTTGAAGGTCCTGGCTCACTGGGAGTAGCATTTCTTGAAGGTCTTGGCTCAATGGGAGTAGCATTTCTTGAAGGTCTTGGCTCAATGGGAGTAGCATTTCTTGAAGGTCCTATCTCAACATGTGTAGAATATCCTGAAGGTCCTGGCTTAATCAGAGAAAGATTTCTTGAAGATCCTGGCTCAATGGAAATGTCACTTCTTGAAGGTCCTTACTCAATGGGAGTAGCATTTTTTAATGCCCAACTGCAATGCCTAACGGTTCCCGGAGGGGCTCTTTCCACAAGTTCAGGTCGCATCCGTTTTCTTGCGAAAACCAAAAAAGGGGGCAGGTAATATCCGCAAGCATTAATGCAACAAATAATAGTAACATTTCTTCCTCTCTCTGCCGAAACGACCTTGGAAACTCTCTTACTTCCTGTGGGTGAAATATTCTTTGGTAGCCTATTAGGTATAGTGGAAAGTGCAGATTCATCTGCACTGTAAATGGCAGAAAAACTTGTCAACATTTGGCTTGTTAAAACCCATTGCTCTGACAATGGATGTTGCCTCTGGTCTCCGGAAAATGAACTTACATTTTTTCATAAAACTAGCCAACCAATCCTCACCTGCCATACTGGTCTCCACATTGAATGGATACGAAATGTTACTATATTCTGCAAAGTCAAACACAAGTCTTATACATTGGTGCTTTGTCATCTCAAAAACATGTTATTTATTGCTGTCAAGTAGTTCCTTAAATCTTCTAGCTGCTCTTCAGTGAAAACTTCTCGAAATATTCCACCATAAATAGGTATTTCTTAGAAAAAAATAAAATTAGGTAGGCTAAATACTTTTTAATTAGAATTTTTATTTAATAAAAGCCTGTAGGGCATGAACAATTAGGACACAAAGACATGCATTCACAGACACACCAACGCACACACAGATATATGATTTAAATAAAAATAACCCAATTCTTACATCATCGTTTTTCTTCAAACGGCGACGCAGTGTTGCTTCAGGAATGTGATAAGCATTTGCTGCACACAAGCAACTCATTCTTCCCTCTTTAACATCTAACAAAGCCGCGGCCATATTATTTTTGTCCCATTCTTTTCTAGAGGACTTTTTTTTATAATTTCTCACCATATCTGAAACATAATTTTCCAGAAATTATAAAAATATTGCAGAAGGCAGATTATAATATTTATCATTAAAAAAAAAAAATTTAACGTTGAGCCTTGAATTTTGTAGATTATAAAGCTCAGAAAATCAAACAAAAGTTATGAAAGAGTTTCATGTGGATACCAAAAAAATAAACTGTAAAAAGCACTTGGGGCAAGATGACGAGTCGTCATCTTGCCCCAGTCAACTTGCCCCGATCAGCAATGTTATTAGTATTGGATTTTTTCGCTAGGTGAACCGGAATGACAGCATACCGTAATTCTACGTGCCTACACTGACCAGGGAGCCAACAGTAGCGAGTGCAACTGCAAGCCATGACAGTATTGACCAGGCCGCCCTCCTACCCCACCCAGCGAAGCATTGAGTGACTAATTCCAATATTTTCCGGAAAAGCAACGGAAAATCCCATCTGGTTTTTAAAACAGATTAAGGAGTGCTCGAGTACATTCGGACTGAACAACTAGGAGAGATTAAAATGCTTGGGCACGCATTGAAAAGTTTTATTTGTTTTAAAAAGGTTACTGACCACCATAACCTTATACTAGCAGTTTCAGGAAGATTTCAAGGATATTGAGTCTGGGAAGACAGGGCAACCTGAGGGCACAGCTACTCACGGAGTGATATGACCCTAAACGAAGCATGTCATTGGAAGCACACTTATCCAGCATTTACGAGAGGACTCGTTACCTGGATCTTGTCATGTCAGGTGACGAGTTAATCGCGACAAAGCTTACTCAGCGGTCGCTGAAATATCAGATTCAGCTAGCTGGCCAAACGTACAAGGAAGTATGCGAGGTCAGAGTACAGCTACTAACATTCGATAAGCTGGAGAAACTCGTTCGCAGTCAGTCACAGCGAGATGAGCCAGACAAAAATGATGCCTATCAGTAGCAGGTATCATTCCATAATCCACGGTGCAACAAGGACAACCGACCTAACTAAACCAGACTGGCAAACGTACACAGTGTGAACTGGCAGTATCGGAATGGAACGCCCGGTTACAGACGTCCATTCAAGAGGCAGTACCAGGGCCAGAATCAAGACAGCTGCACACCAGTGCACAAGAAAAAAACATGGTTGTCCAATAACCAGAACTACAATAGCGACCACGAGAGAGCAGAGCGCGGACAAAACCACTAAAACACATCAGGGGATCCCTATATCCTGAGAGACGGCCTTCCAGAGATTCCGCTGACCACAGGTGACGTGCATATGCGGAGGTCGAGTACGAAGAGGTGTGCAAGTCTCTCAAGACGTTCGAGTACCAGAAAGCGGAATACCGAATGGTACAACACAGGTCCACAGCTGAGCAAGAGTTCTGGCACAGATTGCCAGGCACAGAAGCCATATCTAACAGCAAGCCATTTTCCATTTCATTCCACCCACCCTTCACATTAACATCACAGCAACAGCAGCGCAGTTACTTCGCTAGGAAAGAGCCGTTGAACCTGGCTGCAGCCAGTTTCCAGGCCGCAGTACACAATGAAGCTAACGGCGGAATCTTGATGCCGACTAATTCAACCACTTCCACAGAATTTGGTGGACGTGACAGCGGAAATCCAGCGTCCAGCTAGATTGTCTATCTAAGCAACAGAGAAACTCAGAACGAGACGTTGAACACAGAAGTAGAAGACATCACGATAAGTAAGTGAAGTGGGAGTTTGTTTCACGCAAGTTGTTTTTACTATTCACATGACCCTTTGTTATTACCGAGGTGGTAAATGAATATTGTTACACGTTAGCTGAATCTGTCACAGGACATATGATTGGCAGGAGGGTGGACTAATCACGTGGCGCATTGGCTCCGTCGTCAAGAATTATCGCAAAAAATGCGAATAGTGTGGCACAATGCGCCGCATGATTAGTCTATCCGTCTCACAGCGGCGTCGTGAGGGAGAGGAAGGTTCAGGCGCTGGCCCTGTATCTCTTCTCACTGGCAGCTGACTCCTTCGAAGAAGGCATCGAGGTACTTGTGTCACGCAATGACATATGCCTCAACAGTTTTGGCGAAAATAAGTAAAACCCTGCTGAACGTTTGGTAGTAAAATGATGTTGTATAAATTTGTATTTTTTTATTGGCCATCAGAGGTTAAAAATAAATCCCTCATATACACAATAAACCCTATAAAAATTTCTTGAATAATAATGTCAAATGTATCAAATTCAAGTCATTCAGCAAGAGAAGGAGGAGTTGTCTAGCAAGAGTGGCAGCTAGTAAAAAATCTACCATAATTAAAGTATAAATACGATTGTGGAGTCAAAAATTATTGTTAAAAAAACACATACATTATTGTTCGTAAAATTTATTTCTTAGAAACATTTCGTGTGGATATACTAGCAAAAGTATGGCTTTGTGAGGGCTCTCGAGGATTATTAAAATGGAAGCTTACAAGCAAAGTGATTTCGTTATACATACGGGAACATAATATCACTTATAGAAATACTTTTGTAAATAGACTTGCAAATGTTATAAACCCAATTTATGATACTAATATTCTTTATAAATAATTTTTTTTAATTATATGGACCAGTGTTCGATATAAATAACCCCCAAAAAATTGATTGTCTGTAAAGTCGGTTTACGGACGATAGTTTAACGTGACAACGTCATAACAAAACATTGATGAAATGATTGATCCAGAAGAAAAGGAAATATCATATTCGGCCTGAGACTGAGCCGTAATAGGCTTCTGCAACCAAACCATTTAGGCATTTAAAATATTATATTCTTTGAGGAAGAATTTTTTTTTTATTTGAATCATTTTTATTGAATTATCACTATTTTGTATGGATACAAAGGAGTGAAATGAAATGTACAATTTAATTAATAAATTTGCTTTTAGTTGCATTATTTCATTAATTCAAATATATTTATTACTATTGAAATGTTGCGTGCGCCGTATTTAATTTTAGAAGTACAAAAAAAAACTTTTACACCCACCAGGATTCGAACCGACATCTTTTGAAATCAAAGTTTGCGACGCTGACCACAAGACCACGAGACCAAACATTAAAAACGTAGTTTAAAATGATATATATACATATATATATAAACTTTTTTTCAGGGTAGGGGAATAATATTATTTCGTTTTTATAACACGATTTGATAACAATTACGCATCCTAAATACACCAAACTTATTTATAATGTGTTACAATATTTTTTAAAACATTGTGCAAAAGATCCCGGGTGTAATTTGAATTATTATGTGTAACTTTAAAACTTCACTGTTGGTTCAAAACGTATTTGAATATTCAACATTACTTTTAAATAACTGTACCAATTGTGCTGAAAATCGGTGGACGATCTTTAAATCACATAATATTAATAATTCAAACGACGAAAATATTATTGAAAAGTCAAATCGATGGTTGTTCCAATCGAGTGGAAGAGAGATGCCGCGCATGCGTACAATGAGCATGAAGAGAGATGCCAATGAGCAAACACGTCACATCCGTAGTGGGACATCCGTAGTGGGACACTTTTTCGTGCGTGCAGCCGGCGTTCATCGATTTATTAGACGTTGTCACGTCAATATATTTAAAAGTACATACATTATTTTTATTTGTATGTAGCCTATTTCCATGCTGTAAATTTTTGTTACATGCTGCGCGTGCATCGTAAAAATACACTCTCATCATTATTTTCATGTATCTTCAAAAATGCTAATATTACATTTTCCTTCTAACAACTTTGAGATAAAATTCTTCTCCGACAATTATTATGTTATTGAGTAACTCTTTGATTGACGTGATAAGTATATATAATTATCCATAAATTACTTCTACAATGGTATGTTGGAGTATTAAATTTGGTAACATATCTACATTAAAAATATATAAATATTAAATTATTTATGTTAGCTTATAATTAGCTGCAAATTGATATCCCTTTTAAGTTCATACCTTTTTTTTAATTCTTAGGAGTAGTATGTGAATGGGGCTACTGAAACAGGCCTCAGGCGGTGGTGCTTGGTGCCGGCTCCGCCATCTTGGATTCTGACGTCACGGCGGCCATATTGGATTGTGACGTCACGGCGGCCATCTTGGATAAGCGCAACGGGACACAGCGTAACGGGACATAACGTAACGGGACATAACGTAACGGGACAAGTAGATCACGACGGCCATTTTGGATCCGCCATCTTGGATCCGCCATTTTGGATGACGTCATTGTGTGTTCTCGAAAATTCCGGTGGTGATGTGTTTTCCGCCATATTCGTTACGGTCGCCATCTTGAAAATCCGTAATTATTATCTGATTTTAATGAAAAAAATTCCAAAATTCATCAAAAAATTAACTTATTCGAATTCTGATTGATTATATCGATTCCCGTCCTTGGTTCGATTCCCGGTGAGTGCAAACATCAGATCCTTCCTCCATGAAAGCTATCTAGACTGATCTACCACCACCAGTACCAAGGTATATATCATCAACTGGTATGACATCATGTCCGCCATCTTGTCTTCATCCGCTGGAGACCACCATCTTGTTTTCGTCAGCTAGAGTGTGCCGATACCATGTAGTATAATTATCTGGTCACTAAACTTGTGTCCTCAACTGTTGACATTGAACATTGACCTTGAACTTTGACCTTGACCTTAAAATTTAACCTTGACCTTGAACTTTGACCTTGACCTTGAAATTTGAACTTGACCTTGAAATTTGACCTTGACCTTGAAATTTGACCTTGACCTTGAAATTTGACATTGACCTTGAAATTTGACCTTGACCTTGAAATTTGACATTGACCTTGAAATTTGACCTTGACCTTGAAATTTGACCTTGACCTTGAAATTTGACCTTGACCTTGAAATTTGACCTTGACCTTGAAATATGACTTTGTCCCTGAAATTTGACTTTGTCCTTGTCGACCATCATGGATCCGGCATTTTATGTTCAGTACATGCTACCAGAGGATACCACCTGCCGGAGTACGCCATCTTGTGTGTGTACTTGTATTATAGAGTACATTTCCATCTGGATTATTTTATTCTAACCCGCTACAGTGCAGTAATCATTTATTACGGAGGTGCCCCCCGCCATCTTGAAATTCGACCGCCATCTTGAAATCATGTAATAATGTAGCTAGAAAAGCGGGAAAAAATCCAAAATCCATCAAAAAAATCACTCATTAACTTACATATCGATTCGATCCGCTCCAGTCCTTGGTTCGATCCCTGAATGATGCAAAACATTTAATTTTATGAAAAAATAATAACTTCAATAAGCCACGTTCAACATTCTTAAAGAGACTTTAAAACCTCTACTACCATCATCATATAAGCCATCAAGACCACCATATTGAAAATTCGTAATAATTAAACTAAAAATTCAGGAAAAAGTTAAAAATTCATTAAATAAATTTGCAAACAATATACTGATTAATTAGGTCGTCTAAGGTCCTTGGAACGATCCTGGACGAAGCTAAAATAAATTTAATTTAAATACCAGAAAAGCGTAAGGTTCGAGAAATAAAACACCACAAAGTCGTTTACAAACATAATATTTATTACACAATTTCTATCCTACTACAGAATCACTTGCGAAAGCCAGCAAACTTATAAACATTTAGCTTTGCATAGACGTGCAACGACTACTTCTTAGCTCCAAATGGCTCCAAATGCTCCAAACGGCCTCCAAATGGCTCCAAAAGCTCCAACAGCCTCCAAATGCTTAACACAGTTCCAAATGGCTCCAAATGCTCCAAACGGCCTCCAAATGCTTGACAGCACCAAATGTTTCCAGCAGCTCCAAATGCTCCAAATGCTTGACAGCTCCAAATGCTTCAAAAGGCTCCAAATGCTCCAAATGCTCCAAACGGCCTCCAAATGGCTCCAACAGCTCCAACAGCCTCCAAATGCTTGACAGCTCCAAATGTTTCCAGCAGCTCCAAATGCTCCAAATGGCTCCAACAGCCTCCAAATGCTTAACACAGTTCCAAATGGCTCCAAATGCTCCAAACGGCCTCCAAATGCTTGACAGCACCAAATGTTTCCAGCAGCTCCAAATGCTCCAAATGCTTGACAGCTCCAAATGCTTCAAAAGGCTCCAAATGCTCCAAATGCTCCAAACGGCCTCCAAATGGCTCCAACAGCTCCAACAGCCTCCAAATGCTTGACAGCTCCAATTGTTTCCAGCAGCTCCAAATGCTCCAAATGGCTCCAACAGCCTCCAAATGCTTAACACAGCTCTAAATGGCTCCAAATGCTCCAAACGGCCTCCAAATGCTTGACAGATCCAAATGTCTCCAGTAGCTCCAAATGCTCCAAATGCTTGTCAGCTCCAAATGCTCCAACAGCCTCCAAATGCTTAACACAGCTCCAAATGGCTCCAAATGCTTGACAGCTCCAAATGTTTCCAGCAGCTCCAAATGCTCCAAATGGCTCCAACAGCCTCCAAATGCTTAACACAGCTCTAAATGGCTCCAAATGCTCCAAACGGCCTCCAAATGCTTGACAGCTCCAAATGTCTCCAGCAGCTCCAATTGCTCCAACAGCTCCAAAAAAGGCTCCAAAATGCTCCAACAGCCTCCAAATGCTTAACACAGCTCCAAATGGCTCCAAATGCTTGACAGCTCCAAATGTCTCCAGCAGCTCCAAATGCTCCAACAGCTCCAAAAAAAAAGGCTCCAAAATGCTCCAACAGCCTCCAAATGCTTAACACAGCTCCAAATGGCTCCAAATGCTTGGCAGCTCCAAATGCTTCAAAAGGCTCCAAATGCTCCAAATGGCTCCAACAGCTCCAAAAGACTCCAAATGCTTCAAAAGGCTCCAATTGCTCCAAGAGCTCCATCTTCAATTGGTTTCAACTGATTCCAATACTTTTATCGAACTTGGCATGATTACTAACATGTCTTTATCAGTATACATTTTGACTGGCAGTGGTAACGTTTTTTACACCTTTAAGTTATAAGTTTTATTTAGAAATCAGATTTCGATAAATGATAGCTTCCATCTGGAAAGAAAATATATTAATTTATCTTCAAGTTTATACACATACATTTAATTTAATCCATTATTGTATGTAGCCAGCTTCCCTCAGTTCTTTGAGTATGAAGGATATTTCTTTAATGTTCGAATAGTTTCCTGCACAAAGCGATCCATGTAGTAGTCGTAGCCTGTTAACCAATATGTTAGGATCTTCCCATGAGGTATAATCAATCTCATCTGCTGCCTTCTTCATCCTTGCATGTTTATAATAAATATTATCTCTGGTGTCTATCGTTTTAACACCAACCACAAGGTCACTTTCGTCATCTTGCCAGTGATTATCACAAGCTTGATCAGGATAATTTATTTTATTACGTCGTTTCCATCGTTTTGGTCTCAAACCACCATCACAGTCTTCGCTCTTGCATGCTTTTGGTGCTTCAGTACAGTACTCAATCATGTCAGCCTCAGATGTGTCACCTCAGTCTTCGATCACGCCAGCTTCTGATGTGTCACCACAGTCTTCAATCATGTCAGCACCACAAACTTGATCAGGATAATTTATTTTATTACGTCGTTTCCATCGTTTTGGTCTCAGACTGCCATCACAGTCTTCGATCTTGCCTGCTTTAGGTGTTTCAGTACAGTACTCAATCATGTCAGCCTCAGATGTGTCACCACAATCTTCAATCATGCCAGCCTCAGATGATTCATCAAAGTCTTCGACCTTGTAAGCTTCAGGTGGTTCTCCATCTTTCACATTTTCATGGAGACGACTAGATATTGGAGTAAATATATTTTCATTTCTAATGTGGTTACAACTTCCTTCGTTTGTTTTAAATTTTAAATTATTATCTTGATCTAGATCAGTAATTTTAGCATTAGCTTTTTCGCCTTCGTTCCTCTTCCGCGATGTTGTAGCCCAGTCTTCGTTATCTTTATTCATCTTAATTGTACAGGTCTTGTAATGTCTATCCAAGTAATATCTTCTACCAAAGGATTTCTGACACTGACTGCAATGAAATGGTTTTTGACAAGGACCCAAATTACACTCGCTTCTCTCATGTCGTTTAGCATTCTTTCTCAAGGTAAACACCTTGCTACAGTATCTACAGTGATGACGTTTTGATACAGCAACAACTCCCGTTTCAGGATTCATATTAGTTATTGAGACGAATGCCAGATGCAAACTAAGAGTTTTAAATTAGATATATTACTTAAATAGAATTTTTTAATTATTTCATCAGCGAGAATTAATTTATCTCATTCAAAGGTACTTGTTGCAAGTAGTTCTGCTTTTCAACAACAGATGTCGCCACATGTTACTTGCAGGTAAATAATATTTAGTTCTTTTATGCGGGATGCGGGATGCTCACTAACGATCGCAAAAGAAGGATGGCTTCGCTAGACTCCAAGGAGAAGGAAGTTCGTCCATCCTGTTAGTGCTTCTTAGATTTCTCAGAGATTATTTGACTGAGTAATGATATTTTTTTTTAAATTTCCACCTGATAAAAATATTACAAGTGCTGATTTATTGGCAGAATTTCAATAATTAAATGCAACCTTGAATAAAAAATGACATGACGCATTAAGTAAAAAATTCTTCATGCAGAGATCAATTCCTCATCAGTAACCAGAAGCACTCGGAGAAAACCATCAGATGTCTAGTCAGGAATAATCAGAAGCACCCAGAGAAAACCATCAAAATATTGTCAAGAATAATCAGGAGCACACGGAGAAAACTACCATAATATTGTCAAGAATAAACGGGAGCACACGGAGAAATCCACCATAATATTGACAAGAATAATCAGGAGCACACGGAGAAAACCACCGCAAGTTTTCTTTGATATCATAAAATTTTAGGAAAAAAATAATAAAAAATAAAAATAATTTTTTATTTTTTTTTAATTTTTTATTAATTTATTTTTATTTTTTATTATTTTTTTCCTAAAATTTTATGATATCAAAGAAAACTTGCGGTGGTTTTCTCCGTGTGCTCCTGATTATTCTTGTCAATATTATGGTGGATTTCTCCGTGTGCTCCCGTTTATTCTTGACAATATTATGGTAGTTTTCTCCGTGTGCTCCTGATTATTCTTGACAATATTTTGATGGTTTTCTCTGGGTGCTTCTGATTATTCCTGACTAGACATCTGATGGTTTTCTCCGAGTGCTTCTGGTTACTGATGAGGAATTGATCTCTGCATGAAGAATTTTTTACTTAATGCGTCATGTCATTTTTTATTCAAGGTTGCATTTAATTATTGAAATTCTGCCAATAAATCAGCACTTGTAATATTTTTATCAGGTGGAAATTTAAAAAAAAATATCATTACTCAGTCAAATAATCTCTGAGAAATCTAAGAAGCACTAACAGGATGGACGAACTTCTTTCTCCTTGGAGTCTAGCGAAGCCATCCTTCTTTTGCGATCGTTAGTGAGCATCCCGCATCCCGCATAAAAGAACTAAATATTATTTACCTGCAAGTAACATGTGGCGACATCTGTTGTTGAAAAGCAGAACTACTTGCATCAAGTACCTTTGAATGAGATAAATTAATTCTCGCTGATGAAATAATTAAAAAATTCTATTTAAGTAATATATCTAATTTAAAACTCTTAGTTTGCATCTGGCATTCGTCTCAATAACTAATATGAATCCTGAAACGGGAGTTGTTGCTGTATCAAAACGTCATCACTGTAGATACTGTAGCAAGGTGTTTACCTTGAGAAAGAATGCTAAACGACATGAGAGAAGCGAGTGTAATTTGGGTCCTTGTCAAAAACCATTTCATTGCAGTCAGTGTCAGAAATCCTTTGGTAGAAGATATTACTTGGATAGACATTACAAGACCTGTACAATTAAGATGAATAAAGATAACGAAGACTGGGCTACAACATCGCGGAAGAGGAACGAAGGCGAAAAAGCTAATGCTAAAATTACTGATCTAGATCAAGATAATAATTTAAAATTTAAAACAAACGAAGGAAGTTGTAACCACATTAGAAATGAAAATATATTTACTCCAATATCTAGTCGTCTCCATGAAAATGTGAAAGATGGAGAACCACCTGAAGCTTACAAGGTCGAAGACTTTGATGAATCATCTGAGGCTGGCATGATTGAAGATTGTGGTGACACATCTGAGGCTGACATGATTGAGTACTGTACTGAAACACCTAAAGCAGGCAAGATCGAAGACTGTGATGGCAGTCTGAGACCAAAACGATGGAAACGACGTAATAAAATAAATTATCCTGATCAAGTTTGTGGTGCTGACATGATTGAAGACTGTGGTGACACATCAGAAGCTGGCGTGATCGAAGACTGAGGTGACACATCTGAGGCTGACATGATTGAGTACTGTACTGAAGCACCAAAAGCATGCAAGAGCGAAGACTGTGATGGTGGTTTGAGACCAAAACGATGGAAACGACGTAATAAAATAAATTATCCTGATCAAGCTTGTGATAATCACTGGCAAGATGACGAAAGTGACCTTGTGGTTGGTGTTAAAACGATAGACACCAGAGATAATATTTATTATAAACATGCAAGGATGAAGAAGGCAGCAGATGAGATTGATTATACCTCATGGGAAGATCCTAACATATTGGTTAACAGGCTACGACTACTACATGGATCGCTTTGTGCAGGAAACTATTCGAACATTAAAGAAATATCCTTCATACTCAAAGAACTGAGGGAAGCTGGCTACATACAATAATGGATTAAATTAAATGTATGTGTATAAACTTGAAGATAAATTAATATATTTTCTTTCCAGATGGAAGCTATCATTTATCGAAATCTGATTTCTAAATAAAACTTATAACTTAAAGGTGTAAAAAACGTTACCACTGCCAGTCAAAATGTATACTGATAAAGACATGTTAGTAATCATGCCAAGTTCGATAAAAGTATTGGAATCAGTTGAAACCAATTGAAGATGGAGCTCTTGGAGCAATTGGAGCCTTTTGAAGCATTTGGAGTCTTTTGGAGCTGTTGGAGCCATTTGGAGCATTTGGAGCCTTTTGAAGCATTTGGAGCTGCCAAGCATTTGGAGCCATTTGGAGCTGTGTTAAGCATTTGGAGGCTGTTGGAGCATTTTGGAGCCTTTTTTTTTGGAGCTGTTGGAGCATTTGGAGCTGCTGGAGACATTTGGAGCTGTCAAGCATTTGGAGCCATTTGGAGCTGTGTTAAGCATTTGGAGGCTGTTGGAGCATTTTGGAGCCTTTTTTGGAGCTGTTGGAGCAATTGGAGCTGCTGGAGACATTTGGAGCTGTCAAGCATTTGGAGGCCGTTTGGAGCATTTGGAGCCATTTAGAGCTGTGTTAAGCATTTGGAGGCTGTTGGAGCCATTTGGAGCATTTGGAGCTGCTGGAAACATTTGGAGCTGTCAAGCATTTGGAGCCATTTGGAGCTGTGTTAAGCATTTGGAGGCTGTTGGAGCATTTGGAGCTGACAAGCATTTGGAGCATTTGGAGCTGCTGGAGACATTTGGAGCTGTCAAGCATTTGGAGGCCGTTTGGAGCATTTGGAGCCATTTAGAGCTGTGTTAAGCATTTGGAGGATGTTGGAGCCATTTGGAGCATTTGGAGCTGCTGGAAACAATTGGAGCTGTCAAGCATTTGGAGGCTGTTGGATCTGTTGGAGCCATTTGGAGGCCGTTTGGAGCATTTGGAGCATTTGGAGCCTTTTGAAGCATTTGGAGCTGTCAAGCATTTGGAGCATTTGGAGCTGCTGGAAACATTTGGTGCTGTCAAGCATTTGGAGGCCGTTTGGAGCATTTGGAGCCATTTGGAACTGTGTTAAGCATTTGGAGGCTGTTGGAGCCATTTGGAGCATTTGGAGCTGCTGGAAACATTTGGAGCTGTCAAGCATTTGGAGGCTGTTGGAGCTGTTGGAGCCATTTGGAGGCCGTTTGGAGCATTTGGAGCATTTGGAGCCTTTTGAAGCATTTGGAGCTGTCAAGCATTTGGAGCATTTGGAGCTGCTGGAAACATTTGGTGCTGTCAAGCATTTGGAGGCCGTTTGGAGCATTTGGAGCCATTTGGAACTGTGTTAAGCATTTGGAGGCTGTTGGAGCTTTTGGAGCCATTTGGAGGCCGTTTGGAGCATTTGGAGCCATTTGGAGCTAAGAAGTAGTCGTTGCACGTCTATGCAAAGCTAAATGTTTATAAGTTTGCTGGCTTTCGCAAGTGATTCTGTAGTAGGATAGAAATTGTGTAATAAATATTATGTTTGTAAACGACTTTGTGGTGTTTTATTTCTCGAACCTTAAGCTTTTCTGGTATTTAAATTAAATTTATTTTAGCTTCGTCCAGGATCGTTCCAAGGACCTTAGACGACCTAATTAATCAGTATATTGTTTGCAAATTTATTTAATGAATTTTTAACTTTTTCCTGAATTTTTAGTTTAATTATTACGAATTTTCAATATGGTGGTCTTGATGGCTTATAGGATGATGGTAGTAGAGGTTTTAAAGTCTCTTTAAGAATGTTGAACGTGGCTTATTGAAGTTATTATTTTTTCATAAAATTAAATGTTTTGCATCATTCAGGGATCGAACCAAGGACTGGAGCGGATCGAATCGATATGTAAGTTAATGAGTGATTTTTTTGATGAATTTTGGATTTTTTCCCGCTTTTCTAGCTACATTATTACATGATTTCAAGATGGCGGTCGAATTTCAAGATGGCGGGGGGCACCTCCGTAATAAATGATTACTGCACTGTAGCGGGTTAGAATAAAATAATCCAGATGGAAATGTACTCTATAATACAAGTACACACACAAGATGGCGTACTCCGGCAGGTGGTATCCTCTGGTAGCATGTACTGAACATAAAATGCCGGATCCATGATGGTCGACAAGGACAAAGTCAAATTTCAGGGACAAAGTCATATTTCAAGGTCAAGGTCAAATTTCAAGGTCAAGGTCAAATTTCAAGGTCAATGTCAAATTTCAAGGTCAATGTCAAATTTCAAGGTCAAGGTCAAATTTCAAGGTCAATGTCAAATTTCAAGGTCAAGGTCAAATTTCAAGGTCAAGGTCAAATTTCAAGGTCAAGGTCAAATTTTAAGGTCAAGGTCAAAGTTCAAGGTCAAGGTCAAAGTTCAAGGTCAATGTTCAATGTCAACAGTTGAGGACACAAGTTTAGTGACCAGATAATTATACTACATGGTATCGGCACACTCTAGCTGACGAAAACAAGATGGTGGTCTCCAGCGGATGAAGACAAGATGGCGGACATGATGTCATACCAGTTGATGATATATACCTTGGTACTGGTGGTGGTAGATCAGTCTAGGTAGCTTTCATGGAGGAAGGATCTGATGTTTGCACTCACCGGGAATCGAACCAAGGACGGGAATCGATATAATCAATCAGAATTCGAATAAGTTAATTTTTTGATGAATTTTTGAATTTTTTTCATTAAAATCAGATAATAATTACGGATTTTCAAGATGGCGACCGTAACGAAAATTGCAACGGTGACGTCATCATCCAATATGGCGGAAAACACATCACCATCGGAATTTTCGAGAACACACAATGACGTCATCCAAAATGGCGGATCCAAGATGGCGGATCCAAAATGGCCGTCGTGATCTACTTGTCCCGTTACGTTATGTCCCGTTACGTTATGTCCCGTTACGCTGTGTCCCGTTACGCTTATCCAAGATGGCCGCCGTGACGTCACAATCCAAGATGGCCGCCGTGACGTCAGAATCCAAGATGGCGGAGCCGGCACCAAGCACCACCGCCTGAGGCCTGTTTCAGTAGCCCCATTCACATACTACTCTTAGGATGAAATAAACCCTTTAATAGTGGATAAATAATTCAAAATAATATAAATATATAATAATTTGGCGATCCATGGATCAAAATACCCTATAATATTTTATAAAGTTTTATTTATTATGATTTTATGTTAAGAATATTTTTTATTTCGTTAGGGCACAGATTTAAAAAACTAAGATATTTTCATATACATATACAGAGTTTCTTTTAACAGTAATTGTTAGTGTTGACTAATTATAAAAAAGGGCATTGGGCCTACTAAATGCCAATGCCTTTGCAAGGGAAACATTTTGTAACGGCGGTAACTTTTATCTTCAATTAAAATGTGTACTTTACATTATCATAGCCACGTTTTAAAAAACACATTTAAACAAACTTAGTAGCAAAATAACTATTAAAACCATGAATGCGTGTTTTGATTCCTATCTTTATACATAAAGATCGTTATATTTTTACGTAGTCTAACATTTATACACCGAAAGCATATTTACCCATTAAGAACCTTACACAAGGAACGTAAATTGGTGTTTAGGCTTCTGTTTATAAATAATATACGGTTGTATCAGAGTTTTTGGTAATTCTTCGAATATGAGGAACAAATACATTTTCATCGGTCACATGGCTAGTTGGTTTATCAATTTGGCCAACTAATGTATATTTTGGTCGGTACTGGAGAATTATTGCACGTCATTATGCACCGTCAATGACTGGAACGTTATAGATATTTTTACATAATTTCCGATTATATTTCTGTTAAAATAAGATATTTACTTTATCAAAAAGAAAATAGTGTTTCCGCCCGGGATCGAACCGGGGACCTTGCGCGTGTGAGGCGCACGTGATAACCACTACACTACGGAAACGACTTGAAGTTTATACCGATAAATTATAGTATTTCACTTTAGTTCTATTAATTAATTAATTTTCTCCCTTTTAAATTAATCAAATGTTAAACACCACCAAAAATGGAATTGAATGAAACATCGTGATCACGATCGTTAAATTATATTTATTACGATTCCATTCAGTCTACACATAGGCCTACATACCAACACAAAACTACTCTAGATACTATATCAAACATTAAAAAATTACCGTTCTCATACATGACTAATATGTACTAAAAGTGAAAACATTAACATTCATTTTTACATTGTGACCATAACAAGAAAATTATAAAAAAATGATAAACAATAATTTGGTGAATTTCAAATATTTTTTTTTATGAAAGAAAGAACAATTTCTTCTTTTAAATACAAAATGTATAAAAATGTAAACATTTTCACGGTGTTGGAAAAGTGAGAAAGGGAGAATGAGAAGACATTGCTGTTACAAGAGTCTAGCGACAGCAGTGCTACCTTCCTGCAACTGGCCGCAAATGCCGATCCTTTCCGAAGTTAGCCGATCGGGAGCGCCTACCCCCTGGATGTTTTTTATTTTTAAGCGCGCGTTTTTTCTCTCCAGTATAAAAATGCCACATAGACTGTTTAGTGGATGGTTGGTTATATTAGGTAAGTATAGCTACATTAAAATTACTGTAAAATCATTTTATGGTTGCTTAGCAAATAACTTTTTAATATGTAGCTATCCAGCGCTAGGAAACAGTTTACATGATTTCACAGTATCTTTAATGTAGCTATCCTAACCAAATCAACCGTCCACAAAGTTTTAAAGTATTTATAATGTAGCTAACCTAACCTAATTGACCATTAGTTATCATGTCCTTACCTGAAAATTACAATTTAATTAATAAATATACTTTTATTTGCATTCATTATTCAAATATATTTATTACTTTTGAAATGTTACGTGATCGTATTTATTTTTACAAGTACAAAAAAAATTCGTACCTGCCGGGATTCGAACCGTCAACCTTACGTTTAAATGATAGCGCCGCTGAGCGCTCAGCCACTTTTTTTTTTTTTTTATAGTTTATTAGTTTATTGTGATATCAAGTGCAATTACATAACATTACAGCTCACATCATATTACAGTCAGGACAAATGGGTTACACGATACTGATACCTCGCCCCTGCGGATTAACACAGTCCCACACCATCTGTACAAATTTCAAAACATGAAAAGGTAATGTCCAAATCTCCTTCTTAACGTATTTTTTTTTACCATAGACCATCTGTCACGTCGTAGCTGGGATATGAAGTCCCGCAAGAAATATGGCACTTGAGTTTTGAGCACAAAATCGATCAAATTCGCCATCAGCCACACAGCCGCCCGCCTCTTCACGGTAGGGAAGGCCGTGATGTCGAGGTAGCACATGCGGTCCGCGCACACGTCTCGTGGAGGTAGGCCGAGCAGTCTGGAAAGTTTGGTTTTACACCACTCCCACAAGGGGCGCGAGAATGAGCAAGCACATATGCGATGGAGGGCGGTGTCACGGTAGCCACAGAGTTCGCAGTGGTCATCCTGGGATAACGCAATGCGTTTCTTGCGATAAAGGGTGGGTGTCAGGTCGTTGACAAATGTGAAAGCTTCGGCACGGAGATGAGTAGGTAATTCAGGATCAGAAACGTTTTTCCATATGTTCAGCCAACGCAAAGAAAGGATCTTATTCTGAATATTCGGCACAGAGGGTGTTGCTCGTCGCTGGAAACCATAAAGTTGTCTTGTGGAGACATGCGTACCTTCGGGAAGTTCGGAAATCGTCGTGCGAAGGTGATCGGCGGCGGACTTGTAGTGTCGGGGTAGGCGCTCCCTGGCGCCCCACGTGGCTGCGTACAAAGCCGAGGAGCGACCACCCTGTAAGACACGTTGTATGAAGCATTTCTGGAACAAGGCTCGTGCTTTTTGCTCATGCTCAATGAGTCCGAGACCACCTTTACTGACAGGCATCGTCAGCTGATCGCGGCTGACCTTGAAGAGGAATCCTTTCCAGATAAACCATCCAATGTATTGCCTGATTTGAGCTGCAATCGCAGCTGGCATGGGGAACACCTGTGCCATGTACCAGAGTTGTGAAAGGGAGTACATGTTAACGATATATACACGTTGGATGATGTTGAGGTTTCTAAGGTGTGACTCAAGCAGGCTACCACGAACTTTCCGCACCACTCCGTCCCAGTTCTCTTGAATGGTATGTCCGATGTCACCCGTGAAAAGTATTCCAAGTGTCCTGATCGCATCTGTAGACACGAATGAATGCTGTGGCACAATCACATCTGGCGCTGCTTTCAGATTCAACACTTTGGTTTTCGCGAAGTTGCATTTTGCATGCGTTGCCTTGTGGATGGCCTCAAGAATAGCATGAGCGGCCGTGAGTTCATGTTCACTACGCACAATGACCGTAACATCATCTGCATACCCAATGCACGTTAAAGGATTCCCTTGAATATTCAGTCCTGAGAGAGTAGAGTTAAATTTCCTTATAAGGGGCTCAATATAAAGGACGAAAAGTACCATCGAGAGCGGGCACCCTTGTCGGACAGAGGAGCGAATCGGAAATTTGTCACCAAAACAACCATTTATGGACATCTTCGAGGTAAGGTTCTCACGGAACGTGCGTAGGACAGCTCGAACTGTGGGAGGGAAGCAAAGGTGCTCGAGCACCCTGTCGAGAAAGCTCCATTGCACCCGTTCAAAAGCCTTCTCAAGGTCAATGTTCAGGAGGGCGACAGCGCCTGGCGTTGTGCGCGCCAGGAGCTGCACATCGCGGAGCGCAGAAGTGCCTTGTGTGATGGACGTCCCCTGCACAATACAATGTTGGTCCGGCCCGATGACATCAGACAGCGCTGATTTAATACGATTGGCATACACCCGTGCGATGATTTCGTAGTCAGCACACAGAAGCGTGATAGGCCTATAGTGAGCTACTTCACGTGACTGTGGTACCTTGGGGATGAGCACAATGATTCCCTCTGTTTGCGTGCTGCACAGACGCCCTCGTCGAATGACCGTGCGCGCCATTTCGCAAAATTCCTCTCGAATCGTTGGCCAATAGTGCTGGTAGAATTCGTAGGGGATACCGTCCACACCCGGGGATTTGGTTTTTGGGGCCCTCCGAACAATGTGTGTGATCTCTTCGTCAGTTGGGTCGGCCTCCAGATGGTGCTGTGCTATGTCGTCAAGGCTGCTGTCATACACATCGAGGAATGACGTCCCTTCATCATAGTCAATGTCGTGGTCCGCATAGAGTTCCTTGTAACTACTTGTAAATGCTGCGAGGATGGTTGTGGAATCCCTTACGACCGTGCCATTCGCGTCCACAACCGAGCTGATGTGCCTTCGTGTTCGCCTCTTCCGATCTCGCATGAGGGAGTGAATGCTAAGCCTTTCTTGCTGTAGCGCACTCTTGGTGTTGTTGAATACAATGCGACTTTCCATGTTCGCTCGGTGTATGGCGATGATCCGTTCCTTAAGGCGACGGGCTTGATCCCTCAGATTGGTAACTGCAGTTGGATGCGTACTTAATTCCCGCAGGGCCCTCTCGTGCAAATAGAGAAGGGAGTCCTGCTCCCGTCTACAACGCCCGCCATGGTGCTTAAATAATTTGGCCAGACCTGGTTTGACGCAGGCATCCCACCAATCCGCTGTGTCCGCGTACCTCTGTTTACATCGCAACCAATGAGACCAGCGCCGATAAAAATCATTGTCCACTTCAGTTTGACCCAACAAGCGTGTTTGTAGTCTCCAGTAGTTACGCCCAGGTGTGGGTGAAACCTCCGGAGCAGCCACAGTACAAACGACCATGTAATGATCTGTGACAGCCACTGGCACCACATCATATGATCGCGCGTTGTGTCGATGCGTGCGGGACATATAAAACCTGTCTAGGCGCGAACTAGATGAATAGGCATGAAAGGTGTAATGTGGTGTGGGTACTTGAAGAATGTCGACCATGTCTTCGACATCAATGGCAGTAATGAGCTCCTGCAGTGCCGTGTTAATGGGGTAGTGTCCACCAACGTGATCACTGGGTTTAATTATACAATTGAAATCTCCACCTAGAATAATACCCGTGCCATCGTTCCTTATAAATGGAAGGATTTCCTGGCGAAAAAATTCCTGGCGTTCTGTTCGACGCTGAGAGCCAGAGGGGGCATAGACATTAACACATTGTCCGATGATGCTCTTGCCAGTAGCGCTGGAGGGATTGAGCGCTATGAGTGTGCCAGAGATTATCCTCCCAGATGCGTGCGCTCTGATGTGCGTGAGTTCAAGATGGTTCTTTGTGACAACAATGGTTCCTCTCCCTTGAGGGCCGATGTTGGGGTACACATTATATTGGTCAAAATATGGTAGCCGCTCTAGCGCACACTCTTGTAAAAATAGTACGTCGATAGCGTGCGCACGTACAATGCTGTGTAAAGCATGAAATTTGAAAGGAGCTTCAATTGCACAAATGTTTACAGTGTCAATTGTTAAAACTCTAATCATCCGCTACGTCTTTGCTACTAGCTACGTCATCCCCTCCCCCACTCTGTTCCGTTATGCTGATCGCGCCCCCCTTGATTTGCTCGATCGCATGCTGGGCAATGCGGAGTGAGTATTCACGTTGTGAACACGGGCTGTCTGGTAGGGCGGTGTCGCGACTGGCTGGACTGCGACTCGCATGACGGGCCTTTTTGTCCCTGCGCCCGCTCGGGGGCCGTTCACGCCCACCGGACTTTTTGCCTGAGCGGGGGTTGGTGGAGTATGCCTCCTGTGAGCATTCGGACATTCCGTCATCCTCCATGTCCGTGGGCGTATCGAGTCGTAAATCCGGGGCGGGCATGTCCTGTTGAGTCGGAGCAAGAGGTGATGCGGTAATGGTGGACAGCAGAGTTTTGAGTGGGACCGCCTCATAAGGCCTCTCCTCCCTGTCTTCTGACGTCAGAGTTTGTGCCGGCGGATGTAAGCTCGCCCCAGAGGTGGTGGGCCGGTCCCGCACTTCGTGCGGTTCTGTCGAGCGACTGCTCTGCGCGCCAGCCTGTAGTGTCTGCGCCCACGTGCGCGGCGCGCCCGACCGCTCGCGCGGAAGAGTGGGGCAGGCCGCGCGGTGGTGTCCCGCCTGCGAGCAGTGACTGCAGGTCTGGAGTTGTCCGTCATACACTACGAACCCGTGATGCCCATCGACTACCAGCTGTGAGGGAATATTTTGATTGAGTTCCATTTTCACTATTCGGACCCCAGTCTTGGCTTTGAACTTGCGATACACCCCCCACATTTCGTCCACGCACGTGTGTATCTTTCCGTACGGAGTGAGCGAGTAAACAATCCGTTCATTTGGTACTTCCACGGGAATGTTTACGACCCTAACGGTTTTCAGGTTGTCTAGCGCCAGTTCTATGTCTACTTGTAGTGACTCACCGCTCGCTGCGTGTATCTGAGACGTTCCGCCGGTCTCTCGGATGATCCTCTCGCAGTGTAGTAGTGATGTCAACTTCACAAAGATGCACCGTTGGCGTCCGTCCACCTGTACAGCAATCACTTCGTCATCCTGCAGCCCAAGGGTCTCGTCGAGCCATCGGAGTAAGTCCAACGCGAGCGGTTTGGTTTGACACTTCACGCGAAGGGTATTCACTCGTGGGGTCGGTTGGCAAGTCGCCATGATGGTCCTGCGAAAGTCAGTAATAAGCCTTTAGAATACGTTACGTGTAAGCCGCACGACACTTAACTCGCTCTCGCACTAAACAAGGAGAGTAACAGCGCACGAGACACGTCGCGTCGCACACGTCCGCGCACCACGCGAGCACGGGGCGGACTTGCCACGAGGCCATATTTGATAATTGAAAGTTTCAGATGACATATATGATCGTGCCGCCGGCCCCGGAACGAGCCTGAGCTGTGCGGCAGCCGGCCCCGGAACGAGCGTAAGCGGTGCGGCAGTTGCAGGAAGGTAGCATTGCTGTCGCTAGACTCTTATTTGCTGTTTACAGTTCATTCTGCTAACAGTTGTCTTGATCAATGCACTGCATCGCCATATGGCTTTTCTAATACGTTATAAATAAGTTGTATAATTTAAAATATATAATAACATAAGTGTTGCATTACACTTGTTATATTAATACTTAGTTTTTAATACGATAGGGTAGTTGAAACACATCAATGGCAAGTACTGAAAGACTAGCTATTTTATTTTTTGGTAGGTAGGCCTACCTACGTTGTCGCTTGTCTAAATGACCATTACTTAAACTTAAGGTATGTTAATAATGGCAAGCGTCATATTAAATTATCTGAATTCACGAAAATGTATGAAATTTTTCCAAAATTTTGTTTTAATTTCATTCCGGTCACGATATTTCAAGAACTCGCTAGCGGTGAACTTCGGAAATGTTTGGAGACTGATCGGGGCTCAATTAATCGCAGGCTACCCTCTGCTTGACAGCGAGGTCATAAAGTCCACCTGAAAGGATGCACAATTTCTGCTCTACCTTCTATTATACTAATGGATATGAAGGCACATAAGTTTGCTCAGCAGAAGAAAACACAAAATCCGTTACTCCATTCACACTATATCTAGAATGCTGACAAAACCAGTCAATGCAATTGCCAACCAAAGCAATCATATCAGGGTAATTACTTAAACACGTCACTGTTCTTTTAATTAAATACTGATTTATATAGAAACTGCAACTGTTTATTTCAAACATTATATAACATAGGGAATAATTTTTGGTACTTTATATTCTATACTTCAATTGCAAAAAATTAAGCAAATTTGGTTAAGTATTTAAAAACAAATACAGATAATTTTTAAATAAACAACATCAAATTTCAACTTTATCGTTGGTTTCAAAATGTAGTTTTATTGAATTTA
Source organism: Bacillus rossius redtenbacheri (assembly GCF_032445375.1). Classification (NCBI taxonomy): domain Eukaryota; kingdom Metazoa; phylum Arthropoda; class Insecta; order Phasmatodea; family Bacillidae; genus Bacillus; species Bacillus rossius. The sequence goes on along the minus strand of NC_086330.1, from coordinate 274,899,694 downwards.
ATAAATAAAAAAATAGGATTTGCTTTAATGAAGTAAATATACAATGTATTTATAATATTACATTATTCACACAGCTGATATACTTCGCAAAATTTATTGTACTTATTTCATTGTAAGAGTTAAAACTTCTACTGATTTACATAGTTTTCAAATATTTATTGATTACTAACTTATGTTACTACCTTCAAAATTTGTAAGTAGTTGTCGGCGTTGTGTTGTACATAATACAAGTTTAGTTTCAACTTTGGTTCCGTTTGCCCGACATCAGCGGATTCAGTCTTGTTTTCTGTGAATTTTTTTTTCATTTTTTTATTTGAAATTTTGTCATGACAAACAGTCCATAACTGCAATGGCGTATGTCTTTAAAAGGTATAAAAACATACAAAATCTCTCTATATATATACATATATACATAAGAAATATAATATGTGATATGGCACAAAACTCTAAATAACTGTGAGGTGGTCTCGGAACAGATGTAACAGATGTTGTCCGACTGAGCCGCAGATCGCCGAGCCGTGGGACGAGCGCGCGGAGGCGGTCCCGATTCTGCCCTTCGCCGTGCAGAGCGGCGCTCTGCAAGTATACTCCAACTGCAAGGTGCCCGGCTGGGGCTACTCCTACCAGGACAGCCGCCGTGGCGCGCGGCCGGCCCTCATCGCCGCGCGCACTCTCCTCCTGCAGGTATGTGTGTTAGTGAGGCTGGATGATAAGCCCGCTGATTACGAACACCATCGACGACTAGCGTTATTCTTCACGCGGTAACGAAACACGTATCGCATTTGGTGATTACGACCCACCTTGCGATATGCGTTTCGTTATTTTCCACGGTAACGCTAACCTGCGATACGAATCCATGACGTCAGAGGACAAGCAACAATTGAACAATTAATATGTTCGTCGGACAGACTTTTTTGTAAGTGAATCATGAATACTTTGTGTTACTGGGAACAAAATAATTTTTTTTAATGCACTAATTTCTTAAATAAAGTCTTTAAAGCTTTTTTGCTGCCTTTTTCGTATAAGTTTAAAATAAAAATGCAGTTAAAGATTTCGTGTCGTCATTGTGGCTAACTGCGTCTTGCCATGTAAACATAAACATCGAACGAGAAGCATCTTTAAACTTTAATGGAATGATAATGAGGCCACTCTACAGGTTACAAAATTAAAGGAACAACTAATTACCAGGAACCCGTGTCTGTTTTTATTTTACCTATTATTGATATGATATGAAGAATGGAATTTAAAAATTATTTAGTCAAGTTTGGTGTGCTTGTGTACAAACATAACCTTATACTTCAAAGTTATACATATATGTGGTTAATGATATATTTAAGTGGTTATTAGCATACCTAATAAAAACAACACTTTTTAACATATTTCCAGCGGTGAGCTTTCTAGTTTATGTAATCTAATCAGTTAAAATTTTATAAATATATTTTAATACTCATGTGCTTTCGTGGATTTTATATACAAGTGTTGTGAAACAATGTTTCCAAGATATTAGTACCATTCGTAAATAAAAATAATTTTGCTAATATTTATATCATAGGTCACTCAAACATTTTTTACTCCCTTCGTACACTTGGTAAAGTTTAATTACAGTAAATTATTTAAATTTGTGGTTTTTTTGATTAGAGTGCACATGCCGCTATTAAAGAGGACACTGTGTTGAATATTTGTGTTCTCAGTTAAAATAAGCCTTAGAGTGGCACTGGTAAAGTTACTGCTGCCCAACAGAAATCATGGTGTGGTTTATTAAGAGCCACAGAGAGTTTGCAGCCAATGTTTCTTCAAATAATGAATGTGAAGCTTGCATGTATCTGTGGATTTAACTGGCAAAGAGGCTTTACAAACGTTTAGGTACATTAAAATCCATTCTTTAGTGAATATAGCGTTACAATTTTTATGTAAGCAGCAGCCTTCAATTACAATGGAGAATATATGGTCTACTTTTTGTATTTTTATTTTTTAATTCAGTGTGTTGGGTTGCATATTCTAAGGATAAAATTAGGCCCATAATGTTTCAATTTAATAAGATTGGCATTTTAAACAGGTATTATGGAACAGTTCTTGAAATTTTTCAGTGTAAGAACAGTTTTTTTTTTATAATCTGAGGATATGAAAGTTCATTGCTATGTTTTTTTTAATTGCTGTTTAATTTAATCTCACCAATGACTTAAACAAGTAAAACTAAGTACTGAGTAATTAGAGTAAGTACTGAGTAAACAACTTTGTTTTCAAGATGGCATTCAAGTTGGTTAATGATCCAACATGTATGTAAATTATTAATATGCTGCAATTATTTTAAAAACTGTCTTGAAATATTCAATAATTTTAATTCTCCCCCCCCTTTTTTTCCATAAAGATAAATTAATAGATTACTTTTTCTCAGCAAGTTTAGAAATTGATGGTTTAATATGTAAAATAATATTCAGTTTGAACAATTTCTGATGTACATGCATACCAATTATTTAATCCATTTTTTTTAAATTCAGTAATGGATCAGCATTATATATGCTGTAATAAAAAGAGCAGCTTAAGCAATAGCTGCTAAGATAACAGCTGGCAATATTATCCAAGTTATATTTCTGAGCAGCCTTGACCAGAGAATTATCCAAATCTTCGGTACAGCATCATCATTGGGAATGATGTAGATTCTAGAAGGTGGTTTTGTCCCTCAACCTCTGGTAGACATTATATTGTGGTGGTCATGCATTTTGTTTATCGTATACTTTTCCAAATATTTATTTGAAAATTAAATATATATTTTTTTCAATACTGGTATGCTTCCAATTTTGTTGTTTGAGATTGGTGTAGTGGGTTTAAAATAAGAGTGGTGAAAATTAAGTAGTTAAGATACCTGAAAGTTGACAGAGAAATTGGAGGTGTGCTACATTTAAAATGAAACACAAAAAAATGACTTGCATGAACATGGAAGTGTTAATAGTTCATATTAAAAAAAATAAAAATTAAAGTTGTTCTACTCAGAAGTGTATGCAGAATTTTGTTATGAGGTATAAAGGGTGATGGGGAGGAGGAAAGTGGTATAGAAGCACTTAGCCTGCTGTTGGCTTTATTTTTTTTTGTGGGGGGGGGGGTGGGAGGGGGGGGGGAGAATATAGATTTTTCTTTTAGGATTTTGGGGGAGGCATATATTCCTCTTGCCCCTGCATATACCCCTGGTAGGTTCATTATTAAAACAAGACCTCTTACAATCCTTGTGTTTTCATAAGATAGCCAAGAAACCTAAGAGTTTTTTTATGCATATTTTTTATAATGGCCATCAGTCACAATCAGTTACATATTAATTTACTGTATTAGTCTTTTATTTAAGTTAAATTTTACTTAATATAGTTAAATAAGCTGTTCAAAGGCTTCATCAGATATTTTAAGAAACATTTGATTTGATCTCTAAATACTAGCTCAAAAATTGCTTCTGGTTAAACTTTTATAAAAATTGCTTATTTTATTATTCACACACATCCAAGCACAGATTTAATGGTTATTGGTTATTCTGATGATAAATAGATAAGAACAGTGAGTGATGATAACAATTCATAAGATGCAGAGTGTTGACTGGGGAGGTGCAAGGAATGCAGCTGTATTAAACTTTATCGCAAGATGAATCATACGAAGTCAATATTTGTTCCTGAATTATCTAGCTAAATGCAATGTGTGTCATTTAATTTGTTTGTACTTGTCTCAGTCTCAATAAACATACCTACATTGATTCTAAACTTACAATAATAAAAATTAGTTCCAAATATTTTTTTTTAAATTCGTCCACATGAAACAATGTCTATACTGTATACAAATGGGCTCACTGGCAACAACAAGCAGTTGTACCTGCTGGAACTTGCATTCATAGTCAGCTAGTCTAATGAAATTCTTCCATGTTATATCTTGTTTACTCAAAAAAAAAGTAAAGAATGGTTATATACAAGCATTGTGAAATCTTTGACTGGAAAAACCTTGATAATACTTTTAGTCAGCATACTTTATAGAATGTGTACTTTGTTATTAGCACCTCCTTTATTATAACTCTGCCTCTATGATACCTAGTGTAACCTATACAATTCATACTGGTAATGATCAAAAGTACAATTTAAAAATAATAAAAAAAAAGATCAGTTGAGTAGCAATCAAGAAAGATAGCTGGCAGCTGATAAACAACATTCAAGAAAGACAGCTGGCAGCTGATGAGAAGCATTGGGAATATGTGCTTCTGAAATGGTAACCAGCAATTTGATTAAAAATGCATCAAAGAACTTAAAGAAAAGTTAAAAGGCATGCTGGAGGCATGTGCTAAAATTGCCAATTATGAGAAAATATTGTGTTAAGAAATCATTTTTTGTATACAAGATTCCTTACAGACATGTGCATTGATTTTTTTTATTTGACAGGCTATTAATAGTTAATATTAATAATTGTTTAGTTATAACCATCCATGGAAATAGTTGAGATATTAAATAATACACTCTTTGTAAATATTTTTCGTTTAAAACCAAAACAAATTTTGAAATTGCAAAATTTTAAAATAATAAACTTGTAAACATGAAGCAGCACACAAGCAATTTCCCATGTATGAGATTTACTTGAAATAACAACCTATCATTAAATGATTCATAGTATCTATTTTTTACACACAAAAAAAAAAAAACAATGGTTCAAATAAGCCACTGCCAACTCTCTCAGGACAATGAGATCATCTGCTGAAACCAGAAAACAAAAAGTTTACATGTGTTTAATATAATATCCAAGTTATACTCAAAATTAACATGGAAATGAGTGAACACTTATTTTCACAATTTCTTTAATAAATGCAACAAACTTGATAACAAAGTATTTATTAAATTGCATAGCTTGTTTCTTCATGTTTCTTCATTTTCTAAGGTTTTCCAATTGCTATGAGGGTGCAATCTGGCAATTCGAAGGGATTTTGATGGTTTCTTAACAATCTTCTCTACCTTCTCCTCCAGTTCGATATTGAGCAGAAAGGCAGCAAAGGCCATTGTGTAGAACCTGAAATATTTTCAAACATTAACTTAATTAGTGTAATATAGTTTGGTAGGCTACTAATTGTTAACAAGTGGGCCTGATTAATAAAAATAATTTTTAAGATGGTATTATTGAGCTAATATTCCTCGATATACATAACTGCATTCATTTTTCTTTAATTTATAAAAACAATTTTAACTTTTCGACTTCTTTTCCAACAATTCTCCATGAGTGTGTTGTAATTCTTCAAGCAGTTAAACTAGAAATATGCCATTTTAATAGCTTGTTAGGTTAGGTAAATCAAAAAATTTAGACATGAGAATGATTGGTTGGCTTAAGTAAGCTACATTAAAAATACTGTGTGATTTTGTGAACTGTTTCTTAAGTTATGTTACCAACAAAAATAATAGGTATAAACTGTAGTGTGGTTGGTTAGGTTAGAGTTAGCTGTGTTACAATATATAATTCTTAAAAACTGTTAAAATGAGTTCACAGTATATTTAATATAACTACCATAACCTAATAAACTGTCTACACTACTTTCAAGTATTTGTAGTTAACCTAATCAAACCAGCCATTCCCACCATTAAGTTTGTTAGATGAATTAAAAATAACAAAAAAATAGTGTGGATCTGTGTGAATGGTTAGTTAAGTTATGTTAGTTACATTATTTGTACTAAAATATGTGTGGATGTTTGGTTAGGTGAGGTAAGCTTAATTTTCTATTAGTAAAACAATGTTACAGTATTGATAGCCTATGTTAATTATTGGAATTAATGTCTGAAAACTAATAAATAAATTAAAAAAAACATATGGACAAGTAGCTTTTCACCAGATTTACCTCATTATACAATATTTAAAATGTAGCCAACCTAACCAACTGTAGACATGAATAGGTTTGCAGTATTTGAAGTGTAGCTAACCACACATAACCAACATTTTAAACAGTAAACAACTTGAAATATCTCAACAGAAATAAGTATCAAGGTTAATAATAGGAACTCAAAGTTACCGTTTTCATAAACTTATTTTTATAATAAAGCCTCGCCTCTCCTACATAAAAGCTCGAAATGTTATTTAATATAATCATCCTGTTTAAGGAGGGGAATTACTAAATTAATTATTTATCAAGTTATTTGTTTTACGATCAGCCCCACTTGTTAACAATTACCAATGTTAACACACTTAGGTAATAGAGCCAATATGTAAATGAATCAGCACAAATTAAAAATGTTTTGCACAATTGAACACACGAGGCCGGAAATAGCTTTCTGAAACTAAATAGAGAAATATACAATTTACTGTCTGAAGTCTACATGCGCACAGATTAAACAAAAATGCATGTTGAGCAAATACCCAAACACAAAATATACATAAGCAACCTATTTGAACTATTTATAGCTATGTTAAGTTTATAATGTGCGTGTAAATAATATCGCTCTTTAGGTTAGGATTAATTTGATAAGCTATGACACGGTATTTATTCATATTCTTCTTACCTACTTTGATCGTATTTAAACCACTTCATAATTATTCCACACAAACTATGCATTGAAAACAATGATTTCATGGTACAATTAATAAACAGAAATAGCATGTTAAGAATCATGTTCGCGTGTTGAATATACACACGCTAACCTAAAACAATTGTTTTCGTTTAACTTCATCGCTTTACATCGTACTCGACTATATTTAAAACAATAATGTACGATTATAATGCCGTTTTTAGGACGGAAGGACATTATTTTTAAGAGTAAATATATCACTTACCTCACATTCGCTTCGTATCACCACTTGAAATGCTCGTGATATATAACGTAGCTCCGGTGCGATAAATATCACTTGAAAAGTGTGCTCGTAATCAAAGTTTGCGATATATACCGCCACAACGTCATCAATATTCGAAGTTTAACGAAAAAGGATGTGTTCGTAATCACGTTGCTGGTTCCTGCGATATTCTTCGCAAACCTTCGTTATTTATCGCAACTTATAACGCAAAGTATGTGCTCGTAATCAACCCGCAGCCCGCAGGGCTGAATATTTGATGGTTCTAAACCACCTTGGTCGTGTAGGAAGCATAAAATACATACTTCAGCGATGTTTCAGCTCTGCAGTAAGCTTTAAATTTGCAGAGTTGGTATTTTTATAAAAATATTTTTGAAACGTGACAACGTCTAATAAATAGATGAACGCCGGCTGCACGCACGAAAAAGTGTCCCGTTACGCACATTTTCCCGTTTCGCTGTGTCCCTTTACGCTCATTTTATATTGCTCTTTGCTACCCTGAACCTCCTAGCATTGCGACCGAGTCCGTGGCGTAATTCTGTTTTCATGCATTTCAATGTAACATTTTCATTGCTCTTTGCTAACCCGTTCCTCCTAGCATTGCTGCAGAGTTCGTGGCGAAAAAATATTATTTTTGGCTGCATTTTGGTGTTGGGTAAGCCATTTTTCTTCACATCATCCTTGAAACACTCCCATTCGTTTCCTACTTTTCCTATCATCATCCTATCTTTAACAGAATAACACAGATTGGAAGAAGTTAAATAGCACACATGTTTAAAAGTTATAGTTAAAATAATCTCTTCGTTAATGTAATAAACATATTTGAATTAATGAGTGCAAATAAAAGTAAATTTATCAATTAAATTGTAAATTTCATTTCACTCCTTCTTTGTATCCATACAAAATAGTGACAGTTCAATAAAAAAGATTCAATTTTATTCATAAAAATATGCAATCATTTCATCAATGTTTTGTTATGACGTTGTCACGTTAAACTATCGTCCGTAAACCAACTTTACAGACAACCAATTTTTTTATCTTTCCTTGTTTTGTATCCTTGTAGCCATTTAGCCTGGTGGCCATGTTCGAAATAAATAGTTAATTTATGTGCACAGATATAAAAGGATGGCTGGATGAATGATTTATTCCAACACTAAAGGAAGCCATGTGAAGGGCGTTCGCAGCAAAAGGGAGTTATAAGTGGATTTATATGTTACAGAAAACACAGAAAAATTACCATGGTGCCTTTTAATGTAAATGATAACTCACTCCTGTAAACTGTTTATTGAGTTGCAGATAAACTAGACGTAGGCTAATAAAACTTAGAGCTAAAATCTAAGATTTTGTATGTATTTCTAATTGGTCGACGGAAATATTCTGTGTTGTTAAAATACGTAATTAACATCCGAGATGTTACCACTTAGAAGATTTACGAGGTTCGGCGATACGTGGCGGATTCTATGGGGAAGAAATTCAGCCTACCAAGTACCCGAGCGATTATTAATTAGAAAAATTGATACATTAGAAAGAAAATCCCTTGTTTGTGAAGTGGCAAGGATTCGATAAATGTGAAAATCAGTTGGATAAAATCTACTGATGTCATATAAATTTTAATGTTTTGTAATGGTGTAAATTTTTATATTATTAAATGCAAGTCTATAATAAATAAAAAATGTAATTATTAATATACTGTTTGAGACTTTTCACTAGTTACCAGAGGCCGGGATGCTCGTCGAAGGTTCTTAAAATGGTATTAGGAGGCTGGGGACGTTTGGTGACAGTTCTAAATGACGCAGCTATTTGGGCTGTGAAGGGTCAGTGTGAGGGGGGAGCGGGTAAGTCTGCTGACGCCAAAGGCCGTGCGTCAATGGCGCGTGCGCTTGGCACTCACGAACAGGACCCTTAGGATGTATCATTCGTAGTTATCAACACAGCTAGTAAGATGTGTCTTGCCAGCTATGAGAAGATTGTTGAGGAGTTCTATGCGCGCTGTCAGGAGGTTAGCGGCCGGGAAGAAGCTCTTGCGATGGACGAAGACGAAGAGTTCAGGCAAGACATCACATACGTGTCTGTAAACACCTCCACTCTGACTGGGAAGTATATTGCTGCTGTGGGGTGAAGGAATATCAGGCACTTATTCCTGAACTATCAACTTTGGAGCTATGTGATTCTTGTATATTTTTGTGGACAGAATAATTAATGGCAAGTATGGAACGTACCGCGGAGCGGGCTGTTGTGAAAGGGGTCGGTAACACCCCTCTGAATGTTATTGCGTTAGCGTGGAGAGAAGATGGTGTGAAGGTGTGTGTGATTTGTATTAAATAGAGTGAAATATTTTTTTAAAATATTTTATTTATTTAGACTTCTTGTCACGAATTGAAAATATACTATTTTTCATTTGATATAAAGTGCATCTCGTAGCGGCAGTAATGGCTTAAGTGAGTGTTGTAACTGCTTCATATACACTATAGCGATCAGACATTAAGTTGAAAAGTAAAATGTTTATGTCTTGGATGTGGTATCTCTCGTGAATAGGGGGCACATCTAATACTGTACAAATGTGAATCGGCATTTTTGTTTCTAGCATAATATTCTCGTGCACAATTAAGGCTTCATGTGTTTTTTTCTTCCATTAAAAATTTTATGGGTCGGATATTTACACAAACATTTAAAATATCTGCTTCCATGCAGCTTTTTAAACATGTTCCTGCTTATAATATAGGAATGTAAATATCTACGCAAAGATTAAAATATCTGCTTCCATGCAGCTTTTAAATACGAATACACAAACATGTTCATACTAAGAAGAGATACTTATCTACTTGTTGGCTAGGAATCTGAGAAATTTCTGGTTCCTGTGACGACTATGAAGTAGTAAATAAATAAATTTGATGGCAGAAAAAGAGATGAAGTATTATTACTATAACCATCGCATCCGCAACGCTGAGACTTTGTTGTATATGTTACCGTTTTTTGATGTATAGTTTCAGCTTTTTGTATTTCTTTTCGGTTTTTGTATATAGTTTCGGTTTTTGATGTATAGATTTTTCTTTTTTTGAGTGTTTTATGTTGTGAAAAGCCTGGATTAATTTCAATAAATATGATTTTTCCTACAATTTTTTTATTATTTTAACATAACACCTGCATTCCGCAACGAAATCCTATTTAAATTTGTCTCTGAGAAATCAAAATATATACGCAAAGCTAAAATGTCTGCTTCCATGAAGCTTTTTAACACGAGTACGCAAACATAGAAGATACGTCAGTAAAAATATTGTTTGAGAGTGAGGACTCTGAAAAATTTGTGATCCTGAACGGTGTAGGATTAAGTAAATAAATTAAATTAACTAAATAATTTTTTAAATTATCATTAATATAACTTTCGCATCCACAATGATGAGACGATTATTTTGATATATGATAACATATATCACAGACTATACATATAAACATCATAAATAATTATGTCTTTAAGAAAAAATGGTGGTCTTGAACAAAATGACTGTGGATTTTTTTAAATATGTTCGTCTATAAGGCTCATAACAACACTGTTGGGAAATATAAACACACCCCTACATAAATTGTATGTCTTTAAGAATAAATGGTGGTCACAACAACAAAATGACTGTGGATTTTGTGGATTTTGTAATATATTTTAACAAATTTTATGAATTTTTTTGGTTTATAAGGGTCATAACAACACTGGTAGGAAAAATAAACTCGATCTTACATACACTAACAATTTTATAAACCTACACCCTATGATGACATCCATCAGATGAAATCAAGATGGTGGTCTCCCCTAAACAAGATGGTTGCCTCCAGCAGACTAAAATGATATAATTGTTTTTTAATTTGATTGTAACTTTATTTTTAGATGTCGAAGTAACGAAAATTGTATGGGTAGGATTAGGGAGCTCGATGATTTAATCGTAACGAAAAGTGCAACGCACAGGAGTGAGGAGCTCTATGACGAAGTCATCAAGTTTTTAAATTAAAATTGTATTAAGTAATTTTTCCCGATTTTCTAAGTTAATATTTGAGGATTTTCAAGATGGTAGACGGGACGTCATAATTCGGCGGAATTTTCTATAAAACAAAACGGTGGAACCAAAGATGGCCGCTGGGTCAAAGGTCAAGGTCAAATCCAAGATGTCCATCGGAAGTGACGTAATCCAAGATGGCCGCCGGAAGTTACGTAATAGAAAATTGCCGCCTCCAATCCCTGAATCCCGACATAGGACCCGGTGTCCCCATATGATCTAAATACTCCCACTATAATCGTTGCGTGACAGTAATGTATTATAGGCAAATTGTTCTACCGTATGTTTAGGAGAGTAGTATCGATTTAGTTCTCTTTTAATTTTTATAATTGCTTTGAACATTTGTTGATAAAGTTAACTGTATAAACATTATTATTTATTTAAAATAAATCAAGTTAAATGAAAAATCAAAATGTCATGCATCGAGTATATTGATAATATTCCCAAAATTCCCATTTATCATAAAGAATTTGAATTAATTTACACGAGCAGTAACACATTTTATTATTTTTTTATTATATTTTTTTAGTACATATGCGAGCTATGGTGGAAGGCAGTCGACGCAAAGAGAAGCTACGCAGCTTGCAGTTCCTGGAGCGGTCGGCGGGCATGGCAGCGTCGCCTCAGAGGGTGACCTCGAGCATCGCCAGCAGCATGGGGAGTGCGAGGAGTGCCAGGGAAGGTCTCGCCATCACAGCTCGCGACGCGAAGACGGTGATGACGGTGTTTATCCATTCCAGGTAGACGTCGACCCGAGCGTACACGAGCGGCATGGCAATGCCGTTCTCCTTGTACCCCGGCCCCCACGACAGGATGCCCACCAGCAGGTGGTCGCAGATGAGCGGGGCTCCCGCGTCTCCCTGTCCAAGACACGACAGCAACACCAACGTCATCAAAGCAACTACCCCTCTTCTCATACCATGGCCGGGAGCGGGACTACGTTCAGGATTTCTCATGTAACATTGGATTACGAGAGTACGACAAAGTAGTATATAAATTGGGCTCCTGGCCCTGGCTTCTTGCTGTGGATTGATGATAGTTTACATTGTTTCTCCAAGCGCAGATTCTCGTAAGCTGTTAGTGTCCGCCATCTTGGATGGTGACGTCACGGCGGCCATCTTGAATGACCTTGATCTTCAAAATTTCCACAAATAACCCAAAATTTCCCAAGTTTGCCCAAAGTTCGCCAAAATCTTTCAAAAATTACCACTTTTTATTTCTAATCTCGTCAGGAATCGAACCGAGGACCGAAATCGATTAAGTAACTAAACAATTAAAGTAAACAATTTTTTAATTTTGTTAATTTTTTGGTCGAAAATTAAAGAATTTGAATTTTATGGCCAAGTTCAAGGTCCTGATATCAGCGGCTCATGGCTGTTTGCTTTAAGGAGTTTTAAGCCAATTTTTAAGAATTTGGGTTCTTTCTAAAGCAAAGGTCTTTTGAGGTTTTTCGGTTTCCGAGTTTTTGGATTTTTGAGAAATAAAATGGGATTTTGCCCCTCAAAATGGGAATTTTTCCCTTGAAATAGGGAAATTTATAGGAATTTTAAGACATTTTGAGTAAATTTTGAAGGTCATGATCATCCAAGATGCCTGCCGTGACGTAAAAATTCCAGATGGCGTAGACAATCCACAATTCAGAGCTATAAGCCAGTCCCAGATGTAAATATTTTATACTACTGTTTGTGAACATATAAATGGCATGTCTACAGTGTGAGTCTCAGTTCTCCTTTGTTTGTGTACGAGTGAAGACAGACATTAACAGTTACTCACCACTTGAAAGCTGAAACGATGCAGGCATCTACCATTAGCAATTGATTATTCTCTGTGCCTGTCTGACCTATCACCTACACCTACAATTATGCCAACTCTATCAAGATCGGGACCTTGACTGTAGCAACACCAATGGCGAGAGAGTTCCTGATGACAACGATGTTAACAGCTGCAGAGATTCTAGTGGCAACGATGCTGACAACACCAAAGATCTCAATTGAAGGCGTACAATCGTCACAAACAGAACTAGAGGAGACTTTAACGTGTGCAGTGTCTTCAGTAGCATTGAAATAGATATCCAAGGAAGCAACCACTTGTGGTGTTCCATCACCCAACAATATCTACTGTGATAGCATCAAAAACTTGAAAATTCGTGAGTATGTATAACAAGATTGTAATAATAAATCTGAATGTGTTGAATACCAGATAAAGAAGTGTTATGGACAGTTTATACATACGGAAATTTGAAAATGCACATCAAGATTGTATCGGAATGGTTCCACATTCATCAGGATCAAAAAGTATCTTCTATGGTAAGATGTTTGTGCAAATTTTCAGTGCAAAGCATCATGAAATGTATCACTGTCCTTTTAAAGAATATGAGAACTCTTAGCTGTGTGACATATGTGGTGATCGACTGCCATGTGGAACTGCCCTGGAAAATCATGTCAAGACATGCAAATTACTCGTTTCGCTCTCTAAGAAAATTGCAGAAATCGATAAACTCGAATGACTTCAGAAATTTTGCCAATTTTTAGTTGTAGATGTTTAGAATGTAAATAGTAAATTTTTATTTCTAAAAAAAAATTTTGTTTTGTTCCTCGAACATGTCATTTTTATGGTCAATTGAAGTTGATTTTTTAATCGAAGAAATGTTTTTAAACTAAAATTTTTTGATTGTTCAGGGATCATAGCGAAGGCCGAAATCAACTGACTCCATAATTATATTAATGAGTCATTTGTTTAATGATTTTGAATTTTTTCGAAATTTTAGGTTAATAATTATAGATTTTCAATATGGCGCACAATATAGCCGACAAGATGGTATATGTGATAATAGTTGAATATCTGGTAATAAATACTCCTACTGCCCTGTAGCGAGTAAACATTAAATTAATATGGATGCAGCGAACTCTAACAGATGAAAACAAAATGATGGGCCCAAGATGGCCGCTATGACGTCATATTGGTTGTTTTAATACATTCCTTGATATTACCGGTTGGGGGGTGGGGGTCAATCTGCTTGTAGCCTCCGTGAAAGAAGGACCTCACCGCCATTTTTTTTTGCCCTCGCTGGGTTCAAACCGAGGACTCTGAGCACCATTATGTAGGCGTGCTTTTATTAAAATTGTAATTATAATTATAATTGTAATTATTTTTTAATGTGTTTTTTTCAATGGCGGATTTGACATCATAATTCAAAATGGCGAAAGTTTCCTGGAAAAATGGCAGACATGATTTCATACTTCAAAATGTCTTGCAGGATTTCATAATTCTTTTAACGGCGGGAAAATTTTTTTTGGCATGTTCTACCGTGTACCATTTGGATGTGGAGCACTCAATTCCAAGATGACGAGAAATAAAAAGGCAGAATTCAAGACTACGAAATTCGAAGTGGCGGAAAGTTCAATAATTCCAGATGGCGGTATTCAAGTGTGCCACTGATGTCAAGGTAAATGAAGAAGGTCAAAGGTCTAAGCAATACATGATGGCCTCCAAGATGTCAAAATCAAAGAATTGTGGCCAAATTTTCCGATACCCAGCCACAAGAACTCCTAATATATACTACTGTTGGTTTTGTTTCGCTCTGTGGAAACATGTTCAAGGTACAACATGTTATGGCAAAAAAAATGTCATACTGGTTTCATAAAGTTTTGTATGACATAGCAATTTTCTATAGTTTAAAAAAGAAGTTTTCTTTCATTAAGAAAGTTATCACACTTTAAAATATTTTCATAGACTATGAGATAATGTTTATTGACATTATTATGTAATTTATAAGTAGGTAATCCCCAAACACGTATTGAATGCTGTACGCCAATGACTTCACAGGGAAAACTTTGAGAAGCAGTAGAAACATAATTTACTGATTTTTTAATCTTTTATAAATATTAACATTTAAAATACAAATAATATTACTTTTAATTTTAAAACTTACTTGACATTTTTGGTTCCTATTCTTAACCTTCATTAGAAAAGGTCAAACATTACTTCTTCAGTGGTTTGGATGTTTCAATTTGGCTAGATGCATTTCATCTATTGACAATTATCTAAATCTATGGTTAGAAAACAATTTTCAATAAGCGTTCGAATCTCCAGTAGAGGACTTCACTCACGTCACAATTGCCCTCTTTACTCGAGTACGTGCAGAGGTGGAGGTTTTGCAACACGTGGCCAAAATGAGAGAACTTCATGGAGCAGTCGTATGTCTTTATCGTATGCAGCTTCACCGTCCTCAAGGTAAGCATCTGATTCTGCCACTGTAAGAAAACCGAACAAATAAAAAGTTATTGGATTCATCCAGATAATTTAGATAGAAATGACAATCGTGTGTCTTATTCGAGCATTGGTGGTACCATGAACCAAAGTCTGATACTGTTGAAAATTTCTACCTCTAATTTTCAAATAAAGTTGGATATAAATCACTCGGATGTATTAGTAAAGGTTCTTATGTTTTTGTAATTGACAGAACCAAGTTTATTTGCATTAAAGACGAATTCACTAAATTGTAAAAATATTTTTGTACCTTTACAAGGAGAATTCTTGAAAACTCGTGGTACAAAGATCTGCATTGCCGTTTAACAAGTGATATCGTTGGCAACTTAGTTTTCAAGGGCTTTTCTGGAAAATTTAATTTGTTTTTACAGTGTAGAATACTCTCAAAGTGTTAAAAAGCCTTTCAAAGCCTGTTAACTATTCAGGAAAAAAACACTTCTTCGTTCCAATGGTCTGTTTATTCTTTTTTTTTTACAACGGAACACAGAATCCAGAAATCTTAATTCACTGCATTGCTTGGAAAAAAAAAAATTATTTTATGTGCATTCGTGTATAAAAAACCTTAATTTTACTGTATGTATTTTAAACAGTGTTAAAACTACAGCGTATCGTTCACGACATGAATATCAATGGCATTGGTCTAAGAACCATGTAGTTATATTTTATAATTTGGTTTGTATTGAATGGGAAAAAGGCATTAAAATATATTTATTTTTTACATGGATTTAAACATTACGTATATAAATGTATTGTGTCAACCAAAATATTTCCAAAATAATAAAATTTTATAAAATAAAATAATGATTTTAACTTATTGTTCCACCAAAAACAAAAGTTTATAAACGATTGTAAAATTTATAAAATATTGACTAAAATTAAATCATTTATTTCAGGACCATAAATCTGTAAGTCAGAGTCGTGGCATTGGCTGAAAGAAAGGTCCGGGAAAATGGGAGCACACCGAAACATATCCAACCTGATCTTGTTCGCGGCCAACTCTGCCATGTTTATACAATTTGAAACTTTTCAGATATGTCTGCGTCGAGTTCCGAGCTCGAATCACTTTGTTTGGTGGAGAGTGATCTTTTAACGGGTACCCGAGAACCCGTGCTCTCTGCCCCTAATGTGCGTGGCGGTGCTGCCCGCAACACACCGGGCGGCACGCACTTTTCAAATGTTTCGCCAGAATTCGGAGGTGGTCGGCCTTCGTCGGCTTCCCGCCGAACCAGGGTGGAAGTCTAGTTTCTTAGTTTTTTAGGTGCTGACTGGCGGCGGAGTGAGTGGTCAGTGTAACCACTCACTACCAGGGGCGCTTGCGTCCCTGGTCACTAAATCCAGTCCTGGATAAAAAGCAAAGTGGACCACGAGTCCAAGTGCCCAACCCCCGCATGGTAGATTCTTTTCTACTCTGACCAACACTTCATCCAAACCATCCTCTGTCTTCTGTAAATTCCTACACGTAATGCATGCCAATTTGCATCCCGCATGAATGTGCCCAGGGTTTTCCCTGTGTCTATGCAGGTTTTACCTGGGCCCAACCTATCTCTAGTTATAGTCTAGATCTAAGAGTGAGGGGAGTTAGTCATGGCGCCAATCGTTGCCATGGCTGGCCAATCCCCTCCTAGCACATGATGCATGCGACCCTCTCCCTGCATGGCTAATCCCAGCATGACTAGGCGTATAGGCTTCGGCCTGAGACGCACCTAGGTCCCTCTCTAACCCGGACCCCTCCAAAACACACTTAGTTTTAGTTAGATTAGGAAAAAAAAAATCGGTGGAAGTCCGCCATGTTTTTCCACCACCAGCTGGGATGGACAGTAGAGTTTTCCTCGGTTTTGACCCAGGGAGGATCAAGTAAAAATAGCCCCCTTCGATGCAAAACAAGAGAGCCCAGAAGCGGACCACCGAGCGACCACGTCTGGAGGCTACGTCTCACCGCGGAAGACCAGCTGTCTACACATCATGTTGCCGTCTGCGGAGTTGACGAGTTGGAAATTGGTGAGCAATATATTACTTTTTAAACAGACTTAACTTGTCACCGATGCCGAGTAATTGTTGTGGAAGCAAGATAGATGAATACTAGAGTCAGCTGAGTGGTAGTTTAGACTTAGGCTGTAGTATTTCGAGAAGTTTTTTTTTTTTTTTTTTCACGAGCGGGCCAGGAGACAGACATTGCAGCGGCGGCGGCCAGAAGTTCGAGTACGTGTACCAGTGGCGGTGTGCGTAGCAGATAAAATTCTGTGTTTTGAATCTGACTTTTAATATTTCGCTGTGGTGTGACTGTAAAGCACTGCTAATATCGGCTGAGACACTTTGATTGCGTAGTGCCGATACATAAGGAAGACTTAATCACTTGAGACCAGAGCGAGTATCAACTGGAAACCAACAGTCCCGCTTCATTAAGTGACTCTTGGATGTGCATTGACTTGTGACGACCAACGAGTTGCTGCACTTGTAGCCCGCGCCGGGATTCTGCCGGTGGCGCCCTCTGCCATCGGGGGGCCGGACTAAGATCAAGGAGACGCCGGGGCGACATGAGGGGTGCGGCTGAAACTGCTGTCTGGTTGCGGGTACCTGCACGCCGAGGGACGAGTCTCACCCCGCATCTTCGAGAGCCGAGCGAGTGGAAGGAGCGAGCAACAGTCCAGAGAGTAGCTTTCGGCGCAGCGAGTTGTGTACTGGCATTGAAGGCAAGTAACTGCGACTTTAGGCATGGCTCGATTCGGCGGGGAATGAATTAAAAACTGTCATAGCGCAATTTCATGGATGTTTTTACCCTCGTATGACGACTGCCATGAGGCAAATACATAAACAGGTAACAATTTTTTGCAAGATGTTAATATTTAGTTGTTGGTTGTGATATCTGGGCGATAACAGATAAACTCCCTGGATTGTAATGATTTTCGATCTGCTTCTTAGCACAAGTTAAATTTTAATGGTACCAGTTGTAAAGAATTATATTTTATATTCTTGTGTGTTTATACTGTTCAGTATTTATTACGTTGTTGTTGATACACTGCCCCGCATACTCTAATTTTTATTTTCCGGTGCTAATATAATGCTAAGTTATATAGTAACTTATATTATAATGGTTTTACATAAATATTTAATGTTCTGGATAAATGGTCTCGTATATATTGTTTGTTTTTGATAGCGTAGTTAGCTGCCTTGCACAACAGCTAGTTCATAAAGACGTGGCGCTGGCCAAGCAGGAGTAAGGGTGTTGTGTTCACCTGCATTAAGGCACTTCAGTGATCCCATGTAATTATTGGTTCACAGAGCCGCCACCTTTTCGAGGTTTCTGAGACTTCTGCGCAGACGCATCACCGTTGTTCCACATTCCGTTACATTTTAACAAAATAACTCCTACCAAATGCCATATACCAAGAGATTAAATGTCAATAAATTAAAAATCTGTTTTAAATATTACACAACCCGCTCTTTAAAAACACATATATAATCAAGCTTAATGATTTCCCTCGTGGCGAGATACATGATTATTTTGGTCATTATATTAACTCTAGGCTACACTAAGGAAAATATTCTAAGAACACCACGAACTATTTTGTTAATGTAAAGTTGATAACATGTCATAAGGCGATCAGGGTGTGCAAACTTCTTCCAGGATAGCTACAGGTTTGGCACGGAAATAATGGTTTAAAGAAATGTTATTATGGGGCGGGTGGTTTGAAAAGGGGGGAGGGTATGTAGCAAGTCGGGGTTCAAGTTAACCTGGGTGAGAAGGAAAGGCGTCAAGGCTAGTTTCAATGCTTGCAAGCAGGTGCTGGTATTGTAGTTTGTATATATTTAAATATTTTGAAATTATATTTCTTCAAGCGCATTCAGAGTGTATGCAAGGAAGTGGAAAGATCTGCGCGTGCAATAAGGACGGAAGTTTGCCATGAATAAGTCTGTAATACGCATTCACCCACGAGCCAAAATCTTCCAGTTTGCCGACCGCGTGTGGCGTCATTAAGATGAGTATATTTGCTTCCTTGAACATGGGGGGAGGGGTTTAAATTGTATTGGTGTTCCAAATAAGTATTCATGATCGAAAAACCATCCCGAAATTCATTTTAAAAGCATTAATAGTCAGAAACAAGTAAAAACTCTAATAGTAGGTTGCAGTTCTGAGACTTCATCATTGATATGTTGGAGAAAATTAGCAGAGACCTGACTAGCTTATGCCAAACAAGCAGATAAAAATGTAATAAGTAATAAGTTATTATTTAATACAAAATAATGAAAAGCTGCAGTATTTATAACATTGTGAATTTTGCCTTATAAAGAAGAGAGTAAATTTTGTGTAAATTACTATTTTCTCTCTCGTGGCAGCAGATACGTTATTTCAATGTTACATGAATGTACGGCTATCAGTGTGGAGGCAAATATATCGATGGTGTTAAGGTAAAATGCTGTAACCCACATTTGACAAACTTTTCAGGAGAACAAAAAAACAGTTATCTTTGAATTAAAGGAACTTTAGTGGATCTTTTGGGTTGGAGATTAAACATTTTATTATGTTGACTCAATTGGTGCATGTTTTGCATATAAAAAATGTGTAAAAGGTTTTTGAATTAATTAAAAAACAAAAAATAGAGGGTTACTGCATTTCACCTCTAGGTGAGATGAGGGTTAACACAGACATCATGATACAAACCTCATTTTTTAATGTAACATAAAGACAATTAAAGAATACTCCCATGTATTTGTTGTGATAAGATAACAAAGAAGTTTTATAAAACAAATGGCATTGCAGTAGTATAAACTTCAGAACAATTATCACTATTTAAACGACCAATGTGTCCACTGTCCGGTTATAGTTGCGTCATTTAACCACTAGTGTTCACATCGTCTTCTTCATCAGTCTAATTTAGACAGTCTGGAACATCATTTCTCTTGGGAAGTGATTTGTACTCGTGATGGTACCTACTTGGTATTACCCCTTTTGAACACAAATTATTAAGGACCTTATACTTGGCCATAGAAATAGGCACTCGAGCAGGGTACATTAATTTAGGCATTGACGAGTCATTTACTCGACCTCTTTTTTTGTGCATTGTCAGATGCACTGGCTTCTGTTCATCAAAGGATGTATAGACATCAACAATGTTGTTCCCTTTGTACAATCTCACCTTAGTAACTTCTCTAATCATTATTCGACTTCCCTCCAAACTTTTGGTTTTAGAGTCTGGTAATACTGCTTCTTGATACTCCTTCCAATTTCTAAATTCTCTGTGAGAAAGTACTACAACATTGTACGGCCGAGGTGTAATTCTACTGTTTGTTATTACTGTAGGCCATTCCGATGGGGCCCAAATAGTTTTCTTTCTGTTGCAAGTTTCAATACATGCATGTACAGAGTCCACTGGCATGTATGTATGTCCTGGAATAAGATAGCAGATGCTTAAAGACACAATACTTATAGATGTTTTCAAAAATTTGAATAACATAGCCCATATTTGCCTGTTTTTGTTAGGCCAGGACAGCTGTCACAATACAGGGACACCTCTTTAACAATTCCTCTGTCATCTACAGTAGACAAGTACTGAAATATTACAGAACAAATTTCATTTGCTCCCCTCTTCCCGTCACTTTCTCCCCACAATTAACAGTAGCCTTCTCTTGTACTGCTTTCGCAGAAGGTTAGATTATACACTGCATACTTCCTACTGTAATACAGAAGCATATTTTTTTCCCCGTGTGGTGTGTTTAACACCTTCTGTAAATCGAATGACACACACACAAACGATTGGTCTTCTCGTGCACGTGTTTGATCAGATGCGAATGCTTTTTTTGCTAGATCTTTGTCACTCAAATGCCTAGCCATAACTGAGTCACTTACTCCATTTTCTACATTCTTGTACTTCTCACACATTACACATTTGTCTTTTTTTGGGCAGTGTATTCCTATGTTAAAATCTGTATGCCAAATGTCCTTGAAAACATGTTCTTTTACAGGAGTAATATTATGATCCTTAGCATAAGTACTGTATAATCTGTACACATTGGTCGTGTTCTTAAACTCCACAGGAAGATAAAGTCTGTTGGTGCTCTGCCGACAATAATGGGACGGCACAGCTGGAAGTGATTTTATAAATTGTTCTACTATCTCTCTTCTCTCCTGTGGTGTCTTGTTTGGTGGTGCTTTCTTGCCCCTTCCATCTAGTTTTGGTGTATGTATGTGAGTTTTATTATCAAAAGTATACTGAATCATTCTCTGGCTTATGTCTAGAGTACTCAAGATGAACTGTTGGCACACTTTGCTTCTTCCTTCTCCTTTTGGCAGGGAATACGTGAGTGTTCTGGTACGTCTACTTTGCTCTTCTTTTGTGTAGACACGTTGTTTTCCATCTTCTTTTACGCAGGCGAGTATGAAACTTCTTTGAGCATAGCTGTCTAATGACCTGAACATGTTAAAAAGATGCTGCCGTTCACCTTCAAACTTGCACTACATTTATTTTGGCATTTACTGTGTGCGCATGGCTCCATTTTTACACATTTTGAAGGCATTTCTTTTCTTGTTTTACTAATGTACGATTCTCCCTTTACCTTCTTAAGTTTTTGTACTACTGCATTTGGTGGATTTTTATGTTTGCGTGTCCCTCTGTTACCAACAACGTTTTCTAACTCAGTTTCTATTCCTACTTTACTAAATTTGTTTGTATCCTGCATAATTTGTACACTGTGACTAGAAGCGGCACCTAGTAGGTTT
Source organism: Bacillus rossius redtenbacheri (assembly GCF_032445375.1). Classification (NCBI taxonomy): domain Eukaryota; kingdom Metazoa; phylum Arthropoda; class Insecta; order Phasmatodea; family Bacillidae; genus Bacillus; species Bacillus rossius. The sequence continues at coordinate 274,877,881 of NC_086330.1, read as the reverse complement.
GTAGAATCAATTTTATTGTTTATATCTTCTGTAATAACCAACATTTGTTGCTTATTTAGTTTAAGTGTTTGTATTGACCTACATTCAACTGTCTCGACAACTTCTTTTGAGCAACCACTTTCATTTTCAATTAAATGAATGCAGTTCTGTTGAGTTTCAAGATGAGTTTCCACATCTACTTTTTTGCACTGCAGTAGGCTATTGCTATGACTCTTAGTAACCTCAGTATTCGTTTTACCTTCAAAAATAGTTACATCTGGATTATAAGTCACATTTTCACTTTCACGCACACTATTTTCTACATTTCCAGGGTTTAGAACAATTTGATCACGCACTTCAATAACCTCTTCATTATTACGATGCATGATTATACGATTCGCATCAGTACTCGACGAATCTTCGTTTTGATGCACAAGCAAATTGTTATCATACTTACTTCCAGATATCTGTTTCGCTAATTCTAGAATCTTTAATGTTCTAACCGACATTCTCAATAACTAGACAAATTTCCAAACATCAATAAACAATAACAATCAACTGCTGTCCATAGATTAAAGCATAAGAAAACAATGCTCACAACTAAGAGGAAACAGTTGACTTTACTCACACTGTGAACACTATGGCTCCATGGAAGTAAAAGTAATTGTAATATGAAGTCTGATAACTTTACCTACAATACATAATGCCGTAACCATCGCAACAAATATTTGTGTAATATAACTCGTGGAAGTAAAATGATGTAACCCACAAGCATGAGGCTTACATCATTTTACCACACTGAAAATACACTTAGTGAGGGTTACCCCAAATTATAAAAGTGTATATCTACCATGTTATTCATTGTAGGGTTACAGCATTTTACCTACCTATAAAACCATAATAAATAAGTGTTTCCATCATAATATCTCATTTTCGCACAATTTGAGGGTTACAGCGTTTTACCTTAACACCATCGTATTATGATTGTAAGATTGTTTAATGTTTCGACAATCGTTTCGCCACCATACTCCATCAATCATCTCCAGTTCTTTAGTTTATTTGTTAAAATATTTTTGGGTGTTTAGGATGTGTGTGTGTATATATATATATATTTATATATATATTCACTGTTTGGCCCTAGACCCTAACTTTAGCATTAGAGTACAGCTACACTTATTTTTTATTTCGGTTTACAACTGTAACCTGTGAGAAATACCTTTACATAGTTCAAATCATTCTCATGAGTAGTTTGTTCATATATGTTTCCAGTATGTACGTGACCTTGAGATATTATTAAAACCCAAGATAGTAGCGAGAGGAAAGATTGGAATTACCCAGAGCAAACCCTCAATTTATTCACCATTACAAAAATTTCATAGTAGGTTTGGTTAATAAAATCCAGATTCATATTCAGTAAGATTAAAATTCATATTGAATATTTGTAACTATCCAACCTTTTGCAATGTTCTGAAATCATAATTCACAGATACATACTACGAAAAAATCTGATCGTTCCTTAGACTACACCACCGGTTTCTTCCAAGTAATTTTAGGGTATCTTCCTTATTTGGAAAGGCAATTCAGGTCGCAACTCCTTCTAAACAAAATTAATGTGATTTGTGTACTAACAGTAGGTATGAACCTGACAGAAACACGACAAAATATGAAACGTATAAAATGATGCAAAGCTTGAAAGTATGGCTAGTCTCAAAAACGTTTTTGTGGAAAGTGCCTTCTCCATACCTATCGTCGGTCGGTATATTCGACTACCAGATAAAAGTGAACATTATTTATCCTACTCAAAATACCGTTAACTGTTTATTGACTGCCAGTCATGCTTGATGTCATTTATGTATTCCTACTAATTCTCATGGGGTTTATAGCCATCGATGCAACCGTTGACATTTGTTCAATGGCTGTTCTCTTATTTGTTCTTGCACAAGCTATGTTTCCAAGCTTCGCGTGGTTGGCAATATTTTTAACAGAAGTTTTCGTTTCATTGATATATAAATAAGTGTTAATTTGCAACAAATATCTTCGTATCTAGCCTTCTAATTTATATATATTAACCAATAGCGTGTCTTTATTATGTTAAAGAAAATAAAGGAAAGATTTCAATAAGCTCCTAATACGATGTTTTGCTCATTAGTGCTGGAGTAATGTATACTCATTTTGGTTACATCTATTACGGTTATTTCAGTGCAATTCAATAAAGTAGTGAATTTGTCGTTTTGTTCTGATTGAAGTTAAAAATATTGGCGTATCTTAGGGAAGCTTTTTTTTGTAGTAAAACACAGCTTGCGTCCATCTGAACTAATGTTAACTTATATCAGTAAAAATATGGTTGTAATAGATCCAGTAGTTTTCGAGCTAATTTATTACAAAACATACAAATTCATACTGTATCCTAATAACAATCAACCCAGAAATATTCAAACATCCAGTTTTTTTTTGTATTATGCTATTCAGATGAGTAAATACTCATTTCATTGTATATTTAACATATTAATTGAAATTTTTGAAGTTTTTTTAACAATAATTTATACTTATATTTATTGACTTATTTAATTTTAATAAAACTTCCACATATTTGTAATAAAAAATAAAAATAACTAAAGATTTCAAAAGAATAATTACTTAGAAAATCTTCTCTTTATTTAATGAGCTACCATAGTTGCAAGACAATTAATTCAATCATTTTACAAAACACCATGGTTCAAATTCCATTCAGGCTATCCTGATTTCGGTTTTCCACTCTTTACAAAAATCACTCCAGGCAAACTCTGAGATGACTTTGCATAGGTCCTAGCTGACTCCTCGCCTTGTTTCCTTGATTTTTTTGAACATTTTTCGTGTAAATAACCCAGATGTTGACGAGATATTAACATGGCCTCCTAGCTGTGTTTACAAGTTTTAAGTGTGGAGTCACTAAAGACGATATTGGCTCGCACTTTACACGTCTTTTTGGCCTCAACACCCTCGGCACTGAACAAGCGTACATTCTTTGTGACGGTAAGGCACCTTTATGGAACTTTCCATAGTGACAATATGACACTATGATGAAATATTATAGATAACTAGCTTATTCACAAGTGCTTAGCTATGGCACTCTACAGGCAGAACACACTGATCATTATAAATGACCCTTCTTGTGGGTACGTCACTGCCATGCCTCAAAATAAAATGAACTTAATCAAATTTTGAAAATTTCCACTTATAATAAGTCGTTAGAACTAAGAAAACAGGAGGAAATAAAAAACCAAAACGCCATATTGTATTCAAAAATATTCAAATGTCTTCAAATTCACATTTTTTGGTCAATATAATGACAAAGATAATCACAGAAAGTCTCGATTAAGAATCGAAAGCGAATCAAGAATTAACATAAAAAAACCTTTGCTAACTGACTAAAATGCTTAAAGGTTCCAATAGGCATTGCCAAAAGATTACCGAGGTGGTTGAAAGCCACTAACCAAATTAAATAAAAAAAATTAAACCCAAGTTTTAATATTAGTTTTTTCGGAAAGGACGACCATGTGATGCTGTTTTCCGCTATAACTTCTCAAAACGAATATCGACTGAAAGACTTCTAGAACAACATTTAATTTTGCGATTTTTTGGCTATGCTAAATATGCCCTTTAAGTGAAAAACCTTCAGGTTACCAAAGGTTATAGGCCACTAGGAGCAATCAGAGTACACTGGTGTATGCTCTCGCTCGAAAGTAGTTTGGAATCGTGAGCCATCTGACCGTAATGTCTAAAATGTTTGAACAGACTGATATCTCATTGTAACAATAATAGCTAATTGTAATAAAAAGTGCCTGTTTTGGACTCACTCTGTGGTCCCAAATGGGCTCTGTTGGAGGCTGGTAAAGATGTATCTCAAATACTGTTTGGGCTACCTTCCAGCTTCGAACTGGGTTTCAAAACATTAATCCTGGGATCATCGGTGTGCCTAAGCCACTGCTGACTCCGTATATTCCTCCTTTGGGGGCTGAGCGACTAACAATGTGGTGCTCCAGACAGGTCAAAAAACAACTTCTGGATATGGCCTGGGTTTAAGGGTGACCTAAATGGTAAGCAGGATTGGCGACCATGCGATGTGCCAGACTAGGAAAGCTTAAGGGACTGGGATTTGTTCCGAGATCATAAAGGATGCTGAGAGAGATAAAAGAATTCTCTGGTGAATATCAGTGATGAGCCTTGGAAAATTGTAAGCTCTAGCTGCTGTACGAACCATACTAGCAGTAGATACAAACCATCTGCATTTGTGCACAAGAATCGGCGGGACAATGATATATGTAAGGTATAAGGCACCCATGTCGCACGGTTGAATGGAAATGTTTCCACTATATGAAAAATAAAGTCTGGAAGAGCACGCATAGTTTCTCTACTGAGATTTCCGTAGTTGGCCCTAGATCGGAATGTGGTGGGTTTTGTAGTTATGAGTGGCGAGCACGCTTCAGGAGGCTCTGAGGGACAGTCCCCTCTCCTAAATGATCTGCCATGTGGGTATACGAAACCCTCTCATGGCACTTTCGTCAAATTTAATGGGTTTAAGTTATCAACCCGGCCAGAACACGTATTGTTTGGGAGGAAAATGTCAGGCCAGTATGGGGATGGGACACATTAGAGTGACTGACAGAGCCATAGTACATATTTTGACTATTCTTTTGATTTGTTAACCCAGTGCTCTCAACCACAAGGCACTGCCGTCCTGGGGCCACCATATCGTATGCGCTAATCAGGAATATCGTTAGAAAGTTGGCTATGATGAGAGACTGAGGCTACCCATCCCAGCATGATCACCATCTCGTCCCCTTTGCCTACTCAGCTAACCAGACAGTTGATTGTGCCCTGAGCCCGTAGACCTTATCAATACTGCTGGCGCCTACCCTACGCCGATCTCTAACGCACTGGAACCCCTCAGTCGCCCAAGGACCCGTGGTTTGGTGTAGGCCTATCCAACGCTCACTGCGTCGACTCATTATCGGGCTAGAGAACCATTAGAGTCTGCTCCAAGCGATCGGAGCGTAACCACCAAGTGCGAAACCTACCCATTGTGATACTGGGCAGTCAGAGGGAACCTCAGTGGGGATGTACATTCACACCACAAGGATCACTACTGCCAACTTAGGTGATGTCAAGGCTAACCATAAGTGTCATTCCCCTACGCACGCTGGAGGACCTCGAAGTTATATCGGTCTCTATCCCAGCTACCCCATGCCGAAGCCCAGGGGCTTACAGCCAGAGCCTTGAAACAGTCCAACTTTGGTGTAAGCCTGCTAACCTTCCCCTCCTATGGTTAGGTAGGCCATAATTGATTCCATGCATTGTAGGAGGGCATGCATGCTGACCCATCACAGATACCATGTACGTGCATGTAACACGTACTTTGCAGCATTGTTGCTGAAAAGTTTGCTTGAACAACCCTCTCCAAAATAAAGTAGCTAATGGTTACCAAATTTTAGTTTAAAACATACAATTATTTTATTTTCATCACTGAAATATATTTATGTTTTAACAGAAACCATGAGAAAAAACTCCTGTGGTTTTGTGCAATAGCTCTTAAATAGTTATCTGGCTCATCATTTTTTTAATCAAATCCTAAGCAGTTTGTATATCCACTTTAACATCCAGAGCTCTGTGTGTAATTTGGTGGCTCAACAATACGGCCAGCTTAAATCCAAACAAAATAAAATAACAAATAATCGTCACCCATTAAGGAGATTTACCAGTTCCTGATTCCCCACTTTGTTGGTCAGAGATGGTATCAGTGTCTTCGTGCCATTGCACTTGCCAACGGACCACCAGCCGACCACATTGCATCTAAGTCCCATTGGCAGCTCGAGTGTGCCCACGTGGTATTCGGGTAACATCGCGTACTTCACTCGCTCACCCCACGGTGCATGCACCTATAAAGACAGGGGAAACCAAATTATAAGAATTTTAGCTATTCAGGTCAAGCACAGGAAAAACCAAGTATAAAAGTGTTTAAGGTTGTGTTCAAGAACAGGACACCCACAAAAAAAAAAGAATTGTAGATACAATTTAATTTTGATAAACTACTGAAAACAAATTAAGATAATCGAAAGAATTTGTGAAGTTTGTTTATTTTTTCCTTATGCAATTCATAAGTTAAGAAATGTAAAATAAATGTTAAGGAACAGTTAGTAAAATTATAACAAGGATCTGAGAATGTCGTAAATGCATCAGTTCAAAACTTTATATTAAAAAATTACTTAGTTTACTAAGCAATAAGTGTTTTAGTCAACAAGTTACACTTAATGTTATTTTTATAACATATGAACATTTTTCATTAGTGTAAGAATTTATGTTTTTATAAACGTTTAGGGTAATTTAGGACTATGTATTGAAAGAAAAATTGTAATTATTGTTAAAAATTAATTTTTTCATAAAATTCCAAACTATTTGAAATATTATATGTAATAAAAAATCTACTTGACCGATGCTGTTAAAAAATGACCGCTTACTTTATTAATTTAAAAAAATCTCCTGTAAACTATTCCAGAATTTGGTCAAAATCAGATATTATGCTATTTGCTACACCAAAAGTAATACCTAACAACTAACCAAACTTTGGCTTGCTCGAGAAGCACCTAAATGCCATCCAAGCCATGACCCCCTTAATTTTCATACCGCCTCTCTCAACCTTCTAAACTCTAAGATTACCAAGAAATTATTTGGAGGGTTTCCCTTCTTTTCCTTTGTCAGGGCTTAATTATAGTAGTGACCCCTCCCCCAATAATAAATAACCTCTTCCCATATCCCTATATAGACATATATAGGAACTCCAGACCTTTAATTGGTGTTTTCTTGAGGAGCATGTTAGAATCCTTTGCCCAATAAGAAGATCTATCAGTCCTTCCTCCCACCCTTATGAAAAATAGGTGGAGGAAATTTTTGATAAGCTTAAGGTGCTGGATATTGGATTTTGGGGGAAGGACAGTAGAAACCACCAAGTAGAATGATGGTTGAAAAAAGAGTCAAGTGTGAAAATAGAGGTGTTTAGTGCAAAACATGCCATCTGGTCTATTTAAAGTATTTAGGGGAGGAAAAGCAGTGATATGATTGGCTGGAAGGGCATGAGCATAAAAGGCGAATTGCAGATACATCTCAGTCACACAAATGAGGAAAGTAGACGCAGTAGTTTGGATGTGAAGGTGTATTGTGTAAAAATTTTCAAGTGAGTTCTCTGATAAATCAGAAGAGGAAGGGGAAGGTAGGAGAAGAGAAGTCTGGTGTGAAAGGTGAGGGAAGATGGGGGAAGGTGGGAGAAATATTGGCAGAAACATGGACAGCTGAAAATAATGGACAGCGAATTAAGTTATGTAGAATTCAAATAAAAATATTAATCTATTTAAGTATTAAAGTATTGAAATTGGTGTTTATGTTGAACAAATTATCGGTTCCTGACTTTTGTAGATACTAATTTTCAGAAGCTTAAATTTTTTTATGGATAGTAGTATAGGATAGGGGCTCCGGAAACAGGGTCCAGGGTGTGGTGTCTGTGGTGTTTTCCGCCATCTTGGATTGTGACGTCACGGCGACCATCTTGGATGAGTGTAACGGGACACAGCGTAATGGGACACAGCGTAACGGGACACAGCGTAACGGGACATAACGTAACGGGACAAGTAGATCACGGCGACCATTTTGTATCCGCCATTTTGGATCCGCCATTTTGGATGACGTCATTGTGTTCTCGAAAATTCCGGCATTGTGTTTTCCGCCATATTGGATTATGACGTCACCGTTGCAATTTTCGTTATGGTAGCCATCTTTAACTTTTTTATTTATTATCCGATTTTAATGAATTTTTTTTTAAAAATTATAAAAAAATTTAAATAATAAAATTTTAATAAAATATTTATAAAAAATATACTTTTACGACACGGAGTTCGGAGACCTTGGTTCGAACCCGTTGAGGGCAAAAAAAAATTAAAAATGGCGACCGATCCTTCCCCCTAGGTGGCTGCAGGCAGACTGACTCCCACCACTTTTCTTAAAGCATATATATCGTCACCTAGTATAACGTAATGTCCGCCATCTTGTCATAGATGCTGGAAGCCATCATCATCATTTTATCGTCGGCGAGAGTGCGCTGACGCCATGTTAGTTTAGTTCCTATCCGCTAGAGTGCAGTAATCATTTATTACCGAGGTGCCCCCGCCATCTTGAAATTTGGCCGCCATCTTGAAAATCCGTAATTATTTAGCTAGAAATTCGGGAAAAGTTCCAAAATTCATTTAAAAAATCACTCATTAATTTACATATTGATTCGATCGATTCCCGTCCTCGGTTCGATACCCGATCGATGCCATAATGTTTAAATTTATGTAAAAAATAATAATTTCAATAAACCATGTTCAACATTCGTAAAGAGACTCTAAATCCTCTACTACCATCATCCTATCAGACGTCGAGACCACCATATTGGAAATTCGTAATTTTAATGCTAGAGATGTGGGAAAAACTTCCAAATTCATTAAATAAATTTGTAATCCATATACTGATTGATTGGATCGACTAAGGTCCTTGGTTCGATCCCTGGCCGATACAAATCAACTTTATTTTTTTAAAAAATACTAAAAAAGTGTAAGGTTTGAGAAAATAAAAAACACCGCAAGTTCTATTAAAAAAAACTTTTATTACATAAATACAACACTACTACAAGTACAAAAAACATACACAGGCAAATTACTAAAGTTTTTTGGTTAAGATTTATTTCCGCATTTAATCCTGTGCTTTTCAAGACACTGTATAGCTGTGAGTCCTGATTTTCGAGGTCGATTAGCGAAATACTTAAAGCACATCTTACACATATAAATCTTCTGTTGATGTTTTGTAACCTGGGGTCTCACAAGTCGGGAGAAGTTTTTGATGTAGCAGTAGTGTGCAGAACCGCTTTCATTTGTCACAAGCAACAAATCGAAATGATTTTTTTTTCTTGTTTGGTTACCCGAATCGGACACACCTTATTATCCTCATTTAGCGCATACACATTAACTGAGACTTCAGGGTTATTTTTCTCAAAAACTTTTATCTGATGTAATGGTGGCGGATAGCACAGTCCATCGAAGTTGTACTTATTCTCCAAAGCATAATACCTCTTATCAACACGGTTTTGATGACTTCCCTCGACAAATCTTGCCAAAATACTCCATTTAAAACAAAACTGGTCCTTCAAGTTTTGGCAATTGACTACTGCTCTTTTGTTGACTATCGCCTCAGGTAAGGCAATAAATGATGATGTCTGATGGTATGGAAGCATACTATCACTTGATTCTTTTCCTATGCACATAATCTTGTGACTGTCCAGACTGTTACAATGCGAAGAAGCCTTATCGCATTTGTCGCACTTATATGTCTCTCGAGAGATTGTCAGAGACCTACTGCAGGTTATTGATGCACCACAATATTTGCATTGATGCGATGCACGCTCTTCATGAATTGAAGTCTGGAATGCAGATGGTGAAACTTCAGCTGATGATGGAACAGCATGTATCGTTGTCTCCTCTGCAGTCGGTATCGGGATCTCCACAGCTGTCGTGGTCTCCTCTGCAGTCGGTATCGGGATCTCCGACTCCATCATCGTTGCTGTCATCGAGGTCCCCGCTGCTGTCGGTAAACAGTCTATTCCGGTCGACATAACTAAATCTCACGAAACTTAATGGAGAGAGCACGTCCGTACTGCACCGCGGCCAGAGGTGAACTGCGGGTCCAGTCGTCTGAACCTCGCTTATATACCCGTGGTCTTCTGGTATACTACATGAGTCAAAATATTGTCTGTATTTAAAATTTTTTTATTAGGTACCTAAAAATTGTAGAAATAAAAACACACGAGTTCAAGTTTTACACATTTATTTATAAAGAGTACACAAATACATATTAGGTTAAGGAATCAAGCATTTTCACAAGCAAAGTCTTTAATGCCGCACGAACTGACACGTCGACTCCGGTTCCAACTGGTTCGTTGACTCCGGTTCCAACTGGTTCGCAGGCCACAGGATCAGGAACACAGGTTTCCAGCTGGCCATCTTCTGCGACGTTGAAAACTCCGACAAGACATGGTCGATGACGTCTGTGACCACGTCTACGCCTGGGCTTTGGCTCAGTGCTAGTTGGGACATATTCACTGCCTGAACTGCGATGACGAGACGCACACCGTTTGGACGTCTGCGTAGATGCATCACAGGTCACAACAGGTTGCAACACGTCCATGTTTGGTGTTGCACATGCAGACGAGGCGACTACCTCAGCGATGCTAGCAGGAAGGATTGTGTGTGGTCTCATGTGATAGACGACACAGTTTCCAGGTTCGCAACAATCTACCAGCTGCTGGGTCGGTTCGTAGGACACAGGAAAGTGCGCAAACCGCCAATGCTGAGCACCTCCATCACAGGTTTCTGTATATGTACGTAGATACCCGGAATCCCAGTAGCTGTACTCGACACTGCTGAAGCTAGGTCTTGCGCTCACGTACACGTTAGCAGGATGAAACGTAAACATCTTCTTGCAGGTCGAACGTCAACTGAAGGCACGTACGTAGGTACGACATTTATATATGCAGGCTCCTACTAACATTGTGTGTGCCATTTCTGCATTAGCTGTGAGTTTGTACAGGCACAGACACGTTCAAACTCGTCATTTGGATGCTTAACTTCGTACATTGAACAGAGTTTGCGCAGGGAAGGACAACCGTAGTCGGTCTGTATATCTACGATTTCAGCTGCTCCGTCGTCACACAACTTGCTCAGCCATTTCTTCTGTTCAGGTCCGGCAACGTAGATTATTTCGTTTTGCAGTAGTAAATCTTGAAGTGTGTTTTTCACTTGGTGGTACGGAATTTTTCCTTCGTCCCACTCTAGTCCGTGATAATATTTACATAGCCATTCGTTCGAACGTTTACTTTTTTCGTCTAGTAGTTTCCACGGATACGGAGGTCGGAAAGTGCGTGTTCGAGTCTTGTCTCCGGAGGTGACGCTTATTTCCTTGAGCACGAATCCATTTTGACTCTGGAAACCTTGCAGGTTGCAGTACATGTTGTCGCTAGCAATGCTCGGTCGTAACTAAATTAACATCGAAAACGAAACAGTATTTATGTCAGAATTTTCACAAGTTTGTCTCGACAATTGTACAAAGCAAGCCGATCGTGAAGTATCAGACAAAAAGCGTAGGTGTTTGGGGGAATATTTCCGCTAGTCGTTATCTCGATCCTACAGTCGATGATGTTTGAATTTATTCGATCATCCTGTTTGGAAACGTCAAACACCATTAACGGAGCCTTGTTCTTGAAACTGTCAGGACTCAGTATCGGTGACTGTCTCTGCCCATAGTAAGCTTGCTGAAACTTGGCGTACATTTGATATGCTAGAAGAAATCTTCCACTTTCAAAATCCATGTTCATGTCAACGTACGGATAACTTTCGTTGTTTAAAAATATTTTTACATTGCGTATTTGACAGTTATCGAATACGGAGCGACTTACTCCTGCATTGAGCTGCCTTCCGGTCTGAAGCCCGACGATGATGTATCTTGGTTTTTCCGTAGCGAAGCTGGACTTTACTATCCAATTGATACGCTGACTATGAGGCAAACCAGGATAAGTTTCCAGACTCCAGGATCGGAATGGCACATCGAAATTCTTGCCATTTTCTATGTTCTACAACATCTTGACTCGTTCAACGGTGCTCACTTGGATGTGGGGCAGCATCCACTCGATAGACTGTAGTGTTAGCGAGACATCTTGAGGGTTTTCTGCAGCGGCGACAATTGCATTAATGTGCGTGTTGGCTAGAAGCAGTACGAGCTCTTGTTTCGAATTAATGATTATATGCTTGTAGTCCTCAGCGAATCCAAGAAGCATGGACAGAGGAACACAAACTTCGAACTTCCCTTCGGCATAAACCGGAAGCTTATATTCATCCTCGAGAGCCCAACCGGCCATCTTTGCAGCAGACAGTTCATTTGGCGTGAGCGAAAGGCAATTTTTCATAGCAGATTTTATGCTTACATCTCTCGTCTGGTCTACCTCGACACCATTGAGTACATAAGTAATGCGCTCGATTAGGTGAAGAATACCATTGCAGGATATTGACGTCGTTGTCGGATGTGTACCATCCGCTTTTGTAAGCGTGCCTCTTATACGTAAAAATGACTGCGAAGGTAAAGTACAAATATCTTGGTGCTGTACTGCAATGCGTACTTCCGATGGTAGTGCGTACGGCCCGAGCAGGAAAGGCTGGTACTCGTGCAATTCCATTTTCGTAATGCTGTCATCAAAAATTACCGGATCTTCCACGTTGAGGATTTCGTCTTCCATATTTATTCGGCACTTGCCCAATACTGAGAAGATACTTTATGTTGTCAGGTGTTAATGCACCGATGTCTGATAGAGAACTGTTCTTATTCACGGCAATACGATTTCTTTTATAATTGTTCGGTGTTACGAACTTTATGCCCATCGCTTCAAGTGCAGACGTAATGTAATTTCTTCGTCTTGAAAATTCACCAATCGTCCTCGCTGGTCAACGATTCGGACGACGACTTCGTGTGCGCACTTCACGACGACTGGAACGTAAATGATACTTTGCGGTACTTCTACCAGTTTATATCCTGGCGGGACCATCGGCGAAAACTCGTGCAGCATGTTGCTTAGTCTTCTGTTGAGGTACGTTCCACTTGCCAAATTACAGTTTATTCTTATTACATTCACAGGCAAAATGTTTACTGCGCGCGTAGATTCGTACGTTCTTCCCGTATCATAAACCTTTGATTCGAATCAGAGCATCGTACCTATGGTGCCAGATTTCGTAAAGTCGACATTTTCACTGCATGTTAGAATGCTTTTTTGAGTGTTTGGATTTCCACGCAGTTGAAAGTCTACATCCTGTGGTAACATATCCCTGATGTAATTTGCAATGTCGTCAATTTCGTAAGAGCCAACAGGTAACCGTATTTCATGAGCGGTCCCATCGATTTTTAGGAAGCAGATCTTGCAATTTTCTTCGTCGATATTAGGTATGGCATTATACGTTTGAAAATCTACGAGACCGATACACCATTCTCCGTCTAAATCCAGAGGCGGGAAATGAACCGCCCGCAGCTCAGATGCGTGACCTGTCAAGGTAAGTGTTATCGACATGACTAATAAATTATCATCACTGCACAACCTTTAAGTAGCAATTTTTTTTATTTGTCAGCTAATTTTTTGTTTGTTAAAAAGCGAAGACACAAGTGTCCGCAGTTTGTTTGATTAGGCCTCTGTTCCGTTTCGTAATTGTAAAACATCGTAGTGGTCCGGCCCAGGTACTGTCGCAGTTCGGGCGGAGGACGTAAATTACCGAAACTGTCGTAGTAAGTTGCTTTTTTCCCCGTCTTTACATAGGCCACCCAGTGCGTGCCGCGACCCGATGACGTGTCTAAATTAATTATGGCGCGCTTACGTCTGTTTGGCTTGCTGGGCAAAGTGTTTCGCATAAACACGCCACGGAAATTTGGTATTTTCAGTTTGCGTGCGTACTTTATTAAATCTACGTTGGTGAGCGGTCGTTTCGGCAGGTAACTTAGGATTTTCTCTTTACACGTTTTTTTCTCATGCCTCGGCCTGCCTTGTGAGGTCGTAAGTACAGTCCTGCGCCGTTTTTTTTTTACCGATGGCAATGGCTTCCATGTTGGCGTTGTGTCGTTGTGCTTCCTTTAATTGATTTTTCTGGTTCTTGCTAGTGTTGACTGCCCGCACTATACCGCTCGTTGCACCGATGAGGCCGCCGAGAGCACCCAATGCAGGCAAAAGCAAAGGAAGAAATCCTCCTATAATCTTCTTGTCGAGAGTCTGTAATTTTTGCTTGGCTTTCTGCACGCCTGCACCAGTCTTGCGCTTCTTGGTCTTGCGTGAGTTAGTCTTTGACTTGATGGAGCTGGTTCGACGAGCACCCAGTCCTAATTTCGTCTTTGCCTTCATGATCTTAGATACGCCCCACGCTGCGATTTTCTCTCCTAGTCCCGCGTTCGACGATTTGCATATATCTTCGGCTTCCTGTGCCAATATCTCGTCGGCCCGGTGCCTATATTCCAGATCCTTGCTTAATGAATATGCGATATCGTGCTGCTTGCACTTTTCGTCCAGAGAATTAATGCCCACGTCACCGCGAGCTAACCTTTTCGCTAGTTTAGTGCCGGGGCCGCAAAATCTGTAGCCGGGAATGTGTAGCTCGAATGGTAGATTGTTTATCAGCGAGTTTACGAGTCCCGCGCCGATGTGTTTTTTGTTCTTACCTCTTCGAGTCATTACGCACAACTGACCAGAAAGTATAAATGTGTTTGATTTTATACAATTACTTTAGTACAATGCAGGTCGTCAAGCAAGACGTGTGTTTGCCCGTGCGCATTACGCAAGACGATGTATTTAGTGCACGTGAATCACGTCATGGCTTACTGTTGCCTTCTGCCGTACGATGCATAATGGCGGGCCCGTCAAACTGTGGCAAGACGTGTGTTTTACTGAGTTAACTGGAGGAGCCAAATGGTCTTCGGTTCGAGAACGTCTCCTTGTATTCCAAGTCGTTGCAACAGCCAAAGTACCAGCGCCTAGCAACTGTTCTACGCTCGGTGGATGGTGTGGAGTATTTTCCGTTTAGCGATAATACCGATGTTGTACCTCCAAGCGAAGCAAAAGCCAATTCCGTGTTTGTTTTCGACGATGTAATGTGCGAGAAACAAGGAATAATACAAGAGTACTTTTCCATGGGCAGACACGCCAAGGTAGACTGCGTTTACCTGTGTCAGACGTACAGTCGTATTCCAAAACATCTCCTACGAGACAACGCAAATGTCATAGTTTTGTTTCGCATGGATGAACTTAATTTACGCCATTCTTATGACGATCACGTAAACACCGACATGACGTTTCAGGAATTTAAAGACATGTGCTCCTTGTGTTGGAAAGAAGAACACGGATTTCTAGTCATTGTAAAGGACTGGCCTCTATATAAGGGCAGGTACAGACGAGGTTTCGATCAGTTTATCGCCAAACATGAGTCATAGCATTTCGAAATTTGGACGTAGCAGTCGAGACTTACGTACTGCTCTCAAGTCTCATGACGACGTTATCCGCAAATACATTTCGCTACTGGCTCAAAAAATAGACGAGGTGAAAAAGGAATTACTAGAATATCTCGTTGCCATCGACCAGCGTGTGGAAGCTTCAGATTCTCGCATTCGCGACATGATCGAAGTGTCGAATGCACAAAGACGGGACGATCTACTTTTCAAAGTAGTCTGAAAGCATCACTATCTCACTTGTCAACAAATTCAGATTTGGCCAAGCACAAGAAAGAAGTTTCTGCGAACGAATAAAAAAGTATAAAAGGAGGTCTTGCAATAAGTTTTCAGCCAGTACAATGTCGGACCTAGCCAGTGACCTTCATCGAGCTATACAGTCTGTTCGCGAAAAAATATTTACTCGCTAGACGAACCAGACTTGCACGTGAGATGGAAAATGAGGAGATATTTAAACCAATCACTTGTCGCCTCGACGAACTTAAAAACAAGGAAGAACCAGCCATCATTGTGAAGGCGGAAATTGAAGATGAAATGCCGACTGTAAAGAAGAGAAAGTATGAACCGGATCGAGAAGAAGAGGACTTAACAAGTACACAAGTCCATGCACAAGAAAAAAATACCGAAAAAGGGACATCAAGTTAATGCAATGGTCCGACCATACCTGATATCGTTTACGAGCCGGAATAATGACACGACCTACGGAGTGTACAGAAAACATAATAAATGGTTCCTCGGTGCTAAAGAAATAGACTTTCTACCAGGAAATATCGTGTGCGTAGAAGCGTTCAAAACGCGCGGGACTCCGGGTCTGTACGAATTGCTGTTTCGCAGGGAGCCTAAAGGATATTCTCACAACGACTTACAAGAGTACAAAAAACTGCTAGAGCTAACCAATGCACATTTTCGCGATAACGATCCAGATAGTGGTGTATATAAAGACGTAGATCATGAAAAAATCGACATTCTCGCTAATCTCTTCAGTGAACTAACAATACATGGCGAAGGTCTAAAAAAGCTAGAAAGTGGTCAGACATTTGACTATGTATATTGGGACGACCCTAATGAATTAGTTGATCGCCTTAGAATTCTACATGCATCGCTTAGCGTAGGAAACTATTCGCACATCAACGAAATAGTCTCCATACTTGAAGAACTGAAGGAAGCCGGATACATACAATGAGTCGAACAGGAATCGCTCGCGAACTTCATGCTCCTGCTAGACGGAAATACCTTCGTCGCAAAGTCATAGTTCGTGGAATTGACGATTTATTCCAGGCGGACCTTGTTGAGATGATACCATATTCCCGATTGAATAAAGGTTTCAAGTACATGTTGACAGTCATCGATGTTTATAGCAAGTTCGCTTGGGCTAGACCTGTAAAATCAAAGACTGCAGCTGACGTAGCCAAGGCCATGAACAATATTTTGTGTGATGGACGTGTACCGTCGCACCTGCAAACGGACCTCGGGAAAGAATTCTACAATGCAACCTTCAAGGCTTTGATGAAGAAGTATGGCATCAAACACTACTCTACATTTAGTAACGTCAAAGCCTCCGTTGTCGAAAGGTTTAACAGAACTTTGCGTTCCAAGATGTGGCGGCAGTTCACGGCTAACGGAAATTACAAGTGGCTTGACATCTTGCCGAAACTAATAAGCGAGTATAATTCCATGGTGCATTCTACCACGAAAATGAAGCCAAAGGACGTAATGGACAAACGCTTGCTTCAAACAGTGTTTTCCAACATGAAGAAGAAAGATCCACGAAAGCGTAAAGCTAACGTCGGTGACATTGTGCGAATCTCCAAGCAGAAAGGTATCTTCGAGAAAGGTTTCACTGCAAACTGGAGTCCCGAACTTTTCCGTGTGACACATGTTCGTGAATCAGAGCCTAGGACCTACTACCTCGAAGATTTGGACCACAAACCTATCCGTGGAGGCTTCTATGCCGAAGAGATTCAGCCTACGTTGTATCCCGATACGTACTTGGTGGAGAAGATTATAAAACGAAGAAATGGACGGTCCTATGTCAAGTGGTGGGGCTTTCCACCTCGCTTTAATTCGTGGGTGGCTGATGCGGAAATCGAGAAATCCACAAAACTTTAGTAATTTGTCTGTGTATTTTTTTTGTACTTGTAGTAGTGTTGTATTTATGTAATAAAATTTTTTTTTAATAGAACCTGCGGTGTTTTTTATTTTCTCAAACCTTACAATTTTTTAGTATTTTTTAAATAAATAAAGTTGATTTGTATCGGCCAGGGATCGAACCAAGGACCTTAGTCGATCCAATCAATCAGTATATGGATAACAAATTTATTTAATGAATTTGGAACTTTTTCCCGCATCTCTAGCATTAAAATTACGAATTTCCAATATGGTGGTCTCGACGTCTGATAGGATGATGGTAGTAGAGGATTTAGAGTCTCTTTACGAATGTTGAACATGGTTTATTGAAATTATTATTTTTTACATAAATTTAAACATTATGGCATCGATCGGGTATCGAACCGAGGACGGGAATCGATCGAATCAATATGTAAATTAATGAGTGATTTTTTTAATGAATTTTGGAACTTTTCCCGAATTTCTAGCTAAATAATTACGGATTTTCAAGATGGCGGCCAAATTTCAAGATGGCGGGGGCACCTCGGTAATAAATGTTTACTGCACTCTAGTGGGTAAGAATTAAACTAACATGGCGTCAGTGCACTCTAGCCGACGATACAATTATGATGGCTTCCAGCATCGAAGACAAGATGGCGGACATTACGTCATACTAGGTGACGATATATATGCTTTGAAAAAAGTGGTGGGAGTCAGTCTGCTAGCACCCACCATGGGGGATGGATCGGTCGCCATTTTTATTTTTTTGCACTCGTCGGGTTCGAACTGAGGACTCCGAACTCCGTGTCGTAAAAGTATATTTTTATAAGTATTTTATTAAAAATTTTATTAAATGAATTTTTTTTATAATTTTTAAAAAAATGTTTCATTAAAATCGGATAGTAAATAAAAAAGTTAAAGATGGCGGCCGTAACGGAAAATGCAACGGTGACGTCATCATTCAAAATGGCGGACAACACATCGCCGGAATGTTCGAGAACACAATGACATCATCCAATATGGCGGATCCAAAATGGCGGATACAAAATGGTCGCCGTGATCTACTTGTCCCGTTATGTTATGTCCCGTTACGCTGTGTCCCGTTACGTGGTGTCCCGTTACACTCATCCAAGATGGCCGCCGTGACGTCACAATCCAAGATGGCGGAAAACACCACAGACACCACACCCTGGACCCTGTTTCCGGAGCCCCTATCCTATACTACTATGGATAGTTCAAAATCTCTTCATTCATCCTGAAGAATGAGTATTAATTTATGATTCTCTGTGCAGGTATCGTTGTTCCGGCTCTGTTGGGATACATATTCGTTGAATGGTCCCATATATTTTGAGTAAGTAGAAAAAATATTTTGACCTGATAATGAATGGTTTTATGGAATATAATCTTCAAATACCTAGGTAAAAAATTATAAAATATTCAATAGAAGGCACAAAACATTTTTATATAACATTCTTTTCCACTTATATATAGAAGATATATTTTAGTGTTATCTAGCATAGAACAATAAATTCACAAAAATGTCAATTTGATTCAATAGTTGTACACAAGGTAGATGCATGTAAATTTCATAGCATACATCAAATTTCTGTTGCCATGATTATTTTTATAAACATAAACTGAATATTATATAATTTGCTGGATCAAGGGAAGAGAACTTGAGAGTGCTGATATTTTCCTACAATTTTCTTGGGAGATTCTTATTATTGTTATTGTGGATGATGATGGTAGGAGAGGAATCATAACCATCGTCCCTAGGAGATGAGATGGCTTCTATAAGATGTCAGCGTTACTTTCAGAGGGTGGGGGGTACTGTAACGTACCACACAAAATAAAGCTTATTTTCATAGTAGATTTAAATGGTACAGGAGAGTAAGGAAAAGGTTATTACACACAGGAGTGTTACAACGTATAGGAGTACATGTCTCTTTCTCTCTCTCTCTCTCACACATAAACCTCCGCAGAAAGTATATTCTAAAAACGTTGCGATTCCCAGAGCCCACATCGACATCTGGCAGTAGCAGCAGCAATAACAGCAATAAGCCAACAACAATACCAGTTAGATTAATGACCAGATAAAGTTACAAGGGCAAACAAAAAATAAAAACCAGAAAATAACAACTCGAACCCAAGATATAGATTTAGGAGAGGATGCTGAGGGGAAGCAGGTTCGGGAATATAGTCTAGGTGTAAATATACCCAAGGTAGAGTAGTAATGCAATCTTTCTATTAGTAATGCTTGTTAACTCCGGCAGACATAGCCTACTTGGTCACTAGCTCATAGTAGGCATGTGACCCCCAAATGGAAATTATACTCCGTTTCCAAAACCCAAGAATTTCTTCGTAATTATTTCAGGTAAGATCGCACAGAAGTGATTGCAGAAAGTTTTCATTAACTGCCTTGGCTTGAAATACAATTATTTATCTTATATCTTATGTCCACAAATCTTTGCCCACATACTTTATGACCCATTTACTTAGAGATTTTATTCCTACCAGCTTCATCTTGCATCAAACATGTTACTCCATTCCAGGCAGAAAACCTAGATCATACTTGATGATAGTTGGACATCTCAAATTGCGAAGCAAAGTTAGGGAAATACTTATCATGACATGTGATGTGGTAGAATTAAAATCTCTAGCTGAATAGAGAAGGTGTAAAGAAGGTGAAGGAGCAGCATGGAATTATAATGAAAGTCGAAAAGTTATAGTGTCATATAAAAGAGGGCCACACCAGTGTAAAGGGGCTAATTGAAGGTTATCGAAGCTTTACGTAATTCCATAAGGACCAGATTATCATCAAAGATCTGCTTATCCCTTTGCATAGGTCGACCAAACAATTTTACAGCGCAATAAATTGACTCTGTGCGTGAAACATCTTTTTCTCCATTAGTATATTGCAAATATTTTTTTCAAAACTTTATGTTTTTTAAAGTTATTTGTAAAATGAATTTACCGCTTAAAGTACAGCATTCGATGATAAATATGATATATGATACCATTCACATTTTCTCGTCAAAACTTAAACGGGATAAACAGTATGATGTATGGCACCAAGAACACATTAACTCCGGGGAATGACAAGTGGTGTATCTCGGAGGATGGTATCGCTATGCTACCTTGGGGACCTTACCACCTAGACTCGATTCCCAAAACTGCATCCCTTAGCATATTTTCTAAATGAGATTCCTAATTTAAAGTTGTAATTGTACAGGTTCATTTTTTTTTAACTTTTTCCTCTGTAACATTATCTGCTTAGTATGTTAATTGGTATCGCTTCTGTTGAAGTTAACTACTATTGCTGGTGCTTGTGCTATCGGTGGTTGGTATTGGTTCCTCTTGTTCATGGACTTGGCATCGCACATGTGGAGTATGTACATTTTATTTAGTTTTATGTGAGTTTGAGAGAGTGAAAAAGCAAGAGAAGCATGCCCTTCTATACATTGTGGCTAATTTATGTGTTGTAGCCTATTCCTTCCTATCCCGTACTAATTTAATTTACTTTGATAGGGAAAGATTCATTTATGTGTGTTATGTTTAAGTGTATTTATATTCACTGATTTCTAAAAGAAATTGAATGTTGTGAGTATTGTTCTTGTGCCATGAACAAAAAAAAATACCTAAGTAATAATTGTGATTTATTAAGTAAAATAATAATTTGTTGCCATGTCATAAATGTTTTGATAATATTTCAATATTAATAAGAACCACATTTAAAGAAAACATTCAAACAATGCCGGAACAAGACCAACTTAGAGGACCACACATTAATATTTTATTTTCATGAAGGAAGGAGAAAAAATTTGATTATTATTGTACACTCTTTTCAGCCTCCTGTAAGCCGCTTATTACAAGAGCCAGCCACCAAGATGTCATCCTAGATTGTTGTCAATGACAACACTTTAGTAATTTCATAGTTGTATTCCCTTCACTGCCCTCATTTTCTAGAATATCTTCTTTACTTTATTTGCTCTCCAACATTACCAACCTTCTACTCTTGCCTCTAATTCTCACACATTCCCCCACTTCCTTTCCTCATCTAACTTTTTCCCCACTTTCCCCTCCTACTTCTTCTGAATCATTTGACATGTTTTGCACTTAACACCTTCACATACACACCTCTGCCTCTATTTTTCTACCTTCCAGCAACTTGGAGGTTTCTGCAATCCTGCACCTAATACTCCTATCCCTTCAGATAAACGCAAAACTGTTCCACCCTCCCCTTGAGGATAGGGGACTGAGAGTGCTACTAATTGGACAAAAACTATATGATGCTGCTCAATACAATAACCTTCAAAAGGGTGTAGGACCTATAAACGTCTATATAATGGTAGGGTAGGGGATTAGGGTTTTATCGAGGGAAGTTTGATGGGAGAGGGAAGTGTGGAGGGGGAGGGAAGCACAATTTAATTCCTTAAGCATTAGCAATGCGAGTAAGTTGTGATTAATTCCTAATAGGTTGTTTGTATTTTATAGGTAAAAAAGTTGTCGGGAATGGGTAAATGAGAGGTCTCTAGGTGACATTTAGGTGATTGTCAAACAAAGAGTGGGTTAGTTGTCAGGATGTCCCCCTAATTATGTTAGGTATTAAAGACAGGTTTTTAGATTAAACTAAATGGACCACATGCAGCTCCGAAGTGTGATCTGTCAATGTAAGTGTTATCGATATTACTGGCTTATTTTCATAACTGAAGATTATTTTAAGAAGAAAGCGAAGCATAAGTGATTACAAATTACTTTATTAAGCAAATATTCGGTTTCATAATTGTAGCACTGTGTTGTCCAACGCAGGTATCGACATTATTCTGATGGAAGTCTCAAATTAATAAAACTGTCGTAGTATTCTGCCTATTTTTTTTGCAGATTTTGTGTATATTACCTAGTGCGTGCCACGACCTGCTGATAAGTCTAAATTAATAATGGCACAATACGAACCTTTTGCTTGCTAGGTTAAGTGTCTTACATAAACACACCTCGGAAATGTGGTATTATCAGTTTGCGAGAGTACCTTATTAAATTCATATAAGTGAATGGGCGTTTCTGTAGAGATCTTAAGATTTTTTCACTTGTTTCTTTTTCATGCCTTACCTGCATTGTGAGGACGTTAAGAGTCCTGTGCCATTTGTTTTACCCATGACAATGGCTTCCATGCTAGCATTGTGTCTTCGTGTTTCATAAAACTGTATGCACTAGTTCTTCGAAGTTTTGACTGCTTGCAATATACTACGTGTAGCACCGATGAGAACATTGAGGAAACTCAATGCAGGAAAAACGAAAAGTAAAAGTATGTTTCCTCTAGTAATCTTCTTATCCAAAGTTTGGCTTTTCTCCTTGATCTTTCGCATGCCTGCATCAGTCTTGCAAGAGGCCTTTATCTTGCTGTTCCCAACTTGGCCATTACCCATTCCTTATTTAGCTTAGTCTTCATAACTTTCAGTGTACCCCACACCCCAATTTTTTCTTCTAATCCTACGTCATGCGATTTACTTCTATATTCGCCTTCCTTTGCCAATATCTCGTCAGATCGGCACCTAGATTACAGACCCTTGCTGAGGGAATAGGCAATATTGTGCTGCTTGCACTTCTCGATAAGTGAATTAATGCCCATGTCGCTTCGAGCTAGTGTTTTGGCAACAAAATCTGTAGCCTGAAATGTGTTGCTTGAATACAAAATTATTTATCAGCGAGTTCACAAGGCCTGCACCGATGTGTCTTTTATTCTTAACACTTCGATGCACTATGCACAACTGAACTAAATGTTAAATGTGTTTGTTTTTATAGAATTCCGCCATTACAATGAAAGTCAAGCAAGAAGTATTTTTACCTATATGCATTACGCAAGACAACATCTTCCAGTGCGCGTTAATCGCGAGATGGTTCGTTAATACCTTATACAGTACGATGCATTATGCCAGGCCCGTCTAACTGTGGGAAAACAGGCGTTCTGTTGAATTTTCTAAAGAACCAAGCGGTCTTCGGTTCAAAACGTGTACCTCTATTCCAAGTCGTTGGAAACAGCCTTATTACCAGCGTTTGGTTACGATTTTACGATAGGTGAATGGCCTGGAGTATTTTCCCTTTAATGATAATGATAAAGTAGTGTATCCTAGCCACTCTAAAGCAATTCCGTAATAATTTTCTATGACGCCATGTTCAAGAAGCAAGGAATAAAACAAGTTAAATTTTAAATGAGAAAACACACAGAAGTAGACTGCATTTACCTGTGTCAAAGACGTACAGATGAATAACTAAAAGCTGCTGCATGACAGTGCAAAGGTCATCGTGTTATTTTGCATGGATGAACTTGGTTTACGTCATGCTTATAATTATCACGTGAACACCGAAACAATTTTTCAGGAATTAAAATATACTTTCTTCTTGTGATGTAAAAACGAGCAGGAATACTAGTTATAACCGAAGACTGGTATCTTTATAAAGGCAGATACAGACAAGTTTAGATCAATTTATCGTCACAAATGAGTCATGGCATTTCGAAATTTAGTCGTAGTAGTTGTGCTACTGAACTGCATACTGTTCTCAAGTCTCACGATACCAATATACAGAAATACCTTTTGCTACTTCACCAAAAAAGTAGAAAATGCAAAAAATCTAATAAAAAGAGTACCTGGTAGCCCTTAACCAGAGAAAGACGGATATCTCGTATTCTCGAATAGGCGACATGATGGAAGTATCGATTGCACTATACGTGATGATTTGAGGGCTTTTCAAAGTAGTCTAATTGCATAACTAACTCACTTGGCAAGGAAATAAGATATTCCTAAATACAGCAAGAATGTGTTTAATTCGTGTATGGAAGACATTTCTGTGGACGAATAAAAATATTAAAGGCAGTCTTTCAATCTGCTTTGGCCATTACATTATCGAACTTGATCATTGACCTTAATAGTGCTGTAAAATATGTTTGTGCAAAAGTATATTAACTATATGGGCTACACTTCCACGTACAATGGAAAATAAAGATATATTTAAACCAATCACTAGTGGTCTCGACGAACTAAAAAATAACGAAGAACCATTCATCACTGTGAAGACAGAAGACAGATGACAGGTTGACAACAGCAACGAATAGGGTATATAAACAAGCTCGGTTTATGCACAAGAAAAAGTTACGAAAATATGGATCCCAATTAATGCAATGGTCCGGCCATACCTGAGATGTTTCTGAAGTCGGAATAATGACGTGACCTACAGAAGTTACAGAAAAGTAAGTGTTTTTTTTTTCGATGCTAAGGAAATATATTTTTTATCAACATTTAAATTTTACATTTGTTAATAGTAAATGCGTAGAGAAGTACAAAACACACAAGGCTGTAGATCTGTACATAATAATATTTCGCAGGGAACCTAAACAATATTCCCATGAAGATATGTAAAATTACAAAATATGTTATAGCATACTCATGCTCGTTTTCATGATACTGATCCGGAAAATGGCATTTTTAAAGTCGAAGATCATGAAAAAATGGACATTCTCACTCATCTTTTCAGTGAAGTTGCATTATATTTTAAAGGTTCAAAAAATCTAGAAAGTGTACAGAACATTGACTATGTGAATTGGGACGATCCACTTGATCGTCTGAAACTGCTGCTGGTTTCAGTTAGTGTGGCGGCAGTTCGTGGCTGACGGAAATAAACGAATACAATACCACGGTGCATTATACCATGAAATTGAAGCCTAAAGAAGGGCGATCTCTTGCTTTGAACATGCTTTACAACACGAAGTAGAAAGATTCACGAAAGCGTTAATCTCATGTCGGGACATTGTGTGGATATGCAAGCAGAAAGGCGTCTTCGAGAAAGGATGTACTGCGATCTGAAGTCCTAAACGTTTTCCGTGTGACCCACGTTCCCGAATCGGAGACTAGGACCTACTATCATGCCTATTCATGGTGGCTTCTATGCAGAATAGATTCAGCTTACGATGTATTCCGTCATATATTTGGTGGAGAATATCCTTAAACGAAGAAATGGAATATCCTACATAAAGTGGTGGGGCTTTCCACCTCACTTTAATTCGTGCAGAAATCGAGAAATGCTAAATATTTGCTTGTTTGTAGTTTTAGAAAATATGTATTGACTTGTTATTTCTATTTTTGATTTTATTTCTGGAACTTCTCACTTAAATGTCAAATTTAATAAATACTTTTAACTAACGTTAAATTTCTCAGTAAAATGAGTTTTTTTTTAAACTATTTTGGAAATCTTTACTAATTTTAAACTTTCATAATAAGAGATTATCAAGATGGCGGCCCAGATGACTTACAACAGGGCAGATGCTGTGGAAATAAATACTACTGCATTCTAGAGGTTAAAAATCAAACTATTATGGTGACAGTGGCCTCTAGCAAATGATGTGTGCACTGCTCGAAGATAGCGCTCCTGGATACCAGGTACTGAAAACAAGATGGCGGCACCATTTCTCTTGTAGAGAACCCGTTATTTCTTCAAATGTTAAAAAATTAAAATTCTTGACATGTGTGTTATTTTTATATAACTTACTTTATTCTCAGTCTGGTAAATATTTCAATGGCCTTGGGGCCAAAGCAGTACGTTTTCCAATCCTTAGGCACAAACTAAAATGGTTTGAATTATCTTGTTTCCAATGTATTTTGTATAAAATTTAAATTTAGTATATCGATAAGGGTCAAAGTAATACTGGTAGTAAATGTAACATCGACCAAAGGTGTATTCGACAGAGCGATGCTAGTGCACTCTAGGAACAAACAGCAAAACAAATATTGCGGACATTACGTCATCTAAGATGATAACCTCTAACAGAATAAAAAAATAAGATGGTGACTATGACTTGATTTAAAATGCTGGCCTCCAGTAGACGAAAACTTTATGGCGAATGCGATTTCATAATCCAATATAGTGACATACAGTAGAAGAAATCCATATGGCAGCTGTGATGTCATAATCAAAGATTGTAGAAGTTTCTACCTTACTGAAACATGCAACTATCGTGAGTGGGGCGCTCGATTTTAAAGTTGTGAAATTAAAGATGGTGGTTTGTGGCAAGGTAAAAGGGGAAGGTGAAGGGCAATGAGTAAGGTTTAAAGTCAAGATCAAGGCCAAAGTTTCCCATAATTTATAGATAAATAATTACAGATTTATAAGATGGTGTCTGTTACGAAAATTGTAACAGTGACATCATCATTCGAAATGGAGGAAATTATTTCATAATGGCAAATGGTGGAATCCAAAATGGTGGAATGTTCTGCCGTAATGAAAAGTGAATGTGTGAGAGAGGGGGGCACAATGATATCACCATAACGAAAAATGCAATTTCCGGATAGTTGGTGTTGTGATGATGTCACAGTAACGAAAATTGGAATGATCGTGAGTATGACACTCAATTTTAAGATGGAAGAATTAATGATGTTGGACGAGGTCAAATTTCAAGGTTATGGTCAAAGGTCATGTCAAAGAGCTAAGGTCAATTTCAAGGTCTAATGTCAAGTTCCAATGTCATGGTCCAATATCAAGGTCATCCCAAATGGTCATTGTACATCACAATCCAAGATGTCGCACAAAGTCATGGTCTTTCTTTACTCACCACAGACTGAAGCCTGCACCAAAAACCCCTTTACCGTACTACTATGAATATTGGAAATGATATAAAACCTTTTGTCCCTCAAACATTATCAAGAGTCGCTCCCTTGAAGCAAATAAAAAAAAGTAGGGGGGGTGGGGGGTTCAGCTGGCTGTGGATCAAGAACAAAAAAAAAAGCTTTTGAGAAAATAAAAAATGTGCCTCTCATCTCCACCCATGCTGCAATCACCCGACTTTGTTCGGAAGTTCTTCTTGAATGTTGATACAAGCAACTTGCCTCTTGGAGCTGTTCTGAGACATGACCACGATGGCCAATTACTGCCAGTACCTATGCTAGCCAAATATTAAATCAGGCTGAAAAAAAATATTCTGCCCATAAAAAGGCTTTATGTTGCGTATGGGATTTCGAGAATTTCGCGGATTATCTCCAGTTGACATATTTTGACATATGTACGGACAAACAGGACTCAACCTGGCTCTGGAAATCCACCCCCCCCCCCCCCCCCAAAAAAAAAAAAAGTTGGTAAGTTAGATCGATGTGCTGGGCATCTTAGTCGTTTTTCGCTTTCTCGTCCAGCTTGTGAAATGATCTGAAAATTGCACGGCAGACATCTTGTCACATATTTATAACCCTAGCGAACTTTGAGGGTGTACCAAAAACCTTTGTAAACCGCTGTCACTAGAAAATGCTAGAATATATTTGCCAGGAACTAAAATAAATGTTGAAAAATTACAAGGGCTCAGAGTAGTGTACAAAAAAGGACTTGTCAGTGAAACCAGTAGGAAAGGGGAATTTCAAGCTTATGTCCTCGATAAATTCAGGGAAATGATATTTAAATGTTATCATCAATCATATTTTGGGGGACATTTTGGGTAAGTTAAAAACCTTGACCAGTAGAAATAATATTCTTTTGTCTGAAATAAATAAATTTCAAAAGGCCATAGATTCATCAGTTGTTAGCAGTGCAAATACAATTATTCGCGAGATTGAAGCCCACCCCTTTTTGCAGTATATTGACAAGTTTCGTCTGGGAAAGAATATACCTCGATTGCTTTGGTCCACTCCCGAGATTCAAAGGAGCTAATGCAAGTCTGTTAGTTTTGGTTGATGGGTTTTTCAAATTTGTGGTGGTTTTCACCATTATAAAAATATCATAAAGTCAGCACAATCACAATAATCTTGAGTGAAAGGTTTTTTTTTGTTTCCCCGGTTTTTAATGTCACTGATGATGCTAAAAATCTTGTATCGAAAGAAATATGCAATCTTACTTTTAGTTGAGGAATCTGGTTAGTGCAGATAAGCCCTTGCTGCCTGGAGAGCAAAATTTTGGGGTGATGTAACCGCATCATAAAAGGGATGTTAAGACATTTCCATCACGAGTGTCACCATAACTGGAAAACATCGTTGCATCTTCTGCTGCTAGGGATAAACTCAAGATCGAGATCTGTGATTCATAAAACTCCTGCCAGGATTTTTTTGGGAGAGATCTTTTACATTCCTTAGCGATGCTGGGAAGTCGCATGTAGAAAAAGGTTTTTTTTTTTTTTTTTAAACCGGTGGTATGAGATAGGCAGTATTGGTTAGAAATGAGCCAATGTCTTAAAAAAATATTTTGACATGATGCGAAAAGATTACAATGATCTGCATGTTGAGTTCCCCTATCAAGTAGTAAGTTAATATTAGTGAAAACTCACTTCCTCAGTAGCACAGGGGATAAATTTTTCAGAAAATTGGCATTCAAGTTCAAGGAACCCAATTGGTGACAGGCCAGGAAAAAAATGTAACAGCATAAAAGGGTTTGCTAAGTAGTGAAGCAGAGAGGAAACAGGATCCTTGACAGGTTCATTGTTCCGCAGCAAAGTCTAGTTTAAATGTTAGTTATATAGACTTTTTTTTTAATTTTAATGTTATTATGAAATGTAAAGGCATTTAACCTAAGGTAAACAATTTTATTAAGTTTTTCTTCTTATATTTATGTAATATGTTAAGATACAATTAATTTGTTATATGTGTGCTAAAAATGTTACATCCTTTTATTTCATATCCTGTTTATGTTCACGACTATTTGTCTATGACCCCTAACAGTTCTTTGAGTCAGACGTAAGCGGGCTAGCTATCGTATTCTTTAGATGCGTTTATTTTTGGGGGAGGTTTAACGAGCTGTACGTCCATTACATCTCATTCCCGAGTCGCCAAGCGAGTTGCCTGACGCTATTTCACTGAATGAGATGCAGGAGCGCGTATGATGCAATAAAACTTACCCGAGTTTACTGAGTCCGACATTTACTGAGCTAGTTTGTAATATTCTCTATCGTTTCGACCATGACACCCATACTAGTATATAAGGCCATCAAGCAGGCAGCCTGTCACTCTGTACATCAGGAGTAACGTTACGATGTGCTTCAAGTGCGATGTCATTCGTGCCCGGCCAAAGATTAGCTAATCGCTACAGAGGAGGGTGTCAGGGTGCTGGTCAGCACAACGAATAAACGTAACGGACGATACCGTAAACGGGTTTCGAGAGCCATTGGGTTAGAGTCCTTCACACACGAGTGCTTACTGAGTAGGGAGCCCGTCAACGAGTAACACGCGCATTCGATGCTGGTGCTACCATCGACATCACAGAGTTCGATGCCTCGCTGGACGAGGTTACGTCCATGGAGCGAGTGCTATGGAGCACCATGATCAGCCAGGAGCAACATGAAAACCCGGGGAATCGCCTTCGAGCCAAACAATCATTAGTAGCTACTCGCTGTATGAGTAATTGCGACTCTGGTCCAGAAACATCGGAAGGACTACCTGCATGATTGGAGCAGCTAGCGAGGTCGCAGTTTTGGATTTAACGCTATCGACCATCCAATCGCGTAGCAAGTGGAATCCAGAGAAATATAACAGTCCACTGGAGGGATAATATACGAGCCATACCTGGGCTCGCCACGAACAACCACTCGCTAGGCTCTATTCCGCAGAGTTGGACGATGGCTGACAAGTCAGCTGCGAGGGTGCCTGTTCCTTGGTGCCTTGACATCGGAGTCGGTTGGATACATAACAAAACCAAAAGCAAGTAATCATCCTGAAATTGACTCCGCTTTCCAGTAGTGAGTAATGACTCCGTAAAAGAACTAGTATTTTCATTTTAATATTTACTTTCACTTGAAAGCCATGCTCTGATATAGTCTATGATTATTATTCATGGTTTAATGTAACTATTGCTCTTGATGGAAGGTAGGTAATCAATATTTCAATATAAGAAATAGTTATGAGGACTGTAAAAACTGTTTGTATCAATAACACTTAGTTGTAAACTTTGATGTCTTTACTTCTGATTTGTATACATTTCATGGGGTTGCAAAAGTGACTCAAAATGCCATTGCAGAAAAATGTGAAATGTTTTTGCCATACTTCAAGCAAGGTAACTTTGTTCACAGGCACGCATGGTACACCAAAAATGAAAAATTAATCTTTAGTGCTACTGACATGAAACCTCAAAACAGCGGTGATAAGTTAAGACTCATCACGGAAAAAAAAGTTACTTTTAAACAATCGTAAGGCGTGGTCGAGTGCTATTTCTGCAATATTTTCGTGTGTTGAAATGTGAAGATCGTGGAGAAGACAGAGACTTAAACTTTATCACATCAGCCAACTCATGACTGTTCCTAACTTCACATATCTCGTTTCGATGACACGCACCTTGAGCATTGCGAGGTTCTGGAAGAAGTTGTTTAGGTCGAACCTCGGGTGGATGTACGTGCTGACCACAAACCGCACCTCTATCTCTGGCTGGGAGATGTAGTCCAGCGAGCTGTCCATCTCCTTGGCACCGTACACGAGCCTCAGGTCTGCCGAGTTGAGGAACACACTGTTGGCAGGGTCGGGCGTGTTCAATTCGACACATATGGTTTACATAGTTACCATATTTCATTAGCTACACAGTTTTACGTTTTCATGTATAAACAAAAACAACTAAGGGAGTTGTAGAACCAAAATATTTTGAAGCTATACTTCTTTAAGCGCCTTGAGAGTGAAAAAATTAGTAGGTGACGGAAAAGCAACGAAGTTCACGCACGCCGGGCCGCGAAAGTTTTACAGGATTAGGTCCAATGTGCATGTGCTGAAACACAGAGCAACTGATCTGTTTCCAGATTCTTCTTTAGTCACCGATCAAAGTCGCTGTGTGAAAGCGCGGCAGCTTTCTTGTCAATAGTGGAAAACTTTGTTGATCTGCTGATATGTCAAAGTGTATTGTAAGAAATATATTATTTGGAGGCATTATATACTGTCGTAAATTGGTGATCGCTTCCTACTGGGTGGAATGTTCGTAAAAGTGTACGTCCTTTTCGTTAAATGTCCGTAGTCAAGTCTGTATTATCGTATGCTACTGATGAAATCGTATCCTACTTACAGGTTCGTATTATGCTAAGTTGAATTTTCGTCCAAATGTACATCCTTTTAGTCCATGTATGTCCTGTGTGTGTGTTGTGTGTGTTCGTTGTTTGTGTCCATTGCGTGACCAATGCATGTCCAGTGTGTACTGTGTGATTATTGCGTAAACGGTGTGTTTACTGTGTGTCCATTGCGTGTACTAGGTGTGTACTGTGTGAAATGTGTGTACAGTTTTATGTACTATGTGTCCATTGAATGACCTGCGTGTGTACTGTGTGTTTTCTGTGTGACGTGTGTTCATTGTGTTTCCAGTGTATGTACTGTGTGTCTACTACATGTCCTGTGTGTGTACTGTATGTTTATTGTGTGTATTTTTTGTTCATTTTATGTTCAGTGTGTTCATTGCGTGTTCAGTGTGTGTACTGTGTGTCCTTTGCATGTCCATTGTGTCTCCTGTGAGTATTGTGTGTCAATTGTGTCATGTGTATATACTGTGTGTTCATTGTTTGTCCTAAGTGTGTACTGTGTGTACACTGTGTGTCATTTAGTGTCGTGTGTATTCTTTTCAATTGTTGAATATGTGTAGTTTCGTTAAATGTGAGTAGCTAAATCTGAAGTAGATCTGAATATTTACTAGTACAAAACCTCTTGGTTTTGATAAAAGATTTATACAGGGATTCTTGTTCCTTCAGTCAGCATAAATCATGTTTAATCGGTCTAATTTCTTGTAGTTGATTTTATCGATACTTTAGATTTGACAGTTCGAAGACTTTATGTCTTGACTTCTGGAAATATGTTATATTATCTTTCGACGAAGAAGGCCTTATGTTTCACCAAATGTCTGGCCTATACATTTGACATTTATCATGACCTTGCATAGTGGTCCGAAGACACTTGGCCTATTTGTATAGCATTGTACATTAAATTTTTGGTATGTATTAATGCATTAGACAAAAATGTACTTCTGTGTTAGGCATAGCGACAATGTATTTAATTCGTCGGGCAGTTATCTCGTCTAATGTTGTTTTACGTAGTGCGAATTATTAATTAACTGCATGAAAGTAAACGGGAAATAGATTTAAAATTAATTTTAAGCTTTAGTTTTCATTATAACTGGCCGAGAACCAAACCAAAAAGGAAATCTATTAAGTCAATCATTATTTTAACAGGTGATTTTTTTGAAGTATTTCCATATAGAAAAGGGGCTCTGGCACCAGGCGCCAAGTGGTGGTGGTTTTTTCCGCAAACTTGGATTGTGACGTCACGGCGGCCATCTTGGATGACTGTGACCTTGACCTTTGACCTTGACTATGGCGGCAATATTGGATCCACCATCTTGGATCTGCCATCTTGGATGACGTCAATTGGTTTTCTCGAACATTCAGGCATTTTGTTTTCCGCCATTTTGAATTATGCTGTCACCGTTTCTATTTTCTTTACAGCCGCCATTTTTATAATATTTTTTGTTATCCGAATTTAATGAAAAATTATTAAATTTTATAAAATAATAAATTAATAAAAATTCAATAATAATATTAAAAAAATACATTTATACATGGAGCTCGAAGTCCTCGGTTCGAACCCGGTGAGTAAAAAAATAATAAAAATGGCGACCGATCCTTGCCTCATTGAGGCTGTCGCAGACTGACCCCCGCCTTTTCTTTCATAGCATATATATCATCAGGTAGTATGATGTCATGACCGCCATATTGAAAATCCGTAATTTCAATGCTATAAAATCGGGAAAAATTCAAAAATTCATTAAAAACATAACTTAATAATATACTGATCGATTCGATCGATTCCTGTCCTTGGCTATATCCCTGGATGAAGCAAAAAAAAATAATTTTATGTAAAAATAATAATTTCAATAAATCATGTTAAAAATTCTTAAAGAGGCTTAAAATCTTTTACTATTAGCCTCCAGTAAGCCGTTATGTCCACCATCTTGGAAATTTGTATTTATTGACCCAAAAATTTATAAAAAATTATTAAATTCATAAAAAAATCAATCATTAATTTACCTATATAATCTTTACATGAAAAAGAAACAAAATGAAGTAAAGGTTACAGGTTTGATAAAATTAAAACACCACAAGTTCTTTTACAAACATAAAATTTTATCACATAAATTATACACTACTACATGTGCAAAAAAACACTGACAAATTACTAAAGTCTTGAGCATTTCTAGATTTCTGTATCTGCCCCCCACGAATTAAAGTGAGGTGGAAAGCCCCACCACTTGACTTAGGATCGTCCATTTCTTCGTTTTATAACTTCTCCACCAAGTACATATCGGGATACAACGTAGGCTGAATCTCTTCGGCATAGAAGCCGTCACGAATAGGTTTGTGGTCCAAATCCTCGAGGTAGTAGGTCCTAGCCTCTGATTCACGAACATATGTCACACGGAAAAGTTCGGGACTCCAGTTTTCAGTGAATCCTTTCTCGAATATATCTTTCTGCTTGGAGATTTGCACAATGTCACCGAAGTTAGCTTTAAGCTTTCATGGATCTTTCTTCTTTTTGTTGGAAAACACTGTTCGAAGTAGGCGATTGTCCTTTACGTCCTTTGCCTTCATTTTCTTTGTAGAATGCACTTTGGAATAATACTCGCTTATTATTTTCGGCAAGATGTAAAGCCACTTGTAATTTTCGTTAGCCGTGAACTGTCACCACATCTTGGAACGCAAAGTTCTGTTAAACCTTTCGACAACGGAGGCTTTGGCATTACTAAATGTAAAGTAGTGTTTGGTGCCATACTTCTTCATCAAAGCCTTGAAGGTTGCATTGAAGAATTCTTTCCCGAGGTCCGTTTGCAGGTGCGACGGTACACGACCATCATGCAAAAAAAATTGTCCATGGCCTTGTCTACTTCAGTTGCAGTCTTTGATTTAAAATTTCTAGCCCAAGCGAACTTGCTATAAACATCAATGACTGTCAACATGTACTTGAAACCTTTATTCAATCGGGAATTTGGTATCATCTCAACAAGGTCCACCTGGAATAAATTATCAATTCCACGAACTATGACCTTGCGACGAAGGTATTTTCGTCTAGCAGGAGCATGAAGTTCGGGAGCGATTCCGTTTCGACTCATTGTATATAGCCGGCTTCCCTAAGTTCTGGGGTGTCTCGGAACCACATGTCACGTTGGCAGTAGGCCTGTGCGAATACTTGTTTTCTGATGCGAAGCGACTATCAGATGGAATGTTAAAAATATTGGCGAAGTAAAATTGAAGTGCGAATTTTTTTTCTTATCATGGCTGTATTACACTTATTTTTTTAACACTGGAATTCAGTAAATAATATTATAATAATTTTAATATTTGTTCTTCTTATAAAACTGTTTAGGCCGTATATTTTTACAACATTCAATATAAATGATACAAGTTTTGGGCGTTGATGAAAGCAGACCAGAGCTTTGTCACAAACGTGAAGCTTTATATTACATTCCAAGCTTCATGCACTGCAAATTATAATTTTTTGGTTAATTGAACAGAAAAATTCATGTAAAAATAAAGATATTTTTGTAAATTAGTACATTTTACATAAAAACAACTGCATCACTAAAAAAAATAGTGTTCGCAGATATACTGGATTCGGATTCTTACCAGCGTATATATGTTTTGGGTTATCCCTTTACCACCAATAGTTAAAGATATTTTACACCATTCCCTGAATAGCTTTCCAGTATTAACTGAGCGCATAATAAGAATGATACAGCAAAATCAAGTAAAATTTTTAAATATTAGATTAATTTCTCCATGGTTCAAGAAAACTATTCTTGAATGAAACATCAGTTTAAAATTAAGAAATACGCCAATTATCTTAAGAAATACTCAGTATTATCCAAAAAATCGAATTTCATAAATGCAAAAAATAACCATAGCCATGTGTTCTATGTAGGTACTAAGTTACAATCTCGTTCTTGTAGTACTGAAAAATATTTCCAGGCAACTGGTTTTTAATGGAATCTTTTGCCAAAGTACAGAAAATATTTTCCGTGTATAAAATGAATAGCAAATTACCTGACGAAGTTAAAAGACGTTCGATCTGATTCGCTTGGTCGAAGCTTCGCAGCCATAAACACGCTGGGGAAATGACTGTAGCGGCCCAGCAATTTTGCAACCTCAGTAGTAGCCTCAGACGAAATATTCCCCTTGGCAAGCTGAACACGGCACAAGGCAAGAGTGTTGATTTTGTCGGTACAAGCGCATCATGGACAGCAGAGAAGTTGATTTGTGGCCACTAACTTTGAGTTAATCTTTGACTTTGGACGTGAGTGCAATATAGAGATTCCATAGTCCGTTAGGTAAATATTTAAAAGGTTTTAGTATATTTACCTGAAAATATAAAATGAATATGTAGATGGGAAACGTGCCCATTTATTTTTTTTGATAACTGTGTCTGTAAAAATTTCACACTAAATTCTTTACCATGATTCAAAGTAAAGTTTACTCATAAATAAATATATATTTTAAAGTAAAACAATTTATCATTAGTATTATATTATAACAATTAAATATTTTACATTTTAATGAAAAAGAGTTTAGTACCTTAGACAACTGATTAAAATTTAACTATAATTTATTTTATTTTAATTTAAAATTTTGCCATTTAAAAATACTTATACTTACGTAAATAAACGCAGTATTCTTCTTTTTCTAAAGCTTCCCTAACACCTGCACTTATGTATATTATACAGAAAGTATAGTCTCAACCCAGAAAGCAAAGAAATAAGCCATATTTCTCAACAGCCACAGGCAACCTCGAAAGGAAAAGTAAAAATCGTCAGTGTATAAGCTGCCGACTCAAAAAAGGGAAAGCTATTTATGCGCGATAACGCAGCAGTTAAACTTGTGTGTATTTTACTTGTGGTGAAACGTGTCATAACACTTGACTGCTACTCACTCGTTTTGACTGTCGTACAAGCAGGAAGCAGTCGTCAACGTGAACTGCCAGGAAATTATAGTTGCCGTACAACGATGACCACCATTTATCAGGTGTAGCGATACCTGCAAAACCCACAAAATATAGGAAAAATATTTATTTGTCCCTTTAATGTTGCAAGGCAGAAATAGAGGTGGTGCAGTAAAACCTACATCACACAAAATATACTTGATTATGTATTATCGGTCATTAAAATCTATCAATGTAGCAGTGCACCGATTTTAGTGCCATCTGCAAAATACCTCCTTATTTAGTTATAAAATTTGTGGGTGCCTTATAGGTTATAAGACAACTGTGTACAGGTGACGTAACAACAAAAATATGCATGAAAAAGTTACAAGGCAGCTGTGCACCAAGTGTAGTGACACCTGCAAAAACCACAATATACATGAATTTCGGTTTGACGGTCTCTTAAATGTTACAAGGCAGCTGTGCATCAAGTGTAGTTTACACCTGCAAGACACAGAATATACTTTATGTATATATTTATATATATGTAATATGTTTATGTATGTGTGTATTTATTTGCATTTGTGAAATGACTTGCAAGTTAATTTGCTTGCTTTACTACCTGGATTTTCCTTGTTATTATAAATTTTCCATTTAATGGCGAATTATTATTTGCGTATTTTTGTATTATATATATTTATTGTTTCCTAAGTTTAAAATTTTCATGTTATTTCTCGTGGTAGTTTCGAGGTCTTCATCGATTTGATTTTATGTTTTTTGTGAAACAAAAATTATTTTTGTTTTGTTTTAACCCTGGTCTAGCGTTTTTGTGCTTCATCAAGCTAAAGCATGCCAACGTATTATACCCCTTAAATGTTGTTTAATATACATAGTTTTTTATTCTGAAATAATAACAATAATTTTTAGCAACTAGATTCCAAAGATTTTCTATATAAAATTACTCTGAATAATTTAATCGTTTTGAAAGTTTTTAAATGTAAGCGTAGTTTACAATTTTTAATTTATTTAAATATGCAAACTTTTTACGGTTTTATTATTTGTAATTTTAAAAATGATGGAATGAACAAACGACGGGCTGGGGTCTTAACTATCACCTCGGTAGGAACACCATGCCTTGACTGGGTGAAAGTAGGCTCGGATT
Organism: Bacillus rossius redtenbacheri; assembly: GCF_032445375.1. Taxonomy (NCBI): domain Eukaryota; kingdom Metazoa; phylum Arthropoda; class Insecta; order Phasmatodea; family Bacillidae; genus Bacillus; species Bacillus rossius. The sequence continues at coordinate 274,840,666 of NC_086330.1, read as the reverse complement.
TGAATTCCGCTGGGTGAGCCTGAAGGAGCAACACAATACTGGACCTGGGGCGACAGTTATCCACAAGTTAATAAGCTCCTACCTGACCAGGTATCGATCCAGCCAGAAGATATAACCACTGAACTAAAAGGGTGGAAAATACTAAGGGTTTAAACAGCAAAAGTTCACAGAAAATCTAATTAGAAGAGAGTAAGAATATAATTATTTTTTTCAGGACAAAAATAATCTAAATTTTTTTAGTAGTAATTCATTGTTTCTAAGCAAGTGACTTGCTACCACTGTATATCATTATATGTGTAAAATAAAAAATGTTTATTTTTAACCGTAATCAGCATAAACGTTTTTCTTCTAAATTCTGATCATATGTTACTAGTTTTGAAATATTATTTTTTAATTGATTTATTGCCTTTTTGAGAGGGAAAGCGTTAGGCATGAAGTACTAATTTGAAAATGCTAAAAGTGCTTTAAATCAGTAAAATTATATTGCAAAACATTGTTATCTTAAAGTGTCACTTATAAAATAGGTTCCTGAAATTTAATTTACAAACAGTTGAATTGATTTAACATATATGTTTACAGTTTTTGTTATTATTTGTTATAAAACTATTATCTTCGATTCTCTGTAAATTCCACAAGTTTACTAGCGAGTAAACACTGGACATAAGTTTCTTTAGTAAGCGTGTGAATGCATTTATTTCTAAGAGTAAAAACATTTTTGGTTGTACATAGTACGTTTTAAAATGTTGGTACCCATATGTCTCCTTCAGTAAGAATGATCCAGTATTGTAAGTCTTTTAAGATATAAGAAACTGTTGAGGCTCACAATTGTAATTTTTTAAAGTTTTTTTTTTAAATATGTTTGAAAAGCTAAGGAGGTGGAAAGAAATTGGTCATCCAATCACATACATTCCATTGATTAATACGCCTTCTCAGTGCTATGGCGGTAAATAATGTGTTTGGAACTGTCGGCATCGTCAACGGTTGGCATTGTCTTATCATGTTTGCAATAGGGCTTGGATCAACGAGGACTGATATCTATGCTCATTGGGTTAATTAATAGTCTTCGGCTGATAACCTTACATACTTACATTCATACTTACCATGTATGGATATTCATCAATTTGTACAACAGCGGAACTCTGGCCATTGGTACCACGAACAATGAAACCTGCCAATAAATTATCGGTTAAGTAACAGTCTACTGTCCAGGAAACTTGTTCGAAATAACAACATATTTTGCTCCTAAAAATATTTTATTGTCTGACATAAGTCAACAAAAATCACGAATGATTAGGTTGCTTAACCCGTTAAGTCATTTGGTGTATACTTTGTCGTCCTACTTCATTTGTTAATCTTGTGCCCTTGGCGTTTTGACGGTTTCTTTTTCTATTTTTTTGTTTGTTTTGTAGAAATTTTCTTTAGCAGTACCACCACTTATTGCGTCGCTATTATTCGTCTAATTTGCTTTTTTTTTTTACACAAAATATGAAATTATTTAACAATGTTAACCAATGGAATTTCACAGAAAATCGTTTGTGATTTTATGTCCATCTCTACAAATTTTTTTTGGGCCAGCATCTTGGTTTAAATCCTTTTTCTGTGATGTCATATATTGCGCTCAAAGGTTTTTTATTGACCGAGCAAAGCGATGTCCGGTTTTCATATTGACCGTTTGGCATTTGGCTAGTTTGACCTGCATTTTCCTTGAAATATTTCTTTTTTTATGTGTAAGGATATTATATATATTTCAAGAATGTAGCCGGTTTAAAAGTTCAATTTCATGCAATGTTCATCTTTTATTTAGAAAGAATATAGAAAACGTTAATGCTGTTAAAACAACGACCAGCTTCTGTCACCAGCATACATTTTATTTAAACATTTTTCCAGTACATTTATGATGCAACTTAAAGTAATGTGACAAAGTGCAAATGCTAGAAACAAAAATACAGAAGTGAATTTCTGACCTACCAAAAACGTGAGTGAGACAACAAAATCAGTAACGAAAGTTTGAATCACAACACCGATCAATATCTAAAATACCTGCTGATAAAAACAACACTGTAGAAGCCTAGGCAGAATGCAATACAGCAAGAGCCCTGGGAAAACTTTGTATTTGATTGTTGGTAGTCGATTTGTGTTCAAAACTAATCTGTGGTTGAAAGAAAGACCACAGTAAGTGGACGCCAATTTGAACAGTTATTTTGATATTGGAATTTTTCAATTGAATGCTGTAAAATAAAACATTGACAGTGTTATGTATTTTCTTCTCTTTCTGTCTTTTGTCTCATATTTTCATAACGCAGCACGTACAGCCCTCTAGCACTTTGCTTGTAGAGTTCAAAGCAAAAATTCCTTAATTAATAGTTACTGTCGAGTTATTTTCTATCACCTCTAGCATATGCACATTCAATTGTTGTGGCAGGTGGTGATAAACGATATTCTTTCTTAAAGTTTTTTTATTTCTTATTGTATTTTGTATGTTTATATTTATTTTTTTATGGTCACGTTGTTAGTTAATTATTTAAGTTGCAAATTTAATGAAACCTTTTTCTTTATATGCGTGTGGTTTTCAAAAAATGTAAAACTAAAATGAAAGTTAAGTTTGTAACGCCTATAACATTCTAGAAAAGCATATAACTTATTTTGGCAAATACATTAATAGTTATGATTAATATTTATAGTTCATTATTTTTGTAAATAGTTTTAAAGGATTTTGTATCCAGTAACCTATTTTTGTATGGTTATTAAATATTTGAGAGCCTTTTCTAAATCAGTGTGCTGGAACTATTTCCTGACGTGTGCTGCTTTGAACGCGCATTGGCACGCGTACTTGGCTACAAGAGAAGAGCGCGCAGGGAGGGTATTGGTGGACGATAATGCACAGAAAATAGAGTATGTATTCACCTTTATTATGAGCCCGGGGCTTAAGATATTTCTTTATATGTTTGATTTTGTAAGGTTATTTTATTGTACATTTTTTATTTAGTATTTGCCAAAATTATATAGATGATAGACATTGCAATTCACGATTTTTCCCCATGAAATCCAACTCACACACGTGCATATTGTGCTCTTTATAATCTGCATTATTTGTGTGTGTGTGTGTGTTGGCGGGGGGGGGGGGGGGGGGTGACAAAATTTAAGGAACTTCATTTTTGTATTATTGACTGCCACCACTACTGCGCTCCTCAAAATTTCAGAATAAAAGTTGTTTACTCCGAACTTACCGGCACTTTTTTATTTTGGTGCGAGAGCAAGTCAGAAAATTCATGCGTATTTAAATATCTATTCATTTTTCATTCATGTTTGTGCCGCATATATTAGACGCAACTCCCAGTAGAGTGCTGGGGGAAGTGGAGACATTGTGAGACAACTATTTCCAAAATCCATACATTTGCTCTGGTGCAATATTTTCTTTATCTTAGTGGGACTTGATTTAAATTTTTATGTTTTTTTTTATGAGTAGGTATGTTTGTCCATATATATATATATATAATATATATATGACGCTTCACATAAATTTATCACAGACTCTGTAATGATTGCATGTATAAATAAGTACACGACTACTAGAGTTCTTGTTTTAAAGCTATGTACTAGGGAACCATTTCAAAAATTAAAAAAAAATAATAATGGATACCTGCTCAATTATCGTTATTTTCTGGCACTAAGATGATCTCCATACACCTGGACACAAAATGGCATGTCTTATGTCAATTGGCTTTTGCAGCATATTACCTTCCGTTCGGAATTAACGTGTTTAGGCAATTTAAATTCTTTAATGTTACTTCACATAGTATCGAAACTACAAATGATCCAAAAAATAACTGAATTAAGCGGGTCTCTACGTAATTATTCACGAAGCTAAATTTAAGATATACTAGGTAGTTGACTACAGTGTTGAGTTTACTTACTCAAAAAAGTGGACGAAATCAGCAAGGAAACCAGGAAGATATTCATTTTGATGAAATTTGCGAAAATAAAACAATTCAAGGATCTCGTTTCTGAGCAATTTTATGTTTACGTGGCCAACAATAAATATTCTGCCAACGTCAATCGCTATGTGATTTATGTTACTTTGTTATGTCAACTATAGGGAAGAAACCATGTGACTTACTGAACACCGATCACTTCCCAAACATATCCGTGGTGTACCGCCCGCTCGAGCAATATCGCGGCCGGGGTTAAAAAAACACAATTTTTGAAGATTCATACAATTTCACGTTTTACGAGTATTTAAAATATTTCTGAATCAACTGAATCATACTTTAATTTTATTTACGTTAAAATACACTAGAAAATACTCATACAGCCAGGAAAAATAAATACTAAATTTCTTCTTGTTTTCACTAGGTTGTCGAAGGTGAAGTCCGGTGCACAAGAGTGTAGGGTTTCTAGGGAGTGGGCGTGACACAGGTAGCGCCCGTACCTCCTTTACCACTACTAGGAGATCTCATTAGTGGTCTTTCCAAACAGGGCCGCAACTAGAGTCTCTGGGACCCGGGGCATGAATGGATTCATGCGCCCCCGCCCCCCTCTTTTTTTGCACACACCACAACAATAATGCGGGGGGTCCGGGGGCCCTCCCACGGAAAAATGGTGTTATTTAAGCATTTTCCATACCTACATGTAACAGTTTCTGTGCTACTGTAACTTCCATGCATGAACCCACTATGTCCATAAAGTAGTCCGTATAATCACTAGACTTGTTCATTAAATATGTTGAGACGTTATATTGTAAATCAGATTAGACATTCCTGGCATGCAAGTTAAAAAACTTTTTACCAGTTACCAGTTGTAGTAGGAATTACAATGCAAGCGATTTCGGCGCCCCCACAGCTTTGCGCCCGGGGCGTATGCCCCGCTTGCTCCCCCCCCCCCCCCCCCCCGCCTAGTTGCGGCCCTGTTTCCAAACAGTCCGGGGTGCCTCTCTGTCTCGTCTGGAGGGTTCTAAAGTTCCCCAGTCGTAAAACAGAACGCCGTTGATCTCGCCACTTCGGGTGTTAAGTCGAGGGGACCTTGGGTGACTCGACCAATTCGAGGGATACGAGACCATTACATCGGGATAGCCCGATATTTACGAGTTGCAGTGAAGTGTGGAGGGTGAGTGACAACTCGGCGAGCGATAGCGGGCGACGAGCGACGGGCTTCGTGTGCAGAGATCGGAACATAGGGGACAGTGTCGCGGCGCGGACGAGTGAGCAGTGCGAAGCAATGTGTTGGTACAGAGGTGCTCGGTGAGAGACGAACAGTAGAGTGAGCCCCTGTCAAGCCGACCTCCAGTGGGGAGTGTGATTAGTGGACTTATGAAAGAACGTGTGAAAAATGTATGCATAGTCATTCAGACTGTTCAAAATTTAGGAAGAAATTTTACGTAGTCCTTAATAAATGAACTTTAATTAATTAATCTGGGCAAACTTTTCCGGAACTGTATTCCCCATGTGTAATGGTATGGCTTTAACAGAGATTATCCGCATAATTTATGCTAATTACTTAAGCTACCTTACCTTCATTTGTAGACAAATAAATTTAAATGATGCACGAGCGTCGATTATTTATGCATTGTACTCGGGGTCAATTAATAGTATGTTTGCCCAAATATAATAGTTTTTGCAATCATCAATAGTCACAGTATGCAAATTATCCCTGAAACAAGGCTTGTAAAAATAGTTTTTTAAAACAAAAATTTTTAAATATAGCATTTCATTATCTTGTAATAAATTAAGTATATTTTCATGTCAGATCAGTGATTTAAAGCACTGTAGGATTTTTCTGCCATTAATAAAATTTTGTCTCAAAGAAATAAAACCAATTTTTACTTGTATAATATTGATAAAGTTCATTCCAAAAATTATAAAATGTTGCTATTAGACACATTTCTGCCATACATCTGGCCGTTGTTATAAAAACGCCAAGATTTTTTTTCAACCAAAGTTTTAGAAGAGTAAGGAAATATTCTTTAGTGAATTTGGTCCAATGAATATTATTTTATATTATTTTAATTTTATGGCCTAGTATTTTTGCTTGCAGTTTTAAATAAATTAAAAATATAACTTTAATTTATTTAGCTATTTTAATGAATTTTATCTATTCCGTGAAAATATTTTTTTAGTGATCGTAGAAACTTGAAATTTTTAATATTTAAAATCTACAATAAATTGAGAGCAAAACATCATGCATGATACAATTTTCGTTGATTGAGTACTCGCTGTTGTTTAGTACTTTACTTACTATATTTATACATATGATTCACTTCAGATTAAAGAAAGTTTTTTATTATAACCTGAAGCACTCAGTTATTATGGATTGTGAATGCCAAATTGAATTTTTTTTAATGACATCCTTGTAATAAGACGTTTTAAACAAAGACTGCATATAAACTGTTTATTCAAAACTGAATGTTCTTATTTCAATCAAGATTAGAAACATTAATTGGTCTTTAAATTGCTTCAAACAATAAAGTAACCTTTATTTAATTCATAAATAATTCCTTAATATGAGAAATAATTTTGATACGATATTACTATAAATTAAAAAGACAATTATACAATGAAAGTAATTAAAATACTATTCCCATTATATATTGAAAATAAATTGTTTTTACTGAAGACGTGCTTAAAGTCAGGACCGCGGTCAGTGGTACTAACATTTATTAATTCTCTTTAGCATTGTTTGCATCTTGTACCTGTTTCATTGAACAAAGGCTTTCTTGTTTATCGTCAATTGGTGGCTGCCATAACGAAAATTACAATGCTATTGAGTGGGGTGTTCGATGTTGGAAAATTCTAAAATTAAAAATGGCGGAAAATAAAATGGAGTATCCAATATGTCGGAATCTATGATGGCGGATCCAAAATGGCCGCCAGCTCAAAGTCAATGTTAAATGACAAGGACAAACTCATCCAAGATGGTCGCCGTGATGTCACAATCCAAGATGGTGGGCGACAGCTCAAGCTCCTTAGCCTGAAGCCTGCCGCAGAAGTACCTTTTATATACTACAAGTGAGGTTTTCCGAGGATACAATTATCCTGAATGAACATATTTTGTATTTTAGTGCTGCAATGCCAGAACATGCAACAGATAAATTTTACTTGGTGCGAGCAATAACATAAGCTCCTTTAACATGCTGTTTGGCGGAACCTCAATCACCGGTGAAAGTGGCTTATCCGAGAGTAAATCCGGCAGTCATCAAAGAAGGACAAATAAACTTCTGCGAAAAATTACATACTGCTAGAAACATCGACAGTCGGAAATCCCAACTCATGTTTTCTGCTCCAAAGAGCATCCAAGGCGAGTGAAATAGCGTGATGTTGTCGGTGGGATCGAGGCCGTAAGTCGCCTCACAAACATCAGGAAACAACTGAAAAACACATACTAAAAACACATGTCCACCTTAAGGTACTGCAAGAAATAATCATGCAATATAGTGCAGTGAAAAGTGTCCCTTATGCATAGAGAATGTTGGCAATCATCTTCGCTTACTTCCTCATCAGTCATTCTGTTGTGCAATGCCTCCGTGAGTGGCAGAATGTTCAATCGCAAGGCATCCAAAAACATGACCAAGTCGTAAAGAATTTTCTTTTCCTCCAAAACCTAATCGTACTGTGCATCATCTGGAAACAGCTAGTGCTACGCCCATTTGCACTGAGATAAGATCACCAGCAAGATTTGCCAGATATGAGTTTACAAAATTTATGGATTCTATGAGACTCAGATGCACTATCAGTTTGCTGCCACCATGTGCAATGCCTTCTACATGCAAATATTTTTAATTCTTTTATAAGCCTCCATATGCAGAGCAATAACGTTGACTTCGCCGGGGTTTTCCCCAAAAACAAAACCATCTGGCTGAGAAATGCGAAGGGAAACTTAATCTTTTCTTATTAATAAGTGAGAGTTGTAGTGCTGCAGATTGTGAAGTTTAGTCACGAGAATGTTCTTCTGCAGCCTACATTCCAATTATATTTAGAATGTGCATAACAATGAATTTCACCATTCAGGTGGTCATAGTCTATAATTGGACTGGTCATCCAACAGTTCATTGCAAATGTTGTAGTGAGCTTGACTTGCCATCCGAGCAGTCATGACGGGACTCTGGGATAAATGGGAACAGTTTTGGCATATTTTTCGCGAACTCACTTTGTCATATCTATAAAGGCGGATACCATTTCGGAGACGCAGTTTTCGTCTTGAAAATTCAAGTATTTAGTTAGTGAAATGTTGTAGCTACAAACCAACCAAACCAACAGAACACTGTAGGCATATATCACGTGCACATTTACCGATGTGTTGCTAGACATGCCGTACTTGTGATCGCAACTCAACATCTGTTACCATAGACTAAATCAAGTATTGTTATTCAATGGTATTGAATTTATGGTTTTTTTCTTAATAATGGTGCTACAAGATCACTAACTTGAGAAACATGAATGCTCTTTGTCACACTTTAAAATTTTACAGAAAGACAGATCGTAAGACTATAAATAATGTATGATTTTTATAAACTATATATTCAAATGCTATCATTCTGTGGTCAAAATGTGTGTAGAATATTTATGGTAAAACAGGGATTTCCTTATTAGCCCATAACATTTTTCTAAGGCTTTCAAAAATTTTATTTAGCTTACAGAATGATGGAAGAATGGAATGTTTTTTTTTTAGTCTTGCATCCATACTTGCATATTTCACATGATATTCCTATCACTGAATGAGAATCCTTATCGCTAGCACGCGATGTTTTATTCTTCATTTTACCAAATTTCAACAGAAGCAACACATGATAAAAAAATGTTTCTCATATTTAAAAGAAATAAATATTTGAAGGTTTTAAAAAAATTGAAACTGATGTCCTACTTTATTTTGAAAACATTTTTTAAATGTTTAATGCACTTGTGGTACATTAAATATAAACAAGTGTAAAAATTCCAGAAGAAAAAAAAATACTATTTTTACAATGGCAAAATGCATCTTAACAACATCTGGAAGGTGCTAAAGAGCTGCCATCTAACTGCAGAGAAACACTTCCAGCCGAGCGATCCCAAGTCCTTCCGACTAGTGCCCTGCCATCTCGGTCAACCTTCCTTCCCTCTGCGGAGCACTGTGTGTCACGCAGCCCAGCCGCCGTGCTATGGGACTTACCTTGCGTAGTATCACTGCAGTTTCTCAGGCAAGCAGGCAGGCAGTTAGTCTCACAGTATGGTTGGACAGACAGGCAGTTATTCTGGCAATATAGTGGACAGACAGGCCGGAAGTTAGTCTCGCAGTACGGTGTACAGACAGACAGGCAGTTAGGTTCGCAGTATGGTGGACAGACAGGCAGGCAGTTATTCTCACAGTATGGTAGACAGACAGTTAGGCAGTTAGTCTCACAGTATGGTGGACAAAACCGAAGACAGCACCGCCTTTACCGACGCGGTCAGGTCAGCCACCACGAATATTGGCACGGTCAAGACACTGACACCTATGTCGACTATTGAAAACCTAGACCTGGATGGAGTTTCTGCCGAAGACAATGTCCGTGCAGCACTCAAACGCTACTTTACCATCGGCCTGGAGATTAAACGTGTTAATCTAACAACGACTACCCCGCGAGACCAACATGCAGCTTTGTGCGAGATCGACAAAGCGAGCGCTACCAAGGCCCTCGATAAGGCTCGCATTTAGGTCGGATGGGTCAACTGTCACGTCCGATCAGTCACAAGAGTAACCCGCTGTTTTAGATGCCTTGGATATGGCCACCTGTCACGCTCCTGCAAAGGACCGGACAGAAGCAAGTGGTGCTACAAATGTGGCGGAGAAGCCATAAGTCCGTAGACTGCGCTGAACAACCAAAATGCTTTTTGTGCACACCGGATAGAGATGCCAAGGATGACCTGTCCCACATCTCTGGCTCTGGGGCCTGCAAGGCATACCGCGCTGCATTAACTGAAGCTGCAATTTTGTAGAAATTATGCGCGTACTTCAAGGAAACCTCAACCAGTGTGTGCTAGCACAGAACCTACTACATCAATGTGGCTTTGAAGACAAGATTGACGTCTGCATCTTCTGCGAGCAACACTCAAACCTTCGAGAGAAAACATGGTTCACGGATAAAACCAACACAGCAGCGATCTGGACTGTAAGCCCAAACAAGATAACAATCATCAACAGTGGATGGGGAGCAGGTTTTGTCTGGATAAAAAAAACCCATGACATACTTCATGAGCGTCTACCTTTCACCTAACGAAGGTATTAGTGTGTTTCGCCAAAAACTGGCTAACATAGAAAACGCGATTTGCATATTCAATGGCGAAGTCATCGTAGCTGGCGACTTCAATGCCAAATCTGCTGAATGGGGAGCAGACTTCTCGGATACTAGTGGAAACGAAGTCGCAGACTTTGCTGCAACACTCGATCTCACAGTCCTGAACACTGGAAACACCCCAAACTTCAGAAAACCAGGGTATCAGGAGTATACCTTCGACATCTCAATGGCTACTCCAAGAATCGCCAGAAAGATCAAGAACTGGATCGTCTCCGATCAGTACAGTGGTAGTGACCACCAACATATCACATTAAGTGTTGAGGTGGCTCCCAACCCAGGAATGCAATAAGGTCCTAAAGAACGAAGGTGGAACGCCAGAAATCCTGACCTAGAAGCCCTCCAAAAGTCTCTTTCACAAAGCTGTTCAACCCTTAAATTCCACCTGGCTCCCAACACCAGAAGTGAGACGGAAAGATTGGTGTTGACAACGATGAAGGATCACCACCTCTTGTGATGCCTCTATGCCACGATCTTAAAACTGTGGCCTACAACAGGCTGGCATACTGGTGGAAGCCGAAAATTGCAGTACTCCGGAAAAAATGTCACGAACTTCGCCGTTGAGCAACAAGAACCGTAGAACACACTCCTGGCCTAAACATATACTCAAGCGAGTACAAGAAGGCCAAAAAGGACTTAAACCAAACTATCATGGCAAGTAAAGCGATGCTGTGGGAACGACCTTGAAAAGGATATCTGGGGAAAAGCCTACCAAATTGTCGTCAAAAAATCGGAAATGCTACACCAGAAACACCAAAAAACCCCGCCATAATAGACTACATTGTAGCAGAGATGTTTCCTAAACACCCGATGCGAGAAAAAACGCACTACACCAACAATGGTGAAGTTACACCTTTCACACCCAAGGAACTGCAAGATGCAGCGAAGTCCCTCAAACCAGGAAAGGCACCAGGCCCCGATGGCATCCCAATGTCGGTGATCAAGATTATAGCCCAGGAATTTCCGGACCTACTTCTGAATGCCTACAACGCATGTGTTGCAACCGGCACATTTGCCACTATCTGGAAACGACAGAGACTGGTCCTCTTGGTCAAAGGGAAAGGAACCCCCTTAACAACTTCGTCGTTCCGACCACTCTGCATGCTATATATCGCCGGAAAATTGCTCGAGAAACTAAAACAAGTGAGTCTCCAAAAAGACATCGACTGTGTCGGTGGTTTTTCCAAAAATCAACATGGCTTCCGAAAAGGCCGATTGACGATTGGCGTGATTAAGAAGATCATAGGGATTATAACTGAAGCCAGGTCTGGAAACCTTAAATCGCGCAAAGTCCTACTCACACTTGATGTGAAGAATGCCTTCAACAGCGCAAAATGGGATGTCATCTTGGACGCACTGGAGCATCGGTTCAAGATCAAAAAGGAGAATTTGGCCAAAGTCGATGATTATCTCAATGCAAGAACACTAATTGTGAAAACCACTGAAGGCTCAAAGGAGTATCAGACAACAGCTGGCGTACCATAGGGCTTAGTCATGGGCCCTGAACTATGGAACACAGATTACGATGAATTACTGGAGATTCCACTACCGAAGCAATTACAGCTAACAGGTTTTTCTGACGACGTCGCGGCCACAGTAGGGGCGGACAGCGTTGAACAGGCTGAACTACTGGTCTGGTCGACCACTGACACCGTCGAGGCCTGGCTTGAGGACCACTGTTTGAAACTAGATAAACATAAAACAGAGATGGTTGTGCTGATGTGCCAGAAATGGTTTCCAAAACCATTCAACGTGGACATTGGCGAGACAATACTGACATCAACAAGAGCACTGCCCTACCTGGGAGTGGTGATATATGAAAAGCTGTCCTTTCGAGATCACCTTAAAAGTGCATGCACCAAAGCCAGCAAAAATGGTGTCGAGCCTATCAAGAATCATGACAAACAAAATGGGCCCACGAAACAAAAAGAGAAGAGTTCTTCTCCAAGTAGTTCATTCAATCCAACTCTATAGAGCGGAAGTATGGGCGGATATTCTCAAGCAGAAGACCTATCGGCGGAAGATAGCAGCAGTACAATGGTGTGGATCCCTCAGGGTGACCTGAGCCTATCGAATAGTCTCCGAAGCTGCTGTACTAGTTATAGCAGGGGTGGCACCTATCGACCTACTAGCATTCGAGAGGGCGAAACTCTATGACATCAAAGCTACTGGCGATAACATAAAGGAAGCCAGAGAAAAAGTGAAGGCGGAAATGCTGAAAGAATGGGAAGACAAAGGGAAGACCTGCGACAAGGGCAGTTGGACAGCTCGCCTGATTCCGAACATAAAAACCTGGATCGACCGAAATAACGGTGAGACAGATTTCTTTCTGACTCAACTGTTGACAGGCTCATTCAACCCATACCTGCACAAATTGGGCCTACACAGCACTCCGATGTGCAAGTACTGCCCGGACAAAACCGATGATGCTGAGCACACGTTTTTCAAATGCGAACGTTGGAGGAATCACAAAGGTAACACTGAAGCAACAATAGGCAAGTCTCTCAATCCTGAGAGCCTAGTGAACCTTATGATACAAAGAGAAGAAAACTGGAATGAAATCGCTGCCTACATGCATTGCGTCTCAAGGAAAAAATATCTGAGGGAGAGAGACCAGTGAAACGTGAGCTGATGTCGTTTGAAGCAAATGGACTGGGTTGAAGTAATGCCAACGTGGTTCTGGCCCAGTCTCCCCTACAATAAATACGGGGAAAGTGGAGAGGAGGATTTTTAGTGTGTGGAAATCCCACACTACCGACCAACATGTATCAAGGTGGTGTCTTTGAAAGATTTTCCCTCCTCTTTAAAAAAATAAAATAAAAAGTGTGTTGGACAGACCGACAGGCAGTTAGTTTCGCAGTATGGTGGACAGACGGGCAGGCATTTAGTCTCGCAGTATGGTGAACAGACAGGCAGGAAGTAAACCTCACAGTATGGTGGACATACAGTGAGTGTATGTGAACTGTCCATTTCCACCATTTATATGTAAGCTGCGCGGTTTTATTTTTGTGCCCTGAGAAGACCCAGTGTGTGGTAATGGAAGAGGGGTGGAGATGATGTTACTGTCGAAGATTCTAAAACCTGTTCCAAAGCCAGAAAGCTCGCACACATGTGTGTTCTCCCAACACCATATTTAAATTTTACTTTTATTTTTTTTTCTTGTCTATGTAATTGGATTTCCAGGAAAATAAAATAATATTTCAACAGACACTAATTTAAATAGCCAGCCTAAAAAAATATTTCAATGGGCAAATGTAACCTAATATTTACTTATGAGCTTTAACGGTAATTTTTTACTTTAGAGAGTGTGTTAGTTAAAAACTCTGTAGAACATATAGATCCCTTTTTTTTAGTTACTTTAAAACGAATTATTCATTTTTATTTATTCTTTTAAGTTTGATTTTTTCTTTGTTTTAATGCTTTTGGTGTTTTACTTTCGTTTAATAAAATTAGATTTTTTTGTTTGTTTTATTTTATTTACCTAAATTAAAAAATTGCAAACTTTGATGGGAAAACACACAAATTTATTCCCCCACATTTATTCATTTTTCTGGAAGGGGCATTTTAACCATTTTTTACATAAATTATTGTGTCTTTTATAATTTTTAATTGTTTATAAATAATTACTTGCAATAATGGCCCTTTTAGCTAATTTGAACAATAAAAAGAATTGGTCTTCTGTCATAAATTGATACATGAATATCATTCATGAATAATCACTTGTAAGGATGAGTTTTCTAACCAATTTAAACACGAAAAAAATGGGCTTTTAATAAATTACTTACAAGAAAAAATAATAGCACCACTAAACAAGTTCAAACAAGAACAAATATATATCTTTTATCAATTTTCAACAAGAAATCGGTAGGTACTTGCAGGAACTGGTCTTTCTGAGGATTTAACCAAGAAACTTTGGTATTGTCCTAGAATCGGCCTTTAAATACTTCTGACATTGGGAATGATGATTCACTTACAACAATAAATTCTAGGTTATGTAGTGAAGAAATGTGATTTGCACTCTGCCTGGCAAACGGGCAAACAAAGAGTTACACTGTCTCTCCTAATGTATATACTCACAGTCACTGGTAGGTATAATATTTAAGTAAAAATCACTTTCATTAGTTTATTACAGTTTAATTTTGACTGTTATAGCTTTTCAAATTTGACATAAATACAAAACTTATGACACCGAATGAGAGGGTCTTAGGGAGTCTGCAAGGTCAGTTATGGCCAGGGAAGCTCCGATTGCTTAGGAACTGGGTTCGCAATCCAGATGACCAACATATAGAAGCTCGCACAGACAAGATAAGCGAAACCACCCCAGGCAAATGCTTGAATAGTTCTTTATGATGACCACCTTGTTGTATCGAGAGAAATGAACTTGCTGTCCACAAGTAATTAAAAAGACTCCTAAACATATCAATTTAGCTGCATGCAAATGGCCCCAACTGGTTCCAACTGGTTTAAAATGAAAACAAATGGTTAAATATTTTTGTTAATAATTTTAACGGCAGTAATTCTTGAAAAATTAAAATAAACTATACAAATCATTTTAAAACGAATAAATGATTATTTTTAAAACATACTGCACTGAAAAACTTCCCATTTCATAAGAAGTGAGAGTTGCTTTTCAATAAAAGTTTTTAGTTTTCATAGAAATATAGGTATATTCAAAGATAATTCTTATTACCAAACTTAATGTATTAAATGGATTGAATCCCAATAATATATTATTGAGGAAAGGAATTTTTTTGCGGAAGTCTTCACCATTATGAATTTTATTAAGTATTAATTTAACTTAAATTTGAGTTTTTTTATTGAAGGTTTAGCTTGCCAGGAAATAAGATTACATATTCCAAAGCTAGAATACCCTTATATAGTCTGGTATTGATTAACAGGTTAAAATCTCGAACCATTTGGAGAAAGCAAGTGATTATATATTATATATCTTCATCTGATGCTTCAACTTGAAGCTGGCATCAAAATGTGTTAACACTTAGCTAATCTTAATGCCACGTCGCTCAAAAAATGCTATAAAAATATGTACAGCAATATGGAACATATTATTAACAAATATCAATATGTTGGGGCACAAACCACCTTAAAGAAAGACCTCTGTGTCCTGACACACTTTCTACGTAATTACTGGCGGGTAATTAACTATTGATAATAAGGGCTGATTTTAAAATCAATGAGTGGAGTGATTTATTATGAAGACATTTTTATGCAGAAGAGCACAGAAAGGTTGTAAGTTTTTAGAAATTGTTTTTGTATTTCTTTAACATAGTTTTACATAAATTTAAGAAAAATATTTAGGTATGATAAAATTAATTTTAATGATTTATATTATGACAGCCTTATTAACATAATTTATTTTTTTGTAAAATTTAAATTATCTATAATTAAATATTTTCGATAAATAAATGACAAATACAAACAAATTTAGCAAATATGTTAAAGTCTTTCCACTGTCTCATTAAATAAAATTAAGAATTTCAATGAATATCGACGATAAGTAATACATTCATAATTTGTATTGTTCTCAGTACACATGCGAGCTGCGGTGGAAGGCAGTCGACGCAGTTCCTGGAGCGGTCGGCGGGCATGGCAGCGTCGCTTCAGAGGGTGACCTCGAGCACCGCCAGCAGCATGGGGAGTGCGAGGAGAACCACGTGAGGTCCCGCCATCACAGCCTCCGACTCGAAGACGTCAATGGCAAATTTTATCCAAGGTAAGTAGTCGTTGACCCGAGCGTACACGAGGGGCATGGCCTTGCCGTTCTCCTTGTACCCCAGCCCCCACGACAATATGCCCACCTGCAGGTTGTCGCAGATGAGCGGGGCTCCCGCGTCGCCCTGCGCACGACACGACAGCAACACCGTCATACCATAGCCGGGAGTGGGACTACGTTCAGGATTTCTCACTTGGCATTTGATTGCGGTAGTAAGAAGGACAATATCACTAGGTACTTGCAACCTCACTTTCTAGCGCTCCTGCGTTTATATCCTTTTAGTTTTAATTTGATACTAGCTTTCATTAAATCTACTCTATTTTAATATTTGCTTTTTTATGGCATTTGTTACTTTTGTAATTAAAAAACGTTGGTTTTATTTCCAATTTAATTCGAAGACAGTTTTGGTTTTCACGCTCGGTCCGAAACAAATAGGGATATCATTTGTGTAATGTGCGCACGGGAAAATTAGCGATCAAACTGCTGGTGGTCCTTTCTGGTGTTGCGCGAGGTGGCCGCTAGCTGCGCTGGGAGCGCCGAGGCGAGGAGCGAGCTGCCACCCGGCGATGGGTCGGCGGCGGAGGAGGCGGTGGATGTGGCATCAGAGAGCACCACGTCGTGGCCGGCAACACTGTGTCGTAAGTACATAGTTATTTTAGTTATTTTGGGTTAGTATTAGAAATATAAAAATACTATAACTATAATTCTGGTATTAAATTGTATTATAAGTATAAGGTGAATAATGAGTAATGTTTCAATAGAGTGTTTCATGTCTTGTGTATCGAACGATGAGTATGCCTGTCGAAGGTTTACAAGCCTTCTACGTCAGTTGGCTAACCAAATGTTAGCTATGTGTGGTGGTTCAAACAGACTGTTTCCTGCAGAGGAAACTACGCATCACAAGGTTCAACAATGACTGAATCCTTGGACTGAACATGAAACGAGTGTGTAAATGAAAACGACGAATCACGAGAAAGGGTGGGAAGAGAGTGCGCTCTGCCCCGGCAGAAGGAAGCGGACAGACGGGGAGTGTGTCGGGAGACTCCCGAGGAGGAGGTCCTAGGATGGGGACTGAGAGCTTTGTCAGAAGGAACAGACTTGTAGAGTCTTAAGTTTGTACTTGTAATTTCTATGTATCAAGAAGTGGATGTAAAAGCTTTGTAGAGTTTAATACTTGTAACGAGCCAAGAATGATGAATAATAATAAGAGTTGTCCTGTCTGCAGTATTAAGTTATTGCTTTTTATCGCTCCGCTGCCCCACATAGCCTCACCTATAAGGAACCAGCCGCTCGGTCACGACATTATGGTGTCAGATGTGGGGTTACTGTGAGTGAATACTGCGTAAGGACAGTCGAATACAAATCTACGAGAGAATAAGAGAGAAAGGAAAATCGTCCGTCACTGGTATCAGAGCACCGCATCCCAGGAGCGACGGCGAGTCAGAGTGTTTGAAGAAGATATCAACTTCCGCGAGGCAGCGACTGGACTACTGATAATCAGCGAGGAAAAGACAACAACGTATCCAAACAACATCAACAACGAAGACGACGTAGAGCCCCACTCGTCATACTCCAAGAGTCCAAGAGGATGTTGACATAGCAGATAGGAACAGCCGACGCCGCCAGCCGATGATAGCCCCGCAGTAGGGAAGAGAGGACAGCTGCAGACGGCAGCGCGAGAGACGACCAACTGGAGCTACGTGTGAAGAGCTGAGGGCCATGGGTACCCTCACGAAATTTATTATAATAAGGTCAGAACGGCTAATACGTTAAGCATGATACCTACAGTTTGGTATAAATAGGAGGGTTACGTTTACTCCACAATTATGGCTGACAGTAACGAGGAAAGTGAAACTGGGGAAGTTTTTATTTCCGTAACAGAGGCGTTAAAATTGATAAATCAACCATTTGATGGTACAAAAAACAAACTCAAAGAATTTTGCGATAATGTTGACACGGCTTTTGATCTGGTGAACCCAGAACGTCATAGAGTGCTGTTAAAGTTTGTAAAATCAAAAATAGTTGGGGACGCGAAAGCCAAAATTTTAGTCCGCGAAAACACTGATACTTGGGAAGAGGTAAAAGAAATTTTAGAGGAGAATTATGCGGTTCGCAGAACTTTAGATTTCTACGCTTGTCGGTTATTTAATGCTCGACAGGGATCACATGAGCCTGTTGTAAACTGGGGTAGCCGAGTCGATACAATGGTAACTGAACTTAAGGAGGCGGCCTTAAAGGTATGCACCCGCCCGCAAGAAAACGGGGCAATGGCCTTAATACAACATTTGGCTAGAGCCTGCTTCGTACAAGGGTTATCTGTTGAAAGAATTCAAACAGTTATTCGGAGCAAGGGCGCTCAAATTGAGACTCTAGGGTTAGCTGTAGAATCGGCACTAGAGGAGGAGTCGAATCTTTTGTCTCTTAAGGAGAGAATTAGACCCCCAATGTTAAAAGTAGGAGATACGGTAACAAGAAGGCCCAGTTGCTCGAATTGCGGAAAAGGCGGACACACACTAGAAAAATGTTTCTTACGAAAACCCGATAAAAATAAAGGATGGAAAAAATATGTACACGTAGGAGAGCTATTTTGTAAAAATTGTAACACTACAGGACACACAGACGCGAATTGTCGACGTAAACAAAGAGATGACAGAAAGACTTTTCAGCCCTACAAAGAGGAGAGAAACAGGGGAAACTCCACATGCTTTGAGTGCGGTAAACCGGGACATTATGCCCGAAACTGCTTTAACAAATACGGAAAATACAACAATACCAATTTTGCAAAAGGAAATGATTACCCAAATCAGTACAGGTATGACCAAAGAAATCACAAGGAATTAGGATATATTAACAAAGGAGGGCGAGAGGATAGACCTTCCTATACTGAATCGCGATTATGGAAACATGGGGAAAACGCGGGAAACTAAAAAGGGGGCATTACGAGCAGCGGTGTATGCACCCTAAGGAGCCAAACACAGACAGCTGCAATAGAAAATCTAGAATAGAGTATGAACAAAGTAACGACGATGCTATCTGTACCAAGAGTAGTATAGTTTCTTTAAAGCTAGACGAAATACGTGAAGCAGTAGACTGCCTTATAGACACAGGGTCCGACATAACACTAATCAGAGAGAATGTTCTAAATAAGAGTATCCTATCGACCAGTGATAAAAAGGAGAAAACTAAGATTCGCGGTTTAGCCACCGATGTAATGCCTACAAAAGGGACTGTTAATTTAAACTTTTGTTTACCATCTTCCACAGTAAGATATAAATGCCACATTATAGAATCCTGTCCTCATGCATGTATTTTGGGCAAAGATTTTCTAAGTTTTACTAAATCTGTTGTTGATTTCGAATATAATAGACTGATAATCAACAAGGAGCAAATCCCCTTTTGTGAAGAAGATCATGCTGTCAAAAATATGAGAATTCATGTACCAGCTAGGTGCGAAAAAATAGTGCAATTAAATGCTAGCAACGAAGGATTAGGACTAGTAGAAAAACGAGAAATAGAAAAGGGAGTTTATCTAGGAGATGGATTGACGGAAGTGATAAATGGCAAATGTTTATGTTCTATATTAAATACTAACGAACACGAAGTAGAAGTAGATATGCCCGTCGTTGAATTAGAGGAAATACCCTCTACAGCGAAATTGTTGAGTATTCAAAATTCCGATAGGGAAAGGAAAGAGAAATTGGCATCGATGTTAAGGGTAGAACATCTACACGACACAGAGAAAAAGCAATTGCTAAAATTATGGAAAGAGTTTGTAGACATTTTTCACTTGCCCGGTGATACACTCACATGTACGCCGACCATTGAACATAGTATCCCTACAGGTGCTGAGACGAGGCCCATTAATGTAAAACCATATCGTATTCCGGAAATTCACAAGGAGGAAATTAAAAAACAAGAGACACAGATGTTAGAACAGGGTATTATCAAACCCAGTCTGAGCCCTTGGAACGCGCCTATATTAGTGATTCCAAAAAAACGAGACGCTTCCAATCAACAGAAATGGAGGGTCGTTGTAGATTTTAGAAAACTGAATCTTGTGTCAGTGGACTCGGTGTATCAGATGCCGAATATTACAGAAATATTAGATCAATTAGGACAAGCAAAATATTTCTCGACCCTAGATTTGGCTAGTGGTTATTTGCAGGTAAGGATGAAACAGGAAGATCAACCCAAAACCGCATTTAGTACCCCGACGGGTCACTATGAGATGTGCAGAATGATGTTTGGGTTAAAGGGAGCTCCTGCGACCTTTACGAGATTAATGAACACTGTTTTGTCAGGACTAAATGGAATTAAATGTCTTGTTTACTTAGATGATATCATAGTACATGGCCAATCAGTAGAGATACATAACGACCGGTTAAGAGAGGTTTTCACTAGAATGAGAGAGCATAACCTTAAGCTACAACCTGATAAATGCGAGTTTTTACGCACGGAGGTAACATTTTTAGGACACATGATTAGCGACGATGGCGTGAAACCATATCCGGAGAAAGTAATCAAAGTACAGGGATACCCTAGACCAAAGAACGCTAAAGACATCAAAATGTTTTGCGGATTAGCCTCGTATTACCGAAGATTTATACCGAACTTCAGCAAAATTGCAAAACCCCTCTACAACCTTGTAAAAAGTGACGTTCCCTTTATCTGGGGAGACGAACAGGAAACTGCATTTAACACCCTAAAAGAAATCCTGACCTCAGAACCAATTTTACAGTATCCGGATTTTAATAAACCGTTTATCGTGACGACAGACGCTAGCAAACTAGCTATAGGAGCCATTTTGTCCCAAGGAGAAGTAGGTAAGGACAAGCCCGTCGCCTATGCCAGCCGTACGTTGAATAAAGCGGAGGTCAATTACTCGACGACTGAGCGCGAAATGTTAGCGATAGTGTGGGCTGTAAAATATTTCAGGCCCTATCTATTAGGTCGCCATTTCATGGTGATAACCGACCATAAACCTCTACAATATGTTTTTAACGTAAAAGACCCTAGTTCCAGGTTGTTAAGATGGCGGTTAAAATTGGAAGAATATTCATATGAGATTAAACACAGAGCCGGTAAAACTATCATGCATGCCGATGCGCTGAGTAGGCTTTGCGAAGTAAAAGAAATGGAGGAATTGACAACAGACGAATCTCACTCTGTAGAGGATAACACTGAGAAGCGAGAGGGTGAATTATCCACGGAAAGGAAACGGGAAATTATTAAGGAATTTCACAACACACCGATAGGAGGCCATCAAGGGATCGCCCGAACATACGACCGAATAAAACAATATTATAAGTGGAACGGGATGAAAACAGACATAGAAACCTATATTAGAAGGTGCGACTCTTGCCAAAGGAATAAATTAACGCGACCTTACATAAAAATGCCGCTTGAAATTACGGACACGCCTAATGTAGTATGGGAAAAATGTGCTCTCGACATTGTGGGACCACTAGTTGAGACTGCCAATAATCATAAATATTTACTAACGTTTCAAGATCTATTATCCAAGTATACGGTAGCCATACCCCTTTTCGACCAAACAGCCGAATCGGTGGCGCGAGCTTTTGTGAACGAAATAATACTAAGATTTGGTATACCACAAGTGATAATCTCAGATCAAGGAAGAAATTTTACAAGTGATCTGTTTAAGAAGGTGTGTAAATTGTTAAAAATTGCCAAAATCAAAACAACTGCCTATCACCCTCAATCTAATGGGAGTCTAGAGAGATGGCACCGTTCCCTCACTGAATTTTTAAGACACTTCATCGCCACCAACCAACTCGATTGGGATGAATGGATAAATTATGCCACTTTTGTCCATAACACTACGCCTCATAGGTCCACGGGATTTACACCCCATGAATTATTATTTGGTACATTACCTAATATTCCTGGCATCCTACAGAAGGACTTTATAGAAAAGAATTATAATTATGAGGATTATGTCAAAACCTTAAAAACAAAATTGCAAGAGACTTTCAAATTAGCAAAAAAACATTTAATCATCTCTAAAGAAATAAATAAAAGGAATTATGATCAACATGTGAACCAGCACATTTTTCATATTGGTGATCAAGTCCTTCTGTATGACGAGACTGTCAGAAGAGGTAGGTCCAAGAAACTGTCCAGCCAATATGTAGGCCCCTTTAATGTTGTAAATGTAGAAGGAGTAAATATAACCATCCTTACCAAACGTAAGAAGCTTGTAAAGGTACATGCAAACAGGTTAAAGCCGTACTTTTAATTGGTATGTTACAGTCAACTTATTTTTACCCTGTTGCTGAACCCTGAACATGTGAGTGGAGTGTCATCAAGACTAGACATTCAAATCACTAAAATTGAAGAAACTTCGGGACTGTACTACGAACATAACGGCAATGGACGATTGTATAATACTGAATGGAGATTAATCTCCTATTTAAATTTAAGTCAGCCTGAAAATAATTATAATACGTTAAGACGATATGTAAGTGTTGTAAATGAATTATGTAATAAGGAAATTCCGGTGTATAAGGGTAAAACTCTATGTTCTAATACTATAACAAAATTATCAAACAGGTTAGACGCCATTGCGCGCACCATAGAAATTATAGGAGGTATAACCAAAGACCATGTTAGTCCTAGAGTAAAAAGAAGTTTATTTCCATTTAACCTAATAGGGCAATTGAGTAAAGTGATTTTTGGTACGCTAGACGAAGAAGATGCAGAATTTTATAATAATAAAATTACGAAACTTGAGAGCGAACAATTAGACTTTCTTAAGCTGAGTAAGGAACAAATTTTTATTGTAAAATCGACCTTGCAAACCATGAACCGAACTGTTAAAGACTTAAATGGGAATCAGCAAATGTTAGCTGACCAACTAGTAAAACTTACAGATGAGATAAACCGCATAAACTCGAATGTAACCGACGCTTTATCTCATCATAACCTACGAATACGAGTAAACGAGCATTTGACTCTATTAAATCAAGAAATTGAAACCCTTTCATTTCAATGTGAATCTATTTTGAATTCCATAATAAATGCATTTAAAGGGATTTTAAACCCCCATATTATAACACCACAAAAAATCGTTGAATATTTCAATGCATTTCAATCTACTCATTCTCGAGAATTTAATTTACCATTACCAGAAGGAACAATCAAAGATAGTTCTCTTCTTAACCTGATGGAGCTGGAAGTGTTTAGCAAAAGGAACATTTTATGTTATGTAATTAGACTACCAGTAACTGATAATTTAATTTTTGATATATATAGAATCATTCCATTGCCTGTAAAAATGAAAACTGCCACAAACAAATATGTTTTCATAGATCCGGAAACGGATTATATTATGATGGAACACTCAAAACAGTACTACGCAAAAATAAGCAAGTATGAATTGAATAAGTGTAAAGTAATAACTAAAACTCTTAGAGTGTGTAGACAAACCTTTCCATTGATCAATACTTATGCACGGGAAGATTGTGCAGCCAAATTATTGTATACTACAGGTCCTATACCTAGCAATTGTGTTAAGAAAATAGTAGAGCTAAAGCAGACCCTTTGGATTCAGCTAGAGCACAATGAATGGATATATATTGCGCCAGATAAAGAAAAAATTACTATAGTTTGCGATCAAACTGGACCTTTTGACGCAACAGTGGAAGACACTGGCAAACTTAAGTTTATAAGTGCATGTAAAGGTTACGGTACCAACATCTTTATATCCTCCCAACTGGAGTTAACTACTAACACTAGCACAAAAGATGTTATTCCCAAAATAAATCTTGACATAGATTGTTGTGATGAAACAAACTATAAAGTAACACTTGAGAAATTAAAAACAAAGTTACATTTGAAACCTACAATAACTCGGTTAGACGATTTGAAGATTGCCGGTCACAAAATAGAGGAAGTAGAACATATGATAAATGAAGAGGAATGGAAAATAAAACACACAAACGTGATTTCACGAGTATCTGTAATGTCCTATATCATTATCATATCATTAAGTTGTATTTTATGTATATATTGTTGTATAAAATGTGGATGTTGTAAAACTATTGTCGGTAATTGCTACAAGAGGTGTAAGGACGGTGATTGCTGTAATTGTAAAACCATATGTTTTAAACCAACAATTGTAAACACATACAGACCTAGGGAAAGCAATGAGCTGGTCCATTCCGTTAACGAAAGACAGCTAGAGGAAAGGATCGAATTGAGAGGAAACAGTTTACGGAGAACTCAGACTAGTCGTTGATGGCTAAGTCCCATTTCAAACTAAGAGAGGTGTAAAGAAACAATTGTATTTTCTTTAATTGTTTCTTTTTCCCCCGCAAGGGAGGTGTCGTAAGTACATAGTTATTTTAGTTATTTTGGGTTAGTATTAGAAATATAAAAATACTATAACTATAATTCTGGTATTAAATTGTATTATAAGTATAAGGTGAATAATGAGTAATGTTTCAATAGAGTGTTTCATGTCTTGTGTATCGAACGATGAGTATGCCTGTCGAAGGTTTACAAGCCTTCTACGTCAGTTGGCTAACCAAATGTTAGCTATGTGTGGTGGTTCAAACAGACTGTTTCCTGCAGAGGAAACTACGCATCACAAGGTTCAACAATGACTGAATCCTTGGACTGAACATGAAACGAGTGTGTAAATGAAAACGACGAATCACGAGAAAGGGTGGGAAGAGAGTGCGCTCTGCCCCGGCAGAAGGAAGCGGACAGACGGGGAGTGTGTCGGGAGACTCCCGAGGAGGAGGTCCTAGGATGGGGACTGAGAGCTTTGTCAGAAGGAACAGACTTGTAGAGTCTTAAGTTTGTACTTGTAATTTCTATGTATCAAGAAGTGGATGTAAAAGCTTTGTAGAGTTTAATACTTGTAACGAGCCAAGAATGATGAATAATAATAAGAGTTGTCCTGTCTGCAGTATTAAGTTATTGCTTTTTATCGCTCCGCTGCCCCACATAGCCTCACCTATAAGGAACCAGCCGCTCGGTCACGACAACTGCAGCAAGGCTAGTTGTCCGGCACCACGGTAGCGTGGACCAGCGCCCAGCTGCCGACTGCTGCGGAGAGCCTATCGCGGCGCGCCAAGCCAGTCCTTATGGGTTATCACGGCCCGGGGAAATGCAATAACTATAATTAAACACACCATCGCTTCCCCTCCCCCACCCCCGCCACAGGGGAAATTAATGGAGAACCTAATGCAATAAAATTGGATGGTGGTTGCTTCTTAGTAAAGTGGATTTTCCCGGAGTAGCTCGATCCAGTAACTGTCCCGGCCTGTTTGTCGGTGTGACAGTGCCAAATTTAGTTGGGAATGATCGGCGCACTTACACTGGGTGCGAAACTGGTTGGTTGTTTAGACGCCGTGAAACGTTACATAGTTTCATTGATTAAAATTTTTTTTTAGCATTTTACATTTGGGTAGCGAAGATATCATGAGCAAAAAATTAGCTGGAGTGATAATTATTTTTTTGTGTGTGCTGAGACATACAATTGATTTTTTTTTGTCGCAACTAACTGATCCCGCGTAAGTTGTGAGCAAGTTAATGCGGCCGTTAGGAGCGATAAATAGTTAATGTTTTAGGAACCCAAATTCTGCAATAAAAACTTTTCGATGATGTTATTACATATCGGGAATTTAACTTAACCGTAATCAAACAAACACAATCAAAAAAATCAATCGTTGTGCGATAAAAGTTTCTAAACTGAAATAGTTCAAGAACTTAGAGTTTGTGAAATTCCTCTAAATTTACACTAAAAACTTTTTCTCAGCCTATATTATAAGAATATTCACATGTGTCAGTTGAATGATTCATCGTAATAAATACAATACTTATTTAATTATGTGGAAAGGACTTCAGAAAAAGTAACAAATTTTTTCTGCACACATTCCCTGCAATATATTACCAAAGGCCACTTCTTTACATATTTCACAGTTTATGCTTTTTAAGTTTAAAAATATGCACAATTAAATATATTATTTTGATACTAATTTTAAAAATAGTTTATTGTACAAATGTTAACTAGAAAAGTTTACTTTTTTAATGTATAAATGTGTGATGAACAAGATAAATGGAGGAAGCTGAGTTAATTTTCTGTTTTTATTCATGGAAGGAAAAAGGGGTGGAATTTAAACAAAATTTGTACTGTATTGTCTCATTTTTAGGCTATATTTAGTCATTAGAGTCTCCAAATGTATAAATTAAAACATATTTAATAATAGTGGGTGAAGTTATCATTAAAGTGATTACGTATCCTTACCTTTGGAGCTACAACGTCAAAGCTTAGAATGATTTCCTCGAAGGACATAGAAAACCAGTTATCAAGATTTCGCTCTTCTGATTTATAAAGTGCAAGATCCCAAACCCTTGCGGACCGGCATATACTCCCAAGTGGGGCAGAATCTACGGGACAAGATGCGGCCCCATATGGTGAGGGAAACCGATACGCTGTTTCATCGCGAGGCCAGGGCTATCCACCCCGGCATCGGCGCTACCCAGCAACAACACCTCACTGACATGCCCCTCAGCAAGGTACCATCTGGCACGTATCTGACCGGTATACCGACTGAAACCTGCAGATAGCACCTATCCAAGCATCTACCAGCTATCCAGGCCGGTGCAGGAGCATATCAAAACGCTGCTCACGCGTCCACCCGTTTCGGTGGTCGTTGCGAGCGACCACTTACCTTCACCAGACTGCCGGTCGAGGCAGACCAACCGGGATCAGAATGCCAGTGCGAATCCAACACCACACGGCCTATGACACCCTGAGCTCCTGGATTAAGGGCTATCGATTGTCCGACCCGCACTACTGCCTAGATATTTCATGGCACTGGGGGCTTCTCCGGCATGTTGACCCGTATGTCACCAGGGTAACTAACTGCCCCAGGTCTGCAAACACAGGGAATTACCTCGGGAACTGGAGACCCGCAGGACCAGCTCCTCGGACTTCCCACCGACTTCGGCTCCCTGGAGTTTACAGCTTTTACGGCCAGGTTGTGTAACTCGCCAAGCCATAAGCCACCTCCCAGTTCGGTCTCTACCATTGCGCCTTGCAAATCACACGTTGATAAGCAGGCCTTTGACACCCACGGCCTGAGGGCCCGGCTTTGCTGACCCCACGGTGAAGGTTCCATCCATCTGCTGTTGCCGCAGTTAGGGTTTCCACCTCACCAGATACCTTTGTGAGTGTCAGGACGAGGGCTCCCGGACAGAGCTCACTTTTGTTAAGACCACTGGTACTGTGTAGAGGTAGTGAGTGTACCTAGGCGCGGGGAGGCTATACATTCGCACCCATGCACTTATCCCTTGATACTATTGGATCATGTCTCTGGTACTAGCGCTGGCAACAGCTCCGACACTTAAAGTGACAATCACCGTCTCCTGGGGAGGTTTCATACTCCCAGTAGGAGGAAGGAACACTCCCAGCGGACATAGAAAACAGCTTTGGTTCAAACCAAGTGGTGGCCATACATGCCTTCCTGCGCGGGTGCTGCATGAAGCCACTTTTATCCAGCTGATGGTAAAAGCCATGTCTGCTGGACACCCAAAACATTGGTTTTGAAGTGTAGTTTATTCATTGTGGAAACCTTTTTTTTAAGGAACGCATGTAATGGTAGTGAATGTGTTTTAAATAAATTATGACTGATGCTAACTAAAGGGTAGAGATAGAATCGAAATAATGCCTAATAGTTTGATAAAATTTGCATGCAACAAAAAATGCTGTATCTATTAATAATAAAATAATTGCATTCGTCAAGACGATAAAATAACCTTTCAGGGACCATGAGACAGCGTCTGTTGACATCATAGAGCAAACAATTTGTAGGATACACTCAATGTTAACTTTTAAAATTGCATTAAATTATATAACATTCTTAATTAGTGACAATTTTTCAAAGTTTCTTAATAAAAATAATATATCATATAATTCTTAAAACCTATATGGATTCTTTGGAATCTATCTCTCTCCCTTAACCAAAATTATAACTGGTAAAAAACCATTTTCGCAATATTGTGGATGTTATAATATGGAGATGGTATGGTAGAAAATGACTTATCCAAGTCACGGCATGCCATTTCCTGGCAGTGGCCTGACTCCATGGTTCCAAAGCTGTTTTCAAAGAGATTTCGTAACCGGCAGAAGGCTGAACTCACATCGCAACTGCTCTTGTCTTCCTTGTATGTGCAGATGGTGATGTACTCATGCACAAGCCTGGAACTTTCACTCAAGTTGGTGCAGTTGACTGCGTCTAGTATAACCTTCTGCGCCATCTTTGCGGTCAAAAACTGCTCTTGCCGCTGCAAGTCCTGTTACAAATAAATCAAACTAATTTAAATCATGTAGATGTATACAATACAGATATTATGTTCCACATAAAATATGATATTCTCGTATCTAATCCGAGCTTTGATGCATAAACAAAACCTTTGAATTTCCTTTGTTCCACCTGCCTGTTCACCCCATTAACATTTAAAAAAAAAACGTCTCAAAAAGGAACTAAGGGCAGCATCTACGAGTACCTGGATACCTCAAATTATAAATTGTTTTAATATTTTTGAAGTTGAATCTTTGTTTTAAATTGATGTAATTCAAAGTAATTTCTTACACAGTATAATCACAACAACCGGGATCCAAGCATTGATAACTCTAACGTAACACTGTGAGATTACAGATGGCTAGGGGTCCGGAAATATAGTGAGTTCAGTGGCCATCGGGCTAGACTTTATGCTGGTATGTTTTCTTGAGCAGTATATGAATGGGCTTCGTTCCTCAAAAGTAGATAAATCTTTCTTGTGTTATCTGAGGTTCCCAGCTTTGAGTGGGTAGTAAAATATTCTTTAACCCAGAACAATTACTTTTCAGATTCTCTGTAAAAAAAAAAAAAAAATCAAGGATCTAATCTCATATTATGTCCAATTTTTTTAAATTTGGACATCAGATTCATATTTATTTTGGCCAATCCTTTGACGTTATGAAGTATAACAAGGAGAGGTCCACTACCCGTCATCACCGATTTCATCCGGATATACAGTACATGCAGGGCTGGATTGGAAATGAAAGTGACGCAAGTGACTACTTCAGATAGCCAAACTTTTAGAAAATTTTAGTTTTGGCGGTGATCAATAAATACATAAGTTTTTATGTTAGCGTTATCACAAAGTAATGGTTGGTGTAACGAAAAGCTTTCGGATTCTTAATGCAAAGGTCACAAGTTTGAGTCCCGGTGAAGATACTTTTTTTTCTATGGATTATTCTTTTTTCATTTTAACAATACGTTACACCACAAATAAACTTTTTAAAAAACATTCGTAACAATTTCGTTCAGATTGTTTGTAAATCTTATAATTTTACCTGAAACTATTGTCTGAAACAATTTTTGATAATACAAACCATTACTTCAAGGAGTGAAAATAACACGGGTAGAAAGACAAAATGTCATTATTTTTTTTTTGAATATATATATACTGTAAAATCTATTATAATGTATTGTAAACGCTTAAACTTTATCTCAAACCTTTGACTGAAACAATATTTTATTGAACAAACTATTACCATAAAAACAGGGGTTAAAATTTCAAAGAAAATAATTAGTATCAAATTTGTTGGAATTTATTAGTAACCATCTTAATTTTACCTTAAACCTTTGTACAAAAAAAATTATTCGAATACATATTAGGGCAAGGATGAAAAATAGTGTTTGAATATAAAAAACAATTGCATAACAACCTTAGTAGGCATAATATGAAATTCGTGTATGGAATAAGTTAAAAATATTAAAAATATTTTCGCTGTCTGGAATATGAGAAAAAGTTAATACGATATTTTTTTTTAATATTGGCGAACATATAGGATGAAGGCTACATTAAGTACTTAATGTTTTTCAGGAGTTTATAGAATTTTAAAAAATATTTTCAGTAGAAATAGGTACTTCGAAATCTACCTAAGCCGAAAGGGATTTTTTTTCCGTGATACAATATTTTTATTAAAATTATACGGTTTGTAAATGGTGCTTATCCGTAGATCCACTTGCCACTTGGTTGGTTATAAAATGGGGGGAGGGGAAGCTTAAAACCAAACTAAACCAAATAAGTGAGATTAAATCGTCCCCCATTAAGGAGCAATTACCAGTTGCGGGTGTTGTTCTCCGCTGATCAGAGATGGCAGCACTGTCTTCACGCCACCGCACTTGCCGGCGGACCACCAGCCGACCACGTGGCACACGTACCCCTCAGGCAGCGCTGAGCGCGAGACGTGGAACGAAGGTAACGTTACGAGCTTGGCTCGCTCGTCCCACGGCGCGTCCACCTGCGTTCAGCAGAGAGGACCAAAAGTAGTACCGTTACCGGTCAAGGTCGAGCAATTGAAATCCAAGATCAATATTTTTGCATATCAACTATAGGAAACTTAATTTAAGGGTATTTTTATGACGTTCAACTTAAGCAAAAGAAAATCTAGGTTTTGGATAAATGCGCAGTTGGAGTGTAAGCGCGAACTCGTTCCATTAACACATGTTTCTTGGTGGTTCGACCACATTTGCTGTTTCTTTATTTAGTTTTGAATGCCCAACAAGTAACTTTGGGAAATTCTAGATGAATCGACATACGTAGCTGTCCATGTACACGGGTGGCTACAATGCAAAGAGACATCTCCGGATACTGCATGGACTTTATGCAGCTCGTAACTTGAATCGGATTTCAACACAGAAAATGATTTACAACATTTCAGATCATATATAATACAGGCACTAATATTTTTTTCTTCTTAATAATGTTACAACCACTTCCAAACATAAAACACCTTTAATTTAATTAATTTAAATGCTGTTTACATATTTTAAAGTTTGTTTTTATTTGGTCAAAATTAATTTTAGCATCAAATATAGTCATTTCTAAAGGGAATAAATTAATACTTCTGACTTTTTAATAGCTTTTTATTACTATTGTGCATAATAAGTCATTTAAAAATGATAAACAATAGCAACCGCACAAGCTGACGCTTTCTTTTGGTAACAGCATAGGTAAACATTTGCTTACTGTGTCAAGTCATTTTTAATGACTTCAAATCGTCCATGCTGACAAATAGATATGCCCTTTATATTTCTTCAACTATTTTGCCACCAGTTGCCGTAAATTGAAACTGTATGCACTTGATGCGCGCAATTGAAGATCGCGGAGCAACAGAAAGTTACTGGAAAAAACCTATAGTAGATTTATTCTTCGAATCATTTTGCGATACCATCAATGGAACATAAGTCAAAAACCAGAATGTAGCAACTGTTCATAAGAATACTTTATAAAGCTTAAAGTCAGATACGTGAAACATAAAATTGAAATATTTTTAGGTTTAAAAGTTCCATAACATAAAACAAAAGATCAAGAGAACTTAAGGGAACTTCAAGAACAGATTATTTTTAAAATATTTTATTTTTTGTGCCCAGTAAACGCAAAAATTTAAATATATTGTATAAAACCAAACACAGAATATTTATCAAACATTAAGGATGTTTTAATAACGTTCAGTGTCATGTAAGGGTAACCTAATATGAATGTTTAATTGGTGAAATTGTTTTTCAGGTTGTTTAATGTTATCAGTCTCCCTATTTTTATTAATAAAGTTGAATAATACTACTTAGTTTGATCTCACGTGTGAAAGATCAAGATCTCTATTTTTTTGAAAAATTACACTCATATTTGTTGCTTGCGTGCAAAAAAAAACAATCAAATAACTTAATATTTATTGATTAAAACTAATTTAAGAAATTGCAAAACGTTTATTTCAGGAATCATCCTATTAAAGTGCAGCTTCGCAGACAAATTTAAAATTAAATTAAGTGCATGTGTTGGTTTCACTAAACATGTACTGTTTATCGCATCACTAATTTTTGTCCAAACATTTGATAAAATGATTACAGCATGTTAAAAGTTTTCCGAAACAAAAAAATTATAATTTCGAACCAAAATAAATGTGTGTATCTTTGCAAAACACCATTTGGTCAAACCATATGAAATGCCAAATTTATTTTCGATTGTATTTTTTATTCAGAAACTGTTGATACATCTTAAGAAAAAGTTCATCAGAATAGTAAGAAAACCACACGTAGTTCACTTCCTGAGTGAACTATATTATTTCCGACAAATATTTGGTGATATTAAGAATACATACTGCAATTTAACTTATTGCCACTATTATAAGTTTTTCTGAAAAAAGTTACACTTAGCACAACCTTTAATTTAAATGAAATATTTTCTCTGTTCTGCAGTAAAGGATTGCGTTAGATTTTCCAGGTTGAATTTAACTTTCATCTTAACGGGGATAATTTTAGATCCAATTGAAATGGTTAGGACTCGGAAACAATCAGCAATGTGTTCCGTTCCCGTGGATATTCAATTCCACTGATATCTACTAATTGCTGGTGAGATTGAATAAGAAATATTAAAATAAATGGTAGGAAAAATTATCAAATGAAATGCAGAATATAAAGCTGAAAATTTCAAATCTGCAGTGTCAGAAACACGTTATAGCAAGATGCTTTAACGTGATCTAATATTAGAGGACTGCAAAAATCTGCATATTTATATGAGTATTTTGAAATGACAATGGCAACATCAGTCTCTAAAAATGAAAAAAAATGTGACAGAAGAAAAAGTTCGTAGTAAACAAAAAATGTTTGCCGAAGCTCTGCATAACCATTACAAAAATATGTACGAAAAGGAAGAGATACAAAGTCAACA
This sequence comes from Bacillus rossius redtenbacheri, assembly GCF_032445375.1. Taxonomy (NCBI): domain Eukaryota; kingdom Metazoa; phylum Arthropoda; class Insecta; order Phasmatodea; family Bacillidae; genus Bacillus; species Bacillus rossius. Next base: position 274,807,883 of record NC_086330.1, on the reverse strand, counting down.
CAAACAGATAATACCAGAAACGAATGTATAAATTGTATTCAAAGTAAATAAAAACTGGGGCCGAGATATTTTGTATAAACATTTATTGAGACATAAAAAATATATATTTTGTGTAATGGTTTTTCAAATAAAAAGCTAAATATTTCACAAAAAATTCGTATTATGATGATGCCAAAGACAGGATCTCCAACTGAAATGATATAATGTATACTAATTTATTTTCGCAAAAATTATGACAGGATTATGTTGATACCTGTAAAATGCCTTCAGATAGTTTTGGCCAACGCAACAGGGCCTGGGTAGGACTGCATGGTACACAAATGTAAAATTCTTCATAGTCTAAGTACTATTTGGGACGAGAGAGTTTTTGCGATATCTATCAAAACAAATACTTATATTATGCATTTAGATATTAAAAAAACCATAAATTGTCATTGGTAATGCAAAATATGGATTTCCCAGATATTAAACTCAACTGAATAAGAATTACATTAACTGAAGCTGAAGTCCTGTGTAAATACAAATTGGTTTTGCACTACTCCTATTAAAACTAATGAATATGAATGGCAAGGCTGTCTCTTATCTATGAAATTTTTTGATACGGGAAATTATAAAAGATCTAAACACCATGCACCTTATTTGAGTAAGTTTAATGTTACTGTATATTCAGATAATGTACCAAGTATAATGCGCACGGACAAAGTTTATTTTGTATTTCGTTTCTCAATTCCATTCTCTATCAAACATGAGGATGCATTGCCAAAACAGCTACATATTCTACTTCTAGAACAGTAAAATTGAGCGGAATACTTCGAGTCAGTGATACACATAAATTTCTCTGTGCTACATTCATAAATAGCAAATTTTAGTAATTAAATAAATTACGAAGATACAATACAAAATGTTGAACACATAAGATCGAATAAAGAAATGTAATAAGACCCATTCCAATATGTCCAAGTCATCAAATCATTCATACTGTTGAAACGATGTTATCAAGGATATATTTTCCCACTGCCAAAAGGCCTTCAAAAAAATATTTTTATGTAAATAAGATGGTTTATGACGAAGTCAGTAGTATGATTTGGCCGCTACGGGCCTAAAAATGGAACTACGATTTTGTGGTGGATTCTTATGGTGTCTTGCCAGTCGTAGGTATCCGGCCATGTTCGGGGGTTTTCACCACTCGTGGTTTATGCTCAGGATCTCGGCGGCCATTTTGACAACACCACAACTGACATCTTGGAAAACAAACATTTTTGAAGTTTTGTAAATTGTTAACCTAGAAATTCAGGAAATATTCCAAAAATCATAATAACAAATCGTTTGTTTAAAAAATGATTGATTTAATCAATATCCGTCCTTGTTACGATCCTTACTCAATTAAAAAACGACGATTAAATCAAAATAACTAACAGAAGTGAGAGATTCAAGATATGAAACAATAAAAGTATAAATAAAAATATTTTGTTAGTTATAAAGAAAAAGTAAACAAGCAAATAACACGGGTTTCTCGATGTCTATAGTCTTATTTGAAGGCAAAGCAAGTTCTTTGCATGACTTTACATATGATTCCAGGATATCTGCACATGACAGTCGATTAATCAGACACGTCCTGTCGGTGGCCAGGTACAACCAGTTGGTGGCGACGTACATACAGTCGGTTGATCAGCTTACACGTCATGTTAGTGGCAAGGTACGCCCAGTTGGTGACCATGCACATCAGTCGGTTGGAAAGGCTATCACGTCCAGTTGGTGGAAAGGTACGCCAAGTCTTTGGCCAGAAACCGTCTATTCGGTGGCCAGGAACGGATGTCCAGAAAGTGGCCAGCTGCATCCAGTTGGTAGCCAGACGCAACCAGCATGTGATCATACACACTCAGTCATTAATAAAGAGGTATTTTTTTCGATACTCGGCAAACATTTAAAAAAGTTCATGTACCAAATCATGCGCATAGGCCAAGCATCTACGAACCACTAAGCCAGTTTATCTACAATATTAGGTGTATAGGACAAGCGTCTCCGATACAAGAGGTATTATTCGTCGATACGCGACCAAAATTTTAATCAGGTCATGTTCAATGTCAGGCGTATAGACCAGTAGTCTCCGAACCACGAGACAAAACATGTCCTAAGTACAGACTTATCGATGCTCATTCGTCGTCAAAAGGAAGCACATAATTTAAAAAATGGGATGTTCGTCAAAAAGGAAGCACAAACAAATATTAAGCACATTTTTAAGCACAAAAAAGCACATTTTGAACCATAATAAAAGCACATTCAGAAAAAGTAAACAATTTGAAAGCACATTTGACAAAAAGTAAACACAAATGGAAGCAAATTCCAAAAAAGGAAACACATTTAACGTAAAGAGCACACATTTATATGAAAAATTCAACTTAGTAGGATACGACCTAGCCAGATACGAATTCGCCACAGGGATACGATATCATCACTAAGATACGATAAAACAGGTTTGACTATGTACACTTAACCTAAAGTATTTACATTTTTTGCGAACACTCAACTCAATAGGATGCAATTGTCAATATACGGTAGGATACAGTGCCTCCAACTGTCTTTGACTCCAATTGTATTTGTCTCCATCTTTGGCTCAACAAGTATTTGTATCCCAAAAAAAAATTGGCCACAAATGTCATCAACTCCAAAAGTCTTTGGCTTCAAATGTCTTTAGCTTTAAACATATTCGGCTTCAAAATCATTGTCTCCAAAGTCATCAACTCCTAATGTATTTGGCTTGATAAGTCTTTGGCACCATAATGTATAAGTCTCAACAGTCTTTGGCTCCGAAATTCTTTGGCTCTAAAAGTCATTGGCTCTTAACTTGTCTGAATCAAACAGTGTTTTACTCTAAATTTTATATGCTCCAAAACTCTTTGGATCAAGAAAAAAAGGTCTCCAAATGCCGTTATATCCAAATGATTTTTGCTCCAACAGTCTTTGGCTCCAACTCTCTATGGCTCAAATAATCATTGGCTCCAAAAGTCTTTGGCAACAAACGTCCATGTTTCTAAATACCGTTGCTTCTTATAGTCTTTGGATCAAAACATCATTGGCTCCTAAAGTTATCGGCTCCAGCTGTCTTAGGCCTAACTGCTCCAGCAAATTTTGGCAACAAGGTGACTTGGCTACGAAGCTACAAGCCTACAAATCTACGAGACTACGATAATATGAAGCTACAAGACTTCAAGACTATGAGGCTAAGAGGCTACGAGCCTATAAAACTACAAAAATATGAGGCAACAAACTATGAGACTACGAGTCTACGAGGATCCAAGTAGCTATGAGACTACGAGGATTCGAAGCCATGGCAACAAGATACGAGACTACAGGGCTACAGGCATCTTGGCTACGAAGCTACAAGTCTATGACTACAAAGCTGCAAGGCTATGAGACTACTTGGCAACAAAGGCTACGAGACTATGAGGCTACAGGACTACAATACTACGAACCTATAAGGCTACAAAGCTACAAGTCTCCAAGGCTACGAGACTATGAGGCTAAATGTGTACGAGACTACGAACTACATGACTACGAGACTATGAAGCTACAAGTCGACAAAACTACAAGGCACCAAGACTACAAGATTGCAAGATGACGAGGCTACCAGGATATGAATAAAAAAGTATGGCTGCAATAGCTCCAATCAGCAGCGAGAGTTAATTAATCACATTTAAATAACTTGTTGCAATCAGTCCCGATTCTTGCAACAGTTGGCCCCGCACGCTGTGTTGTACAGGCAATCGCTCTTTCCTGTGAGATGCGGGATGCTCAATAAAGATTGCAAGAGAAAGAGGGCTTCACTAGACACCAAAGAGAAGGAAGTTTGTCTTCCATGATAATAACTCTCAGCAATCTTAAGTCATATTATTTGACTGAGTAATGATTTTTTGAATTCCACCTGAGTGCTAATTTAGTAACAGTAAAAAATTAAATGCAACTCTAAATAAAATTGCATGTCTCATAGGTTAAAATGTTTTTCATTCAATGACGGATTTCTTCTCAGAAGTGACCAGAAGTACTTGGATAACATCAGCAGAAGTCTCGCCAGGATTAACCAGAAGCACGAGGAGAAATCCAATAGAAGCATCGTTATGAATCATTAGAATATCTTTGAGAAACAAACAAAAAATTGGTACAAAAAAGTAAGAAATATACAAAAAAAATAAAAATTTACACAAAATTCTGGCTTATTCTTGAACTCAATCTATAACGGCTATTGAATGGAGAATTGAAGCAATTTTTTATGGATGTTTCACCGTATTGTATTGAATAAATATTTCTTTACCTGTAATTGACTCTTTTGCATCAGTCAATGATCGAACCACGGATATAAATGAATATAATAAATAATTACTTTCATAAATAAATTATTTGATTATTTTTTGGATATTTCCGAATTTCTAGTCTAATCATTACAGAGTTCCAAAATTTGTGGTTTCCAAGATGGCGGTTTGGGTGTCATCAAAAATAGCCACCAAGATCATGATAATAAACTAAGAGAGGCGAAAACGCCCAAGCATGGCCTTACGACTGGCAAGCCACCACAAGAATACACCACTAAATAGTAGTCCCATAAGAATAACATTTGGCCTGTATCGGCCCAATCATAATAGTAAAGTCATTTACTTTATAACAAATGTGGATACTTTGGATTAAATTACATTAAAGTTAAAGTTTCTGCTTTATTAACTGAAAATATAATTAACGTTCTATGAATTAAACCAAGAACCAGTCATATTACCGCCGCATAAAATAATTGATAATGTCAAGCTCCAGCCCAATACCAGATATTTAAAACAGATTGTTCTCACTATAATCTAGGATCTCCCAGAAGGGAACAAATTACAACATATTTAAAAAAATTATATCTTATAAAAATGTATGTTACTTTTGACGTGAAAACGTTTATTCTCTAGTTACAATGATGGTCGAACTTTCTTGTGAGACAAATTACCGTCAGATTTGAATCGTTAATAACTACGAGACTAATAATGCATGCATAAACAATGGCTGAGCCCAAAACGTATGGCTAATGTTTGTACGTGTTTGTCGCACAGTATTAATTTTGCCTGATGTGACGTAATCACACCAGTGTAGGCCCATGCGCGTGTTTGTTACGAATTAGCTTTGTGTAAAGTTACAAATTGGTGTAAATTGAAAACGCTTTTGGCTAGGGCTTTAATTTGGGTGTCAATGTGAAGAGCTAGGACTTAAGGTGAGACAATATGTTAAACATATTTTATTTTTAATTACGTATTAATACGAAACAGTAATGATTTCATTTCAAAGTTTTCATGAAAAATCTACGGCATGGACCCGAACTGTGTCGGTTTTTAATAAACATTATCTAGCTAGATCAAGCACCACTCCTGCAAAATTTGCTGGTATCGCAAGATGTCGATGGTGAAGTTGAAAAAGACCTCGACTCTCGACTACGTCACAGAATGTCATCTCGCGGCAGTTAACTCCATGTCTCGAACACCTTGTCCAAAACGACACGGGGAGTGACACTTACATTGACCATCGCGATGTCCTGGAAGAAGTTGTCCACGTCGAACCTCGGGTGGATGTACGTGCTGACCACAAACCGCACCTCTGTCTCTGGCTGGTAGATGTAGTCCAGCGAGCTGTCCATCTCCTGGGCACCGTACACGAGCCTCAGGTCTGCCGGGTCCAGGAACTCTCTGTCGGCAGGTCCAGGCGTGTTGTGGCAAGCACGTGTGTTTCGCATACCTAGCGTCCAAAAATTATTTACATTCTAATTTAATACAACTAAAAGATACCATTTATTAAGAATTTGAAACTTTTTCAATTTCAATTTGTTTAGTAATAATATGTACGTAACTATGTAAATAAACTAGTTATGGTGCCAGGCGTAGTTCCGGTGGATAAATATTCAAATCAGAGCAGGTTTTATTTAGATAAACACTATAATGATAAAGATATATAAATAAATGTCGAAGGTCCCCCCATTGATGCTCCAAAAAATGGTTCGCATATTCAAAGTCCTTCGTGATGTCATCCTTAACTGCTATCTGCGTACAGAATGGCATTTCATGTAGGTATAAGAATATGGAAAACCAGCGTATGTTATCGAGCAAATTTCTGCATTGTAAAGCTAGTAATGTACCATAGAGTTAATTTGGTCATTTTCTCATATTAAGTTAAACCTTTTGATATATAATAGAAGTTTTTGAAGTGAAACTTCTTTGAGCCCAATGGAGATAAAATTTGAAGGCCGAATTTCATGCAAGGTTTTTTACACCTTTCTGACGTCAAAGAGATATAAAAAAAGCATTTACGAGTCGAGGTTGTAATTGCCAAAGAAGTTTCACTTCTATCACATGTACTGAGTCACACGCGCTCTTTTTTCCTTCAAAATAATTTATGCCATGTCCATTTAGCTTTATGTTAGCATAATTAATTTTGGAATTGTTTCAAAGTTAACTTTATTTTTACAAATATACAAACTTACTCTCTCTCTCTCGGTAATATAAATAAAGATATGTGTCTTGAAATTTTTTACACAAAGTTTTGCTTCTGATGACTATGGAGATGTGGGCATAAACTCTTTGGACTTGGTGTGCAAACTGCATTAAATATCGTATTCTCTAAGCTAAGACTTTTGAATATGCACAAGGATGCTGAGATACTGGCGCAGGAAACCGGACTAAAGGCGGCTTCTCAAACACATGACGCGAATGAAAAGTCTCAGCATTGGGCACATGAAGGTGATGAAGGCCAATATTAAGTTAGGAATGGGTACTTACCAGAATCGATCCTAGGCTTGCCAGCCTAAGGCAGCAAGCTTTCGCAAGACTGGTGCAGGTGATAATAAGATGACTGGCGAATTTATAAACATACCCTTACTTACTATGTGTGCCCTCTTTGGACTCATCAGTGCAAAAAGCGGTATTGTGCAGGTACTTCAAAGAACGAGGTCAAGAAGTTAAGGAAGCACGACAACACAATGTTAGTAGTGTAGCCATTGCCTTGATTAAAAATATGGCACATTATTTTATTTATGGCCGCATAAAGAAGTTTAAGGTAAGAGAAAAAATTTAATGAAAACATCATATGTTCTCTGCAGGAAATTTTACTTACCAATAAATATTTAATGAAGATTGCATACCAACTTAAACTACCCAATTTCCAAGGCAGGTCGTAGCATGCTCTAGGTTACACACATAAAGTCGAAAAAAATACCAAGTACTACGACATTTTAATTAATCTGAGAGTTACTCCTGATCTGGATGAATAACCATGTGTCTATGCTAAACTACAATCATGAAACGGAACAGTAACCAAACAAAACCAATTGCTGTAATTTGTAGCAAATATTTATTGTTCAAAATAAATAAAATGTTAAATTACTATTGAGAAAGTATCGACATGTCTAAAACACTTAACTTGGAAGTTCATAGTTCGAAGCTGCCACCAGTTCATTTCCATCATATATAATTGAAAGAAAAATGGATTGATGGACGAATGATGGACTTGTAGTTTGTCGTACTTATAGTTGTAAACTGAATGATGATGAAGATAATCGCAAGATCTGAATCCTGAAATCTGAAGGGATTGCTCAGGAGATACAAATACCTGTTGGAGCTTATGAAATTAACAACAATGCAATCTACACTAACGGAACGTTAATTTTAAACGTACCATTTTACTAAATTGAAATCAAAACACCGAAACATTTCTTGCATGTAGCGCAACCGTTGACTTTACGGAACTAAAGATTTGTGGTTCAGTGCTAGGATTGCGTGGCATGGGCCTGCCAATGTATTTTATTTTCTAGTTATTGTACTTAGTGTATGATAATTGTATTAATGCTAGTATTAGTTAATTCTGTTTATAATTTACTTTGTTTTCTTAATTTCTTAATGATTTAAACTTATGTTCAACTTAACTCTTATAATATCAAGTTGTCAATGACTTTGAAAAGACTCTGGAACGACCTGGAAGCTGTGAAAAAGAAACACTTGATTTTAGTTTAACTTTGTAGGTAATTCTATGTAACTTTTAAATGGTTACGTTTGTTTATATTTATATTTTTTGGATGAGCGTAGACGATGTAAGTATTTATTCTTATTCATATACGGGTATTAACGTGTGCGAATGTAAACTGTAGGATGTGCGAGCGACCGACGATTAGAGAGAGCGCGCGCCACGAGAGGCGCGAAGAGCGCTGAGCGAGTGTGTGAGTGACGGGCAGTCCAGGCGAGGCCGGCGGTGGCGACCGCTCTGCGCGGCAGTTGAACGCGTGCTCGGGGCGATGGCGAGTACTTAACTATAATAGCGGTGACCGTGGCTAACCGGTGAGTGCGCGAGGCCCGGAACGGACTCGGAAAGTTGGGAATGTGTACCGAAGTGACATCCCTGTGCCGTAAGAATTCCACGAGCAAAAATATTCCGCGCGTCGTAAGGTGACGAGAACGTTCGCCAACGGGATCGTTGTTTCTTCATATGACAGTTCATCATGCGTTACCTTCGAAATAGTTGTTTGTATAAGAGGCATGCTCACAAAGGCAAAGGGGCCACAGGACCATCACGAAAAGCTCTTATTACAGTAATTTTCCTTTCACAGTCCGCAATACATAAGAACTATAGGCAAGCACGCAGTGAAATATACTGTAAGTGGTGGTAAGTACTGTAAGTACTGTTAGTAGGTGGTTTTGGCGTCCATATCGTCTACTGCAACCTGGAGCGTGAGTAGTTTTTCTCACGAAAATGCTGCTCCGGACTAGACTTCGCAACTTACAAGTAAGTGGGGCCCCTCTGCCCTCCTGTTCACTGAGTCGGAAGCCATTGAAAACCGACCAAGACTGCAAGTGTGTTTTCGCAAGAAATACACGGGCGTGGCCCGCTTTGAATTTATTGAAGTCCGTTGAAGTTTAATTACGTCCTTGCACACATAAAAAAATATAATGTGTCGTGACACACTGTTTATTTTGATAAAGCCGATTTAAAACTTTTTTAAAGACTTGTGTTTTTAATAAAAAGCCTAAGGTTTATATGTTATGTATTTACGCTCAACCATCGAACTTAGTTATTCATTTTAGTAAACCATTAAACATACTTTTAAGTCTTCATATAATTTTGTACCTATTTATGTCAGACAATGTTAATTTTATTAGTAAAATTTTCTAACGTGCCTATTTGTGGAATGATTAAAAAATAACATTTTAAATGTAATATACTTTATGGTGTCATCCACCCTATAAAGTGTTACTAGGTATATTATGTAATATGAGCTATAAAAGCAATTCTTTGATTTTGCTTCATGTTTTATTTTTTTAATATTGATTTAATTGTTTATAAATCTTTTCACTACTATCAATCATCCTAAAACATTTGATAGATTAATTACTATAGTTTTCTATTCTCGTTATTTTGCAGTATTTTATCATGTTATTTCCATCTAACCATTAATACATCAGTAAATTCAGCAGAATATATAGTCTCAAACCACAAACTAAAATTATAAAAAATCATTCATCAGCATTTATCAACAACCTCGGAACGTAAATGAAACCTCGTCGGTATTATAAGATTCCGAAGGTAGAAAAGAGAATGGGGCTTATGCAGAGACAAAGCTGCTGTTTAAGTGTCGATTTTATACTACTGGAGACGCTTGTCGTTAAATACTTGAAGTAAAGGATACTCACTTTTTCTTAAAGTCGTACAAGCAGTGAGCAGCCGTTAACACTAACTTCTTGGAAATTATCGTTGCTGTGCAGAGATGACCAAAGTTTACCAAGTGTAGTGACACCTGAAATTCACAGCAAATATACGAATATGGTGTGTAAGCCCTTTAATGTTCTAAGACGGCCATGCAACTTGTCTAGTGACATAAGAAACACACAAGAAATACTTTGTTTAAATATGCTTACATTTATGTAAATAGACACGTGTCTTAATGTACAGAGTGAGTGTGAATTCGACCGACAAACATCGGCTGCAGGTCCATCACAACAAAATAAGTTGAAAATATCCATAAGACTTATGGTCTAAAGTGCTTCCCGAGGCTGGTATATGTCTTTGATGTTGAAGCTGAACAACTTATTTTGTCGTAATGAACATGCAGCCGAAGTTTTTCGGTCGATTTAAGACTTACTGTCTATATATTAGTACTTTTGCTATGCAATTGGGAAATTCTTTGCTGTTTATTCGTGTATCATTTTTGTATATTTTATTTTAGTAATATATTGTTGGAAATATTTAATGTACAATATAATAATTTAACATTTATTTATTTTTGGTGATGAATCTAAGTCTTTTATAGTTTCAACGTATTATGTAAAACTGACCAAAAAGTTTTGCGTTTTAGTATGCAGGCTTAGGCTCTAAAGTTCGTTTGTGCTTCATTGAGCTAAAGTGCCCCACTACCTTAGCCCCCGAAAATATTTTGTTCATTAATTATATATTTAGCATATTTTTCTTAGTGTTTTGAAGTTATTTTCTTTAAATTAAATTCCAAATGATGACCTTCTAAATTTCAACCAAATTAATAAAAAAATATTTAATAATAGCCACACTGCATCAAAACCATCAGCTGATTGCCTTCTTTATCTCCTTCAAAAAATGTAATAAATACCATTGTTTGCATGTATTTAAAACGAAGAAAATTTTATTTAGATATATTTAATTTTTGTTTGTCTAAATTGAAGAAATGTTTTAATTAATAACTGTAAGATGATTGCATTGTCAGTCGGCAGACTACATTGTACATTTGCTACCATTATGGCAAGAAGATAAAATCGAGTCTAGGGGAAAAAGTAACGAGAAACTGAGATGGCTCTGGATGATACCCACATATACTTACAAACCATGTTAGCATATATACATACCAGGTACGGGTACTCCTCAAGTTGTATTTCATGTTGAACAGCGCCATTATTACCTCGAACAATGAAACCTGTCGATAAATGGATAATTATCAGACAATTGCCCCAGAAAATAGTTCAAAATAACTACAATATCGTTTTCTTCAACAAATAATTAAAATTACTGACACGAATTAACAAAAATCTCAAATTATTGTGTTTAGAATGTGATCATTTACTTTTTTTTATATAGTTTTATTTTTGACCAATATGTATTTACCTCAACATCCAGTTGTTGGGTCTTTGTCTGTCTATATTCTTTTGTCTTTGGTCTCAAAAGAACTCTACTGCGAATCAGTTGAATTTATTTGGAAAATTGTTGAAAATGATATACTTTGAATCTGCTACGAGTAGTTTAGATATTTTTCAGTGAATCTTGGCTTATTCTGCATAAGTTTTTAATAGTTTTATATTTAAGTGTTTGATAACGACTTATTTCTTTAATCGAGCATATTTTTAAAAATTAATATATCTTCTTTTTGAGGTTTTAGGTATGCAGCTTTCATTAGTTCAATTTTTTTTTTAATGGCAGCTTCTAATTTGAGAACCTGGTTATGTGATTTTCTTGATATTTTGCCCTAACGTTTTTTTTTTATTGACTGAACGATCAAGGTACATCAAGGTACTGGTTTTACTTGACCAATTGGCATTTATACTGCTTGTCTGCAAATATTTTTTTTAATGCAGTCAAGATGAAACGCGTTGTTTGATTTTGTATGAATTCGCCATCATTATTTAATCCAATTAACGGTAAAGATTTTTAAAACTCTTGTTTTCAACTGTGGCCGTTTTGTTAATTGTTTCACAAATATTCAGATATTTTAAAATTTTTTGGCCAAATGGTTCGTGCTATAAAAAAAACTCACGAGAGTTGAGTTTTCTACAGCATTTATCAAAAACCTTTTCTTTTTCATCAGTGTAATGGTTTACCGGCAAAAGTAGTGCACATTTTAAAACTTAAATATGTAAGTAAATTTCTGAACATCCAAGAGATCTGAGGGCTAAAGTGAGAGTAAACAAAATCAGTTTCGACTTACAACGTAATTACATAATTTTGAATAGTAGTATATATTGGGGGCTCCGAGATCAGGCCTCAGGCGGTGGAGCCGAGAGCCGGCTCCACCATCTTGGATTGTGACGTCACGGCGGCCATCTTGGATGGTTGTGACCTTGACCTTTGACCTTGACCTTGAATTTGATCCTCAAAAATCGCCAAAATCCGCCAAAATTGGGCAAAATTTGCCCAAAATTCCTCAAAATTCGCCAAAATTTCCATTTCTGTGGAAAAAAAAGTTCCACCAAAAAATCTCAAAAAATTCCACAAATTAAAAATTTCTCTTTTCGAGGGAAAAATTTCCCGTTTCGAGGGAAAAATTCCCGTTTTTAGTCCTTAAAAATCCCAGCGGCTGAAAATTCCTAAAACTGGCTTAAGCATCCTTAACTCAAGCCTCAGTTAAGCCATTTCTAGGAATAAGGATACCATGACCGCCATCTTGGATTATGTCGTCACCGTTGCATTTTCCGTTACGGTCGCCATCTTTAACTTTTTTATTTATTATCCGATTTTAATAAAAAAAAATTCAAATAATAAAATTTTAATAAAAATATTTCCAAAACATACATTAACGACACGGAGCTCAGAGTCCTCGGTTCGAACCCGACGAATGCAAAAAAATGAAAATGGTGACCGATCCTTCCTCACAGTGGCAGCAGGCAGACTGGCTCCCCCACCACTTTTTTTTTTCAAAGCATATATAACATCATCTAGTATGACGTCATGTCCGCCATCTTGTCTTCGTCTGCTGGAAGCCATCATCATTGTATCGTCGGCTAGAGTGCGCTGACGCCATGTTAGTTTAATTCTTACCCGCTAGAGTGCAGTAATCATTTACTACTGTGACACCCGCCATCTTGTCATTTGGCCGCCATCTTGAAAATCCATGATTATTTAGCTAGAAAATCGGGAATAATTCCAAAATTCATCAAAAAATTAACTTATTAGAATTCTGATTGATTATATCGATTCCCGTCCTTGGTTCGATCCCTAACCGATACAAACCAACTTTAATATTTTAAAAAAGTACCACTAAAGTGACAGGTTTGAGAAAATAAAAAACATCACAATTTCTTTTAAAAAAACTTTAATTACATACATACTACACTACTACAAGTACAAAAAAACACTGACAAATTACTAAAGTCTTGTGGATTTCTCGATTCAAACAGTCTTCTTATTGTATGGACTAAGTCCTTTACATGACTTGAAATGTCTATTCAGTCTATCAGGTCGACATATTGGTACACCACAATTTTCACACAAAGACGAATTATTGACTTCATTAAAAGGACAGTGATATATTTCATGTTGTTTTGCACTTCGAACAGTTGCTAATGTTTTGTTACAAAATATACAGCTTGATTATGATGAATGTACACCTAGTCTATTACAATTCCTGAGGTGCCGTTTTAATCTTCCATAGTGTATAAACTTGCTTAAACACCTGTTGCACTGATATTTAATGCGTTCAGAGTTACTACTACAATTGTGTATTACATAATCACGTAATTTCAAGTTTTTGATCTTCTCGCAGTATGTGCAGTCGGGTGATGGAACACCGTTGGATGCTCCTTCCTTCATCAATGCCACTGGAATTGTTGACAACCATTGTAACACTGCTGACATGTTAACTTCTGAAGCCGTTGAGGTCTGCTCTGCAGAAGATGTTGCACGCGTCGAAATCTCCTGCTGTGCTGAGAGAGCAGGTGTAGCTGTAAACGTCGTTGTCATCGTACTCTGCACTGATGATGGTAGACCTTCGATCCAGGTTGGTGTTGATACTGGTAATGATGCCATCGAGTTCTCAAGAATAGCTAGATTTTCGTCTATTATGTTATACAAGTCTAACTATCCGAGCCGTTCATCACCGCAGTCAGAGACAGACTGAAGTACATATCACCTGGGGTCTCACTTATATATTCTCATTTGCTTGTTCAACACATGAGTCAAATCAATAACCATGTTTATTATACTTCTCGGAGCATTTTTTATAATGATGATGTAAGCTATCAAGACGTGAAATTAGTTTATTGCCCTTATAACACTGAAACAGTATTCTTTGAGCATTATTCTGACAGCTGCTTCTTTCATGTCTGCGCGCATTTGAAGTGAAAGTAAATGATGCGCCACAATATTTGCATTGATGCGATGTATGCTCTTCATAATTGATGTCTGGAATGCAGATGGTGAAACTTCAGCTGATGGTGGAACTGCACGTATCGTTGTCTCCTCTGCAGCAGGTATCGGGATCTTCACAGCTGTCGACACCTCAGCCATTGAGCTCTCCGCTGCTGTGGTCTCCTCTGCAAATGGTATCGGGATCTCCGACTCCATCATCGTTGCTGACATCGAGGTCCCCACTGCTGACGGTAAACATTCTATTCCGGTCGACATAACTAAATCTCACGAAACTTAATGGAGAGAGCACGTCCGTACTGCACCGCGGCCAGAGGTGAACTGCGGGTCCAGTCGTCTGAACCTCGCTTATATACCCGTTGTCTACTGGTATACTACATGAGTCAAAATATTGACTGTTTTGAAATTTTTTTTATTAGGTACCTAAAAATTGTAGAAATAAAAAACACACGAATTCAAGTTTTACACATTTATTTATAAAAAGTACACAAATACATATTAGGTTAAGGATTCAAGCATTTTCACAAGCAAAGTCTTTAATGCCGCACGAACTGACTCGTCGACTCCGGTTCCAACTGGTTCGTTGACTCCGGTTCCAACTGGTTCGCCGGTCACGCGATCAGGAACACAGGTTTCCAGCTGGTCATCTTCTGCAATGTCGACAACTCCGACACGACATGGTCGGTGACGTCTGTGACCACGTCTACGCCTGGGCTTTGGCTCAGTGCCAGTTGGGACAGATTCACTGCCTGAACTGCGACGACGAGACGCACACCGTTTGGAAGTCTGCGTAGAAGCATCACAGGTCGCAACAGGTTGCAACACGTCCATGTTTGGTGTTGCACATGCAGACGAGGCGACTACCTCAGCGATGCTAGCAGGAAGGATTGTGTGTGGTCTCATGTGATAGACGGCGCAGTTTCCAGGTTCGCAACAATCTACCAGCTGCTGAGTCGGTTCGTAGGACACAGGAAAGTGCGCAAACCGCCAATGCTGAGCGCCTCCATCACAGGTTTCTGTATATGTACGTAGATACCCGGAATCCCAGTAGCTGTACTCGACACTGCTGAAGCTAGGTCTTGCGCTCACGTACACGTTAGCAGGATGAAACGTAAACATCTTCTTGCAGGCCGAACGTCAACTGAAGACACGTACGTAGGTACGACATTTATATATGCAGGCACCCACTAACACTGTGTGTGCCATTTCTGCATTAACTGCGAGTTTGTACAGGCACAGACACGTTCAAACTTGTCACGTAGCTGTACGTCGTATATTGCACTAAGCTTGCGCAGGGAAGGACAGCCGTAGTCGGTCTGTATATCTACAATTTCAGCTGCTCCGTCGTCACACAGTTCTCGTAGCCATTTCTTCTGTTCAGGTCCGGCAACGTAGATTATTTCGTTTTGAACTAGTAAATCTTCAATAGTGTTTTTTACTTGGTGGTACGGAATTTTTCCTTCGTCCCACTCTAGGCCATGGTAGTATTTACATAGCCATTCATTCGACCGTTTACTTTTTTCGTCTAGTAGTTTCCACGGATACGGAGGTCGGAAGCTGCGGGTTCGAGTCCGGCCGTCGTGAGTGACGCCAATTTCCTTGAGCACGAATCCGTTTTGGCTCTGGAAACCTTGCAGGTTGCAGTACATCTTGTGGCTAGCAATGCTCGGTCATAACTAAATTACTATCGAAAACGAAACAGTATTTATGTAAGAATTTTCACAAGTTTGTCTCGACAATTGTATGATGCAAGCCGATCGTGAAGTATCAGACAAAAAGCATAGGTGTTTGGCGGAATATTTCCGCTAGTCGTTATCTCGATCCTACAGTCGATGATGTTTGAATTTATACGATCATCCTGTTTGGAAACGTCAAACACCATTAACGGTGCCTTGTTCTTGAAACTGTCGGGACTCAGTATCGGTGACTGTATCCGCCCGTAGTAAGCTTGCTGAAACTTGGCATACATTTGATATGCTAGAAGAAATCTTCCACTTTCAAAATCTATGTTCATGTCAACGTACGGATAACTTTCACTGTTTAAAAATATTTTTACATTACGTATTTGACAGTTATCGAACTTACTCCTGCATTGAGCTGTCTTCCGGTCTGAAGCCCGACGATGATGTATCTTGGTTTTTCCGTAGCGAAGCTGGACTTTACTATCCAATTGATACGCTGACTATGAGGCAAGCCAGGATAAGTTTCCAGGCTCCAGGATCGGAATGGTACATCGAAGTTCTTGCCATTTTCTATGTTCTTCAACATCTTGACTCGCTCAACGGTGCTCACTTGGATGTGGGGCAGCATCCACTCGATAGACTGTAGTGTTAGCGAGACATCTTGAGGGTTTTCTGCAGCGGCGACAATTGCATTAATGTGCGTGTTGGCTAGAAGCAGTACGAGCTCTTGTTTCGAATTAATGATTATATGCTTGTAGTCCTCAGCGAATCCAAGAAGCATGGACAGAGGAACACAAACTTCGAACTTCCCTTCGGCATAAACCGGAAGCTTATATTCATCCTCGAGAGCCCAACCGGCCATCTTTGCAGCAGACAGTTCATTTGGCGTGAGCGAAAGGTAATTTTTCATAGCAGATGTTATGCCTACATCTCTCGTCTGGTCTACCTCGACACCATTGAGTACATATGTAATGCGCTCGATTAGGTGAAGAATACCATTGCAGGATATTGATGTCGTTGTCGGATGCGTACCATCCGCTTTTGTAAGCGTGCCTCTTATACGTAGAAATGACTGCGAAGGTAAAGTACAAATATCCTGGTGCTGTACTGCAATGCGTACTTCCGATGGTAGTGCGTACGGTCCGAGTAGGAAAGGCTGGTACTCGTGCAATTCCATTTTCGTAATGCTGTCATCAAAAATGACCCGATCGTCCACGTTGAGGATTTCGTCTTCCATATTTATTCGGCACTTGTCCAATACTGAGAAGATACTTTATGTTGTCAGGTGTTAACGCGCCGATGTCTGTTAGAGAACTGTTCTTATTCACGGCAATACGATTTCTTTTATAACTGTTCGGTGTTACGAACTTTATGCCCATCGCTTCAAGTGCAGACGTAATGTAATTTCTTCGTCTTGAAAATTCACCAATCTTCCTCGCTGGTCAACGATTCGGACGACGACTTCGTGTGCGCACTTCACGACGACTGGAACGTAAATGATACTTTATGGTACTTCGACCAGTTTATATCCTGGCGGGACCATCGGCGAAAACTCGTGCAGCATGTTGCTTAGTCTTCCGTTGAGATACGTTCCACTTGCCAAATTACAGTTTATTCTTATGACATTCACAGGCAAAATGTTTACTGCGCGCGTAGATTCATACGTTCTTCCTGTATCATAAACCTTTGATTCGAATCCGAGCATCGTACCTATGGTCCCAGGTTTCGTAAAGTTGACATTTTCACTGCATGTTAGAATGCTTTTTTGAGTGTTTGGATTTCCACGCAGTTGAAAGTCTACATCCTGTGGTAACATATCCCTGATGTAATTTGCAATGTCGTCAATTTCGTAAGAGCCAACAGGTAACTGTATTTCATGAGCGGTCCCATCGCTTTTCAGGAAGCAGATCTTGCAATTTTCTTCGTCGATATTAGGTATGGCATTATACGTTTGAAAATCTACGAGTCCGATACACCATTCTCCATCTAAATCCAGAGGCGGGAAATGAACCGCCCGCAGCTCAGATGCGTGACCTGTTAAGGTAAGTGTTATCGACATGACTAATAAATTATCATCACTACACAACCTTTAAGTAGCAATTTTTATTTGTCAGCTAATTTTTGTTTGTTAAAAAGCGAAGACACAAGTGTCCGCAGTTTGTTTGATTAGGCTTCTGTTCCGTTTCGTAATTGTAAAACAACGTAGTGGACCGGCCCAGGTACAACCTAAGTTCTGGCGGAGGTCCTAAATTTCCAAAACTGTCGTAGTAAGTAGCTTTTTTTCCAGACTTTATGTACGCCACCCAGTGCGTGCCTCGACCCGCCGACGTGTCTAAATTAATTATGGCGCACTCACGTGTCTTTGGCTTGCTGGGCAAAGTGTCTCGCATAAATACACCTCGGAAATTTGGTATTTTCAGTTTGCGTGCGTACTTTATTAAATCTACGTTGGTGAGTGGTCGTTTCGGTAGGGAACTTAGGATTTTTTCATTCGTTTCTTTTTCATGCCACGATCTGTCTTGTGAGGTTGCAAGTAGAGTCCTGCACCGTTTTTTTTACCGATGGCAATGTCTTCCATGCTGGCATTGTGTCGCTGTGCTTCTTTTAACTGCTTGCGCTCATTCTTCGAAGTGTTGACTGCCCGCACTATACCGCTCGTTGCACCGATGAGGCCGCCGAGAGCACCCAATGCAGGCAAAAGCAAAGGAAGAAATCCTCCTATAATCTTCTTGTCGAGAGTCTGTAATTTTTGCTTGGATTTTTGCACGCCTGCACAGATCTTGCGTTTCTTGGTCTTGCGTGAGTTAGTCTTTGACTTGATGGAGCTGGTTCGACGAGCACCCAGTCCTAATTTCGTCTTTGCCTTCATGATTTTAGATACGCCCCACGCTGAGATTTTCTCTCCTAGTCCCGCGTTCGACGATTTGCTTATATCTTCGGCTTCCTGTGCCAATATCTGATCTGCTCTGTGCCTGGATTGCAGATCCTTGCTTAATGAATATGCGATATCGTGCTGCTTGCACTTTTCGTCGAGAGAATTAATTCCCACGTCACCGCGAGCTAACCTTTTCGCTAGTTTAGTGCCGGGGCTGCAAAATCTGTAGCCGGGAATGTGTAGCTCGAATGGTAGGTTGTTTATCAGCGAGTTCACGAGTCCCGCGCCGATGTGTTTTTTGTTCTTACCTCTTAGAGACATTACATGCAACTGACCAGAAAGTATAAATGTGTTTGATTTTATACAATTACTTTAGTACAATGCAGGTCGTCAAGCAAGACGTGTGTTTGCCCGTACGCATTACGCAAGACGATGTATTTAGTGCGCGTGAATCACGACATGGCTTACTGTTGCCTTCTGCCGTACGTTGCATAATGGCGGGTCCGTCCAACTGTGGCAAGACGTGTGTTTTACTGAGTTTACTGGAGGAACCAAACGGTCTTCGGTTCGAGAACGTTTACTTGTATTCCAAGTCGTTGCAACAGCCAAAGTACCAGCGCTTGGCCGCTGTTCTGTGGATGGTCTGGAGTATTTTCCGTTTAGCGATAATACCGATGTGGTGTCTACCGACGAAGCAAATCCTAATTCCGTGTTTGTTTTCGACGATGTAATGTGCGAGAAACAAGGCATAATACAAGAGTACTTTTCCATGGGCAGACACGCCAAGGTAGACTGTGTTTACCTGTGTCAGACGTACGGTCATATTCCAAAACATCTCCTACGAGACAACGCGAATGTCATAGTTTTGTTTCGCATGGACGAACTTAATTTACGCCATGCTTATGACGATCACGTAAACACCGACATGACATTCCTGGAATTCAAAGATATGTGCTCCTTGTGTTGGAAAGAAGAACACGGATTCCTAGTTATTGTCAAAGACTGGCCTCTATATAAGGGCAGGTACAGACGAGGTTTCGATCAGTTTATCGCCAAACATGAGTCATAGCATTTCGAAATTCGGCCGTAGCAGTCGAGACTTACGTACTGCTCTCAAGTCTCATGACGATGTTATCCGCAAATACATTTCGCTACTGGCTCAAAAAGAAGACAGTGTGAAAAAGGAATTACTTGAGTATCTCGTAGCCATAGACCAGCGCGTGGAAGCTTCGGATTCTCGCATTCGCGACATGATCGAAGTATCGAATGCACAAAGACGTGACGATCTGAGGACTTTTCAAAGTAGTCTGAAAGCATCACTATCTCACTTGTCAACAAATTCAGATTTGGCCAAACACAAGAAAGAAGTTTCTGCGAACGAATAAAAAAGTATATAAGGAGGTCTTGCAATACGTTTTCGGCCAGTACAATGTCGGACCTGGCTGGTGACCTTCATCGAGCTATACAGTCTGTTCGTGAAAAATATTTACTTGCTAGACGAACCAGACTTGCACGTGAGATGGAAAATGAGGAGATATTTAAACCAATCACTAGTCGCCTCGACGAACTTAAAAACAAGGAAGAACCAGCCATCATTGTGAAGACAGAAGTTGAAGATGAAATGCCGACTGTAAAGAAGAGAAAGTATGAACCAGATCGAGAACAAGAGGACTTAACAAGTACAGAGTCCATGCACAAGAAGAAAATACCGAAAAAGGGACATCAAGTTAATGCAATGGTCCGACCATACCTGATATCGTTTACGAGCCGGAATAATGACACGACCTACGGAGTGTACAGAAAACATAATAAATGGTTCCTCGGCGCTAAAGAAATAGACTTTCTACCAGGAAACATCGTGCGCGTAGAAGCGTTCAAAACACGCGGGACTCTGGGTCTGTACGATTTGCTGTTTCGCAAGGAGCCTAAAGGATATTCTCACAACGACTTACAAGAGTACAAAAAACTGCTAGAGCTAACCAATGCACATTTTCGCGATAACGATCCAGATAGTGGTGTATATAAAGACGTAGATCATGAAAAAATCGACATTCTCGCTAATCTCTTCAGTGAACTAACAATACATGGCGAAGGTTTAAAAAAGCTAGAAAGTGGTCAGATATTTGACTATGTATATTGGGACGACCCTAATGAATTAGTTGATCGCCTTAGAATTCTACATGCTTCGCTTAGTGTAGGAAACTATTCGCACATCAACGAAATAGTCTCCATACTTGAAGAACTGAGGGAAGCCGGCTACATACAATGAGTCGAACCGGAATCGCTCGCGAACTTCATGCTCCTGCTAGACGGAAATACCTTCGTCGCAAAGTCATAGTTCGTGGAATTGACGATTTATTCCAGGCGGACCTTGTTGAGATGATACCGTATTCCCGATTGAATAAAGGTTTCAAGTACATGTTGACAGTCATCGATGTTTATAGCAAGTTCGCTTGGGCGAGACCTGTAAAATCAAAGACTGCAACTGAAGTAGCCAAGGCCATGAACAATATTTTGCGTGATGGACGTGTACCGTCGCACCTGCAAACGGACCTTGGGAAAGAATTCTACAATGCAACCTTCAAGGCTTTGATGAAGAAGTATGACATCAAACACTACTCTACATTTAGTAACGTCAAAGCCTCCGTTGTCGAAAGGTTTAACAGAACTTTGCGTTCCAAGATGTGGCGACAGTTCACGGCTAACGGAAATTACAAGTGGCTTGACATCTTGCCGAAACTAATAAGCGAGTATAATTCCACGGTGCATTCTACCACGAAAATGAAGCCAAAGGACGTAACGGACAATCGCCTGCTTCAAACAGTGTTTTCCAACACGAAGAAGAAAGATCCACGAAAGCGTAAAGCTAACGTCGGTGACATTGTGCGAATCTCCAAGCAGAAAGGTATCTTCGAGAAAGGTTTCACTGCGAACTGGAGTCCCGAACTTATCCGTGTGACACATGTTCGTAAATCAGAGCCTAGGACCTACTACCTCGAAGATTTGGACCACAAACCTATCCATGGCGGCTTCTATGCCGAAGAGATTCAGCCTACGTTGTATCCCGATACGTACTTGGTGGAGAAGATTATAAAACGAAGAAATGGACTGTCCTTCGTCAAGTGGTGGGGCTTTCCACCTCGCTTTAATACATGGGTGGCAGATGCAGACGTCGAGAAATCCACAAGACTTTAGTAATTTGTCAGTGTTTTTTTGTACTTGTAGTAGTGTAGTATGTATGTAATAAAAGTTTTTTTAAAAGAAATTGTGATGTTTTTTATTTTCTCAAACCTGTCACTTTAGTGGTACTTTTTTAAAATATTAAAGTTGGTTTGTATCGGTTAGGGATCGAACCAAGGACGGGAATCGATATAATCAATCAGAATTTTAATAAGTTAATTTTTTGATGAATTTTGGAATTATTCCCGATTTTCTAGCTAAATAATCATGGATTTTCAAGATGGCGGCCTAATGACAAGATGGCGGGTGTCACAGTAGTAAATGATTACTGCACTCTAGCGGGTAAGAATTAAACTAACATGGCGTCAGCGCACTCTAGCCGACGATACAATGATGATGGCTTCCAGCAGACGAAGACAAGATGGCGGACATGACGTCATACTAGATGATGTTATATATGCTTTGAAAAAAAAAGTGGTGGGGGGGGCCAGTCTGCCTGCTGCCACTGTGAGGAAGTATCGGTCACCATTTTCATTTTTTTGCATTCGTCGGTTTCGAACCGAGGACTCTGAGCTCCGTGTCGTTAATGTATGTTTTGGAAATATTTTTATTAAAATTTTATTATTTGAATTTTTTTTATTAAAATCGGATAGTAAATAAAAAAGTTAAAGATGGCGACCGTAACGGAAAATGCAACGGTGACGACATAATCCAAGATGGCGGTCATGGTATCCTTATTCCTAGAAATGGCTTAACTGA
The DNA here is from genome assembly GCF_032445375.1 of Bacillus rossius redtenbacheri. Taxonomy (NCBI): domain Eukaryota; kingdom Metazoa; phylum Arthropoda; class Insecta; order Phasmatodea; family Bacillidae; genus Bacillus; species Bacillus rossius. The sequence continues at coordinate 274,785,281 of NC_086330.1, read as the reverse complement.
GGCTTGAGTTAAGGATGCTTAAGCCAGTTTTAGGAATTTTCAGCCGCTGGGATTTTTAAGGACTAAAAACGGGAATTTTTCCCTCGAAACGGGAAATTTTTCCCTCGAAAAGAGAAATTTTTAATTTGTGGAATTTTTTGAGATTTTTTGGTGGAACTTTTTTTTTCCACAGAAATGGAAATTTTGGCGAATTTTGAGGAATTTTGGGCAAATTTTGCCCAATTTTGGCGGATTTTGGCGATTTTTGAGGATCAAATTCAAGGTCAAGGTCAAAGGTCAAGGTCACAACCATCCAAGATGGCCGCCGTGACGTCACAATCCAAGATGGTGGAGCCGGCTCTCGGCTCCACCGCCTGAGTCCTGAACTCGGAGCCCCCAATATATACTACTTTGAATCATTCTCTTTTCCTACATCTAAAAAAGTACCCCCTGACAACAGCAAACATGAAGCAGCTGAAGAACATTACGAGACAACGATGGCCTGCAGATGATTTTGTATTTGTGTACTGGTAATCGAACACTGTAAACAACTAATCCTCTTTTTGGAAGAAAGACCAGGTAAACTGTGCTCTGGCTACCATGACAGAAATTGTAATCAACCAGGCAAGGTTTCACCTAGTGACAGACTTCTTGTAATTTGTGATTAGTTCGACAACAACCCGGGGCCCGAAGTTAAGAGTGCAGTCCCAATTGTCGCAGTGACAATGTCGTGGAAGCGTGGCCACTTCTCGTGTTGCAGGAACCAGCTCCATCCTATCATCGCCTGGGCTACCACGATACACAAGTCTCTAGGCCTAGCACTTCCTAAAGCTGTGGCAGACACGGGTGATAGGGAGCTGTCTCCTGGCTGTACTTGCGTGGCTCTTTCAAGAGCCCAAAATCTATCTAATCCCATACTGATTCCGGCTTCAATCTGAACCACCTGACTTGCATCAGCTAGATGAAATTTGTTAGGACTGAGAGTAGAAGAAGATCAGAGATAGCTTACCTTTATCTAAAGTGTACTATTAAGGATGGCAAAACGTTTTGTTAAGGTAGATATTTTAAATTTAATTATTGGTAATGATATTAAAAAATTGTTTTTGTTTTGTTAACACAGGTAGTAAAATATGTACATGTCATGGGTGTGTTACATTATACATTAATTTGATTGAGATTGTTTGAAAATTATATGTAATATATTGTGTGTATAAATACAATGAAGTTTTCTCGTCAAAATACCATTTAGGTTTCCCAATGGCCCTGAAAAAAATGTTGTCACACTGAATGACGAAATTGTTTTAACATCTAAAAAGTTTTTATAAGAAGAGATCTTGAATTTTTTTTTTTGGACGTGATGTATAATTTTCATGGAATAAAATATGAAATTGATTGTCCTGTAATTTTTGATTTTCGTTTATTGATGTTAAGCAATATAACATAAATTTAAGTTAATATGGTAAACCAACATCACAAATGACATTTGACTCTATGTACAATATCGTTTTTGGATGATATGTTTGTAGGAATAACTATATAAACGATAAGATACCCGAGAACAGTCTCTCTGGAAGACGTTATGATAATAATATAGTTATTCATTCATTTTGACAGTAGTCTTACATAGATTGTTTGTATTGAAGATTATAATCCTAGATAAAAACAATATAAATAACCCCCATTATATTTACTATAGGTAATATATATATATATATATATATACTATATAAGACTCATCATATAATTCTGTTTATTGAGATATAATAGAAAAAAGTTATTTATTTATAATGAATTTTTAGCTTAAATTAATTTTTGTTGACCATAAATAGAAACAAGGACCACAATCGTTTAAATAAATCAATGTTATAAAAAGATTTTAAATAATGTTTTGAGTTTCGTCAATTCTTTTTTTATATTTAATAATAATTAAGATGGTGGCCAAGATGTAAAATAATATGGGGGACGCTATTTTATCTGATGATCTGTTAATCGACACAAGTGCACTAAACTGTACAAAAATTGAAACAATGTGGTGGTAGTACACGCTAGCAGACGAAAAGATAATCCATTATGGCGGCCAATATGGCTGCCATGACCTCACGCTGGTTGCAGTAATAGCTTCGTTGGTCGGGTACTTATGGTGGGTGGAAAGGGTTAGTCACCTAGTAAATTTTGCGGAAGAAGGATGTGTTGATATTTTTCAGCGGTGCATTCGCCGGGAATTTTACCCAGTAACTCTAAAATCCATAATGTAGGTTATATTCTATATTTTTTGTATTGTTTTATTATTTTTTCCCTTACTAATTTGCTAAGTTATATTTCATTAAATGGTATTTGGAACTGTCTACCAGAGGACTTGAAATGGTAATCATTTAATATTAAATATATAAACATAAATTAATAAATATTTTTTTAATATCATATTTAATTTTAATGATTTTCAATATTATGACTGGGGATCAAGGTCAAACAAAGTTAGTATCCCAAGTGAGGATTTAGAAAATTACAAGCCCACTTTAAGGATCCGATGACAATAAACTTTGTACAGTTTTTTAACCGTTTTAGAAAAAAATATATTTTGACTTAAAAATATAGGATGGCAATTGGTTAGAATCCAGAACTCTGTCCGTACCATAAATCCTGACCCCGTTGAACGCACTATGTGTTTATGTATGTGTATATATAGACACACTACTGAATTTAGCTTGTCTAGTGGTGATCTTTTACCCGTAACATATGCAACTATATGTATTTTGTCAATGCCTCTGTAATAGTTTGCAGTTATAGCTGCAAAACTAAGAGAGTACTTGATGAGCTATGTAATTATAATAAAAATACAAATAATTTATTAAATTGGGACTTTAAAATTTATTTATTTTTGTAACTAGGTTGGACAACACACACTTGTTCACATAAAGGGCAGGTGTCTGTTGTTCATTAGTAGAGCCACGGAATTTTCGCGCATTCATTTAGTCGCAAGCTAGAATGCAAACCTCCACACTGTCACACGGTTTTCATGATTGGACCGAAGTTATCTGGACACGCCCCTCTACGACCGTGAGCCAACGATGTCCAGCTAGGAGAGAAGTAAGCGAATCAGGTAGTGCCAAATAACAAGGATAAAAATGTTCTTGCTAAGAAATCAACCAATGGGAAAGTAAACATGGGTCGAGCACACCTATAACTTTGAATTCTATCCTGAGGCCAGAGGAATCTGCGAAATTTCCGGGACTCTATTCATTAGCTGCTGGAACATTTAACTTTAGTGCCAAATTTTAAGTGATTGGGTTATTTTAATTTCTAATGAGGTTTATTGTACTTCGGAGCGTGTCGACACAACGCATTGTACAATGAGAACACAGGTCCGATGCATAGTAGTTGGCATTCCTGCCTCTCTCTAAATATAAAAAAAAATTTTTACGGGTCTCTAAGTAATAACTAAATGAGCAATATTAAAAAATTTGTACCTGCTACCGTGTTGAGTCTACTTACTCAAAAGCACCCACGAAAACAGCAAGAAAAGCAAGAAGATATTCATTATGATGAAATTTTCTGAAAGTAAACAATTTTAGAATCTCGTTTCTGAGCATTTTTATGTTCAAATACCAACAATAATTTTTCTGCCACGGTCGATCGCCTAGTGATTTATATCATAGTGTTAAACTAAACATGAGAATGCTTACGATTTATTGAACCCCAATCAGTCCCAGAACATATCCGAAATTGGGCGCACATTCGTGAAACTTCACGGTCGTAATAAAAAAAATTAAATTTTCATACAGTTCCGTCGTCTTAGTGTATTACATATGTTTCTGAGCTTTACTAACCAAATCCCTATTTTCCTTACGATCAGCTACACCAACGTTAATCAATCCTCCCAGAAAAAAAATTTTAATTTTTTTTTAGTAGTATTTTAAATATTTAAAGCTATTTTTCGCATTTTTTGTGTATCTGACGTCTACTACCTTTTACAGTAGCAAAAAAAAATAAATAGAGAATGCACAAACGTGGGTTATTCGTGTTTCTGACTGAGGTTTAGTGAAGGATTCTCTAAATGTGCTAATAGCTATTATCAGATAGCTTCCTGCAGTTAATACAAGCCACAGTGCGTTAAATCTCCTTACGGCAAATTTTGTCATTAATATTGTATTATATTTCTTATTATATCGTACTTTATGTCATGCAGTTAATTATTTGGGGACATTTTTTATATTAGAAAATTTAAATATTAGTAATTGTTTTTATTTTAAATAAATGTTTGTGTGGGAGAAAATAAATTTTGATTATTTTTACTTTGTAGTGTTTATAAAATAAAATAAATAGTCCCGTGCCAGGAATCAGGCTGGGGAGTTAGCCGCCATCTTGGATATTGAGGGAAAATTTCCTCAAAATTCCTCAAAAATACTTAAAAATCATCAAAATAATTTTAAAAATTCCTTTTTTTAGAGCAAAAATCCTTTTGTGAGGGGAGGAATATTTCGTCCTTAAAACATTCAAAGGGCCGACTTTCTCCATATAGAGTCAATATTCCATAAAGAGGCTTCATTTCGCTCAGAGAGGGGCCATATACCTTAAATTTGGGCCTGTATACTCAAAATACCTCGCCTAAAGGCATGACCTAGACCTTGATTCCAATCGCCATATTTTTAATATTTAAATTTTGACTTCCAAATTCCAAAATTTTTCAAAGAATATAAAATAATTGTTTTTAAAAAAATTATAAAATAAATAAATAAAAAATTGTACGCCAACAATATCGGAGGTGCTGGGTTCGTTCTCCGATGAATCATCTTATTAAAATAAGGGCATCACGTCCTTTCTCACTGATGTCCTCAATAAGACTGACCCCTGCCATTAATGCAAAGACATATATTAGCCATTCATTATGACATCACACAACCATCTTAGATCCGTCGTCTTGTTTTCGTCTGCTAGAGTCTACTACTTCCAAATATGTTTATCAATTACACATTAGAGCACACTAACGTCAATCACTAGACATAAAACTATTGAAGCATCTGCTATCTGGTCAGCCATCTTAGCGGCCATTTTGAAAAACAATAATTTTCACTGAAAAATCAGGATTATGATTCCCAAAATCTTTAAAACATTAACTAAATATTAATATATCTAATGATTTGATCAATTATAGTCTTTGGTTTTATCCTTGGTCAATGCAGGAAACATTTTATTTAGTATCCAAAATATTTAACTAATTATAGTTTAAATTCATATTTTACAATAAAATGTCTGGTTTCTAGGTTAATAAAATAATAAAAAAACATTTTCACAGATAATAGCTATGCAAGTTATACTCACCTCCATGTACAAACAATCAAATAATCAAAGTATTTAACTTTTATCGATTCCTGAATCTGTTACCCACGAATTAAAGCTAGGGGGGAAGCACTACTACTTGGTTTAGGACCGTCCATTTCATCGTTCGAGAATTTTCTCCGCCAAATACGTGTCGGGATTCATTGTAGGCTAAATAAATCTCTTCTTTCTAGAAGTCACAGCAAATAGGAACGTAATCCATATCTTCGAGGTAGCAGGTCCTAGGCATCGATTTGCAAATGTAGATTACATGTAAACGTTTGTAAATCCAATTCGCAGTAAAAAAAATAGACACTTTTCTGCTTGGAAATCTCCACAATGTCTTCAACATCAGCTTCATGCTTTTGTGGATCTTTTTTTTTTTAACACTGTGCGAAGTAAGCGGTTGTCATTTATTCTTAAAGCTTCATTTTCTTGGTAGAATGCGCAGTTGAGTTGCATTTGCTTATTGTTTCCAAGATATCTATTTACTTATAAGTTCCGTTAGCCGTGAACTGATGCCTCATTTTGGTGCGCATAGGTCTGTTAAACCTTTCGACTATGGAGGATTTGACATTACTAAATTTATAGTAGTGTTAATGCCAAACAAATTTATTAAAGCTTTGGCGGTCCCATTGTATAAATATTTTCCAAGATCCGTTAGCAGGTGTGACAGTACACGTCCATCGCGCAAAATGTCTGCCATGTCCTTGGTTACATCAGTCGCCTTATTCGCTTCCACAGTTCTAGCCCAAGCGAACTTGTTATACACATCGATGATAATCAGCATTACTTGAAGCCCTTTTTCATTAGCGAATATGGTATCATATCAACAATGTCCATCTGCAACAAATCATAATATCCACACCCGGAAACTTTGCGTCTAAGTTGTTTCCATCTTGCAGGAGTGAGAAGTTCGCGTACGATCCAGTTAGACTCATACTTTGAAGCCAGCTTACTTTATCAGATCTTCTGTTATGGCCATAATTTCATTGTTGCGCGAAAAGTTTCTTACGTTAAGATAAAACAGCAGCAGTCTCAAACTACCGACTAAACCATTTGGGTTGTTGAAATACACATTGTCAAATTTCTGACCACTCTATAGCCACCATGTTCTGAGACTTCACTGATGAGATTAGCGAGGTCGATTTTTTATGATCTTTATCATAATATATGCCACTTTTTGGATCACTAACGCAAAATTGTGCATAACGTAGCTCTATCAGTTCCTTGTTCTCTTGCAAATCCTCGTAGGAATATTCTTAAGCTTCCTTGTGAAAAATCTATCTGTACAGAACTTGAATTATGTGAGTTTTGTAGTCCTCTACATATGTAATATTTCCTGGTAAAAAGAATCAATTTCTTTAGAACCTATCAACCATTTATAATGTTTTCTGTTCTCTTCATAGTTTGCGTCATTATTCCGACTCACGAAAGATCTCAGGTATGGTCGCACAATTGAATACACTTGGTGTCCATTTTTCCGTGAATTTTTTTAGTGTTTATAGTTGGTGCCCATAAAGTCCTACTCTTCTCTAGCTAATTCATATGATATATTCTTTGCATTTGTTATCACGTCATTAACTTCTGTCTTCACGGCGATAAGCGGTCCTCCATTCTTTTTAAGTTCATCAAGGCTACTAGTGATTGGTTTAAAAATTTCCTCGTTTCCATTTTGCTTGAAAGTCTGATTTCTTTAGCAAGTAAACATTTTTCACGATCAGGTGGTTTTGCTGGATGAAGGTCATTGACCAAGTCCAACATTTTACATGTTTAAAATAGGTAATATGACTTACTTTCAAGCTTTTATTCGTCCGCAGTAGTTTAATCGAATTCTTTCATGCATGAGTCAATCATATTCTTGCTGAGTTTAGCAAGATCTATGTGTGTTGCCAAGTGAGATAGTGATGCAATCAGAATAACTTGAAAAGCCTTCAATCGCCGCGTCTTTGTGCATTCGATACTTCGATCATGTCAGATATTCAAGATTCCAAAGCCTTTACATTCTGGCTGGTGGCAACCGGGGAGTCTAGTAATTCATTTTTCAAACCTTCTTATTTTTGGCCAAGTAGAGAAATATACTTGCGGTAGCATTTTGAGACTCTAAAACAGTAAGTTTTCGGTATTCGAAACACGACTGCTACGCCCGAAATTCGAAATGCTATGACTCATGTTTGACGATTAACTAATCTAAACACAGTCCTTAAATAGAGCCGAGGTTTTGGAAATAACAAGAAATACATGCTCATTTTTCCAGCATTATGAGAACAAGTCTTTAAGTACTTGAAACATCATGACCATGATTATGTGGTAGTTGTAGGCGTGGTTTATATTAAGATCGTCCCTACAAAACATGATGAATTTTTGCATTGTCACACGACAAATATTTTGGGTTTCTGATTTTAGTTTGACATAGGGAAACACTTTTTCTCTTGCGTGTATTGATGCTTTTACTCCATTCAAAAGGTAGCACAGACAATTCAAACTCTTAGCTATGAGTGGTGTATATGTGTGTCCGTTCAAAAATACTAAACTTTAAATCTCCAAAAATATTGCACATATATTTTTCCACACTTTTCCGTAGCAAGGAAGTCTCATCAAAACAAATGTGCAAATAATATAAATAAATTTTAAAAAATTGTCAACCAAAAAAAAATTTACACATTTTGCTTTAATTATAAATATCCCACAATCTGTATGATGACAACAGAAATTATCCATAGCAGTTAACGCAGCTTAAGAGAATATATGTATACAATTTTTTTTCCTCCAAAATTTACTTTAAACTTAATAACGTACCGTGCACAGCCTTTTTGTGTACTGAGCGTAACACAATTTTAAAATATTTTAATATTTAACACTCAAAATCATAATTATAATACACGGCATTTTATACCAAAATTACAGCTAACGTTTATTTAGAGCTTGAGGTAAAATTTCAAATTTAATATTTCCAGAAATATGTAATTTTACTGACATCAGAGTTCATTAATTTAAAATTTATTGCCTTCATATTACTTGCAAAGTGGCATGATATAACTCACTGACGGTTGAATAGGGCGACTTTCACAGTATATTCAAACTGTTGTGGTGCATTATGATACATCATCTATGGAGTCATATTTACTTGTTTTGTAGAAACTCGAAGACTCTGGTACTATAGATAAACCATACCTGATACACCTTGCCAAGCTGTCGATCTTGACATATTTAAAGAAACATAGGTATGGCCGTACATGTTATATAACAAACTAAAATGGCCTTGGCAGCATAACGCTCGCATACTAAATGAACCACACTCGTGAAATCATGATACGTAAAATCGTTCATAATATTGCCAAATATAACACGAAAAAACTTTCGCGACTTGCGCTACGGGCTAAGCTCTGCCCACACGCGAACTTCCCCCACCAGTGTTCACAGTCAACTCCCCTCTTGCATCAGCCGTATCTCTGGCATTCATTCCGTCCCTCTCTCTTCCTCCGGCGGGTTTAACGTATTTTAGCATCGCCTCCTATCAAGTCTTTGCTTAGTTTGGTTTTTATTACACATAATATTAAGATGTATATACTTGAACTAAAAAATGTTCCCTAATTAAGACGAAACAAAAATATGTTCAAATATTAAATATTTGAATTAAAAAAACAAAACTAAAAACATGTTGCCAACTTTAACCACTTCAAATTTACTAAGTGAATTTACTGACAAAATATTAATTTTTTAATATGTTGAATCCCCATTTTGAATTTTAAATGATTTAGCCTAAATAAGAGGTGTTGATACAAAAATATAGTCCAATCATTGAAGGTAGTTCACGCAGCAAGCTTGAAATCTGCCCCTTGAAAAAAATTGCTGTTCTTTTTTTAGAACTCAAAACTTCCAGAGATATGCTTAAACATTTAAAACTCTTCAAAAACATTTGCAGTAACAAGTTGGAAGTGTTAAAAGGTCAAAACAAGGTTATGAAAATAAAATAAACTAAAAAGCATAAATATATTAAGCTTACAAAAAACATACAAAAAGTTACTAGACAATTTACCAACTATACTTCCGGAAATTACTGAAGTTAGTTAAATCTACCGAAAACAAGAAAAATATCCAAACCATATTTAGTAAAGGCAAACAGATGCAATATGGTTTCCTCTGTCTTCCCCAAAATATGATCACAAGCCTTAAAATGTTTAAGAAAGATTTAGAAAATTTGTACATTATTTTAGTTAAAAAATTTTAAGAATTTTCAATTTGATGGTGAGGTCATAATCACATATCGGCATTTTTAAGGATACGGCCCCACTTTAAGGCAAATGGTCTCTCATTAATGATAATTGCCCTTCTCTTAGTAAATTGTGCATTCTCTGAAGAAAATGGTCCCTCTGGGAACTTTTCGTCACTAAATGAAACTTTTACCGCTAAATTGGGAATTTTTTTGTCATATTATGAGGTTTTTTTAGTCTTTTTAGTGGACTTTTGAGGAAATTTTGGCATTAAAATGGATGCCATGTCGTCACAATGAAAGATGGTGGCTGGCACCTCGGCACCTCACCCTGAAGCCTGTGCTCTGACATACATTTATATACTAATTTTGTATATATATGTAAAAAAAATTATTGAAATCACATATAGCCAAGTCTTGTGTATATAAACAGGTGCGATTCGAAAAGGAGCAACGTCTTCTCGGGGAGTGCATTACATTATTGCAAGAAAATGTATTTGGTACCTAAGACAATTATTATTGCAGTTACAATATGGTTCTGGGTGGAAAAGTATGGCATATGTTTATGCCTCCATGAAGTTGTGGAAGGTAAATGACATAGAACCCGATTGTTGGAAGGAAGAGAGTGGAATGAGAGAAAAAAATATTGATTTCCGAACACTCCGTCATCAGTTGGATGCAGTGGCGTAGCCAGGATTTGTGTATGGGGGGGTGTTAAGAAACATGGGCCTTCCCCCCCCCCCCCCCCCGTATTAAAGCGGGTGGTCCGGGGGTCTTCCCCCGGGAAAATTTGGTTTTTAAGGTGTAAAATAGTGCTATTTTTGCAGTTTTCAGTTCTTAAATTTAAATATTGTAATGGTAAAATTTTTATTAATTTTAATATGAAATTTGTTTGAGTGATGAATAAGAAATTAATTAAAGATTTGGTGCTATGGTGGGGGGTTGAACCCCTGACCCCCCCCCCCCCCCCTGGCTACGCCCCTGGGTGGATGACTCTATTCTACTCTTTGGTTTATTTTGCGTTGTCTACTAACAGAGTTATATAGTCTGTGGTAAACAGCTGTGAGGTGCATCTTTACATTCGTGCTCTATTTTCCTATCTACACTGTTCAAATATCAAGAAATTTCAATTGTTTTATCTTGAGCAAACGAAAGGTTATTTGTGCGTAAAAATAATTAATATTTTTCATAAACTATGTCGGATACCTACTTCTGAGTTTTATTTATAAGCCCCCGGACAAGCCATCAATCTACCACGTCTCGGGCGAACAACGCTGTTAACGTTAGCTTTACAAATATCATCTCCACGTGACAAGGCGGGGTGAAGGGCCCATAAAGGCGATATTATTCAACATCTTGTGCAGGAAGCCGCCCCTAACAAAAGGGCGCGTCACAAAGTGTTCTGTGATCCATTACAAAGAATGGTAACGCGCACATGTAAGTAGAATAGTGTAATTTTCCTGGACGTGTTATCAAATATTTTGCCTTATTATATTATGGTCACTAACCTACACAGCTGTATAAGACAACAAATAAACATTCAAATACCTATTTATGAAATTTAAATTATTTCAAACAAGTCTGAAAGAGGCAAAAAATGAAAAATTACATGTATTCTTTAAACTGAAATTCTATGATTTCCTTATCCAAACTTTTGACTCGAATATTAGGGATTCTAAATGGTGAGCCACATTTTAAATTTCGCAGAAGGCAATAACGATCTACAATATGCCTAGCACATTTTATTTTAAACTTCATGGCCATATAAGCATGACCTCTGGGTCTATCAACACATCACAACATGAATTGCCAGCACATTGCTGGTAAATAAGAAATCTATTGTAATCACCCAACATTTGTTTAACGTGATGGCAATAGAAGCATACTGGAACTAAAATATTTAATGATTATTTTTTTTACATTATTGTCATCAGCAGTGTCATTTTAGATACAACAAACTTAACATTGGAAATTTGGGAAGGACTTTAGTTATGAGGACAGTAAAAAATTATAAAAAATTTGAAATAATTACAGTTGAACATTTTTTCAAACCCTGGTTCCTTTTTATTCCACTCATTATCACTAAGCACATTTGTTTTCAAAATGACAGTGTCATGCTAATAATAAATATGTCATATACATATATAAAATTAATCTCTATAGATATTCTTATAAATAAAATAATCTAGGCAACAAAATTTCTTAAATTTCAGCAGTAATAGCTATTTTAAAACAAGAATAATTCGTTCTGATAATTAACTACATAATGTTAAACTTTGATTGATATATTTTTTGTTTGCAAAGGTTTTAAATAGTTATTAAATGTCATCCAATTTGGTGAAGGTAAAAGTGGCCAACCCTACCTCCATCAATATATTGCTCAGCACCATGTGTGCTTCTGTCCAGATAACTATTGATTATCATCATCCCGTGTCGTCAAGAAATTTAGCAAAAACTTATCCTGTAATACCATCTTCAGACAATTGTGAAATTAAAACAAATATGCTCACCGATATTCACATGTTTTCGAAAAAAATTGGTGGAATATATCCTCAGGTAAGATCATAGATAATGAAATTCTCCATTCACTGGTATGGTACTATTGATAGAATGGACATAAAAACCACGTCTTTAAAAGCATTATCGTATTCTTCGAAAAGCAAAGAAACAAACAATACATACACATTGCCACCATGCATACTGACAGGAATTGATGCTGTAAATTGTATGCTCTTATCGCTCAAAGTGTAGTCAAGCTGTCGCTTACGACATGCTTTCCGGTCTGGCTACACGCTACAGAAATTTGTATGTATGTGTGTGTATATATATAATATTTGGAAATTGTGGGACATTAATTGAATGGATGGTAGGAGAAGCCCAAAAACTTATTATTTTTTTGTCATTGACCTGATGTTAGGATATAAAACTTTGTGAAGTTACCGCCCTGAATATTAGCATGCAAAATTGAAGTTCTCCGACATAAGGGCACTACTCAACTGGCTAAAATGGCACTCAATCGCAGTGCAAAGGTGTTTTAATAATGTACTGTAAGCAGGCAACGAGCTAGGTGACGACTTAATTAGAATAATTGAAAGGCATGTCAACCACAGTTTGGTGGAAAACAACTTTATTAGAATGAAATTCCCGGTTTCAGAAAATCTCTAGCTATACTATATGAAGGTCTTCCTATACGATACACTTCCGTTGTAAAACCGTCCTTCATAAATGCCCATTGCTACAGCTTTTTTTTCCTACTCCCCATGCTACATTTGCGTATCAGCCATCTCTGCAAATGTAAAGATTTTAAAACTATTTTTGATTGTCAAATATGGAATGGTAGTAGAGAACTCACAATCAATACAGCGCCAATAGTCAAAAACAAATTGTTTAAACCTACCAAAACCATTCACTGTGTCGCCTCTTAATATGTCCCACAGTAGTTGGGATACTTTTTAGGGTAATATTCCGACACAAGCCTGGACCTGGAATTACTAAGATATTTTACTGAGTAAACTCAGCAGGAACCATTCACTTTTCTGGAACATCCCATGTTAGGCTGACCCTCATTTATCCACAGCACTTGCAGGTTTTTTTCCAGGGTGTTAGCAACATGTTCCCTCTAACACCGTCTGGGAGCCGAAGATCACATGGAGTCTATAACGAGAATTTGAATGATATGGCGTGAAGAAAAAAAATTAATTGCAATAAATAATGACAGATGGTTAAACAGTATATAATTTGTATTGTTCTCAGTACACATGCGAGCTGCAGTGGAAGGCAGTCGACGCAGTTCCTGGAGCGGTCGGCGGGCATGGCAGCGTCGCTTCAGAGGGTGACCTCGAGCACCGCCAGCAGCATGGGGAGTGCGAGAAGAACCACGTGAGGTCCCGCCATCACAGCCTCCGACTCGAAGATGGTGACTACAGTGTCCATCCAGTACAGGTAGTTGTCTAACCGCACGTACACGATCGGCATGGCCCGGCCGTTCTCCTTGTACCCCAGCCCCCACGACAGGATGCCCACCTGCAGGTTGTTGCAGATGAGCGGGGCTCCCGGGTCGCCCTGCGCACGACACGACAGCAACACCATGTCAAGACGGCCACGCCAAAGACACTGCAGCCACCTCCCCGCTCTATATGGTGTTAGTTGGGAGCGAGACTATATTCAGGATTGCTCACAGTTCATTTTGTTGCGGGGGTACGGGAGGCAATTTCGTTTCCTGGTCTACTTGTACAACAAACCAACACCCCACCGGGTAGCAACATGTAAATTTTCAGTTCAGTTAGAAATAATGCGAACAGACAGCAAATGTGATCCAGAACATATGACAATATTTTGTCAGCTTTAGATTCGTTCAGTATCATTTCACGAGAAACAGGAGTTTCCTTTTAGGTACCTAAACTTCATTTCTAAATTTACAAGCACTATTTTACCTACATGGTCAGTAGGTCATTGCATTACCTTCCTACACCGTTGAAATTCTTCTGTTTTGTAATGTTTTATGTCTTTTATAATAAGTTATATTGACAGGTGCGATTAACTAAAAATATAATTTTAAAATATTTACGTGTTTGATATACTCATTGTGTGAATATTAATTTAACTACTATTATAATGTTTCATTTTATTCACTTAGTTTTTATGTTTAATTTTTACACAGTAAAAATTTCAAACATTGACATTTCAATTATATTTAATGGCTTTAAAATGTTAAGTAGTTAGGGTAGGTGCTAAGCCTTCAGTCGTGATGAATTTACTGCGTCACAACCATAGCTTAAAAGGGGCGGGCTACCTCAAAATAACTTTTAAATTGATTCTGGGTCTTGTGCTAAATGTTGCAGACGCATGTGATGTGCGAACCTGTTTCAACATTATAGGATTAGGGCTTTTGGGCCTTATTTTCCAACCAGGTGACAACAATTAAAGTTAGTGGTTTGTCTGAATTAAGCCTTAAACTAAAAGGACGATTAAAGATGGACCTACAAGTTTTCACTAATTTAATTAGGTAAATTTATGTAAAATAGTAATGTTAAATATTTTAATATTAAAATTTCATCAATCTTGTTTAAAGAAGTTAAATTCCGGGAAATAAACTTACACATTAATTAAAAAATGCTCTCAAAAAAACTAAATGATATATATTAAAATTTATAATCCGTAGTAGTTCAAGGACTTAAAGTTTGTAAATGACTTTCACTAAACACTTAATAATTTTTATAGAGTTAATATTAAAAAAATATTGACGTTTTAAATACAAAACAAACTTTATAATGTGAAAACACATTGAGAAAGAGTACAATTATTATGTAAATTGATCCGTAAAGGGGATTTCCTGTGCACATTGTCAATGTTCCAAACGGACGCTTCTTTACAGATTATCGAATTTACGCCTTTAATGTAAAATAAAAAACCTTTACAAATATATTATTGAATGACCAGAGACAACTGTCACGCAATGAAGTTTTTCAGGAAAATATCCATTGAAAACAACTTTTTTCAAATATGTTTTTATCATTTCATATATCAGAAATAATTTTCAGCTAACAATATAAAAGTTAGAATTTTAAGTAAATATTTAGTAAATATTAAATTAAAGGGTTTGTATATTCATAATTTTTCAACGGGTGCCGTAGGTGCATTACAAATCAACTAGTGTATATATATATATATATATGTTTATTTATTTATTTATTTATAAATATAGGTATTGCTGTACACTCAAATGTAGTGTTTGAAGTTAGTTGAAGTGCAGTGTTTGCAATGTGGAAACCTGTTTGAAGGAGCATATGTAATGGCAGTTACTGTGTTTAACGATTGAACTGATATTTACAAAAGGGGAAAGATAGGAACCTAATAACCACAAATTGTATTCAACAGTTTGCAAGCTTTGATAATTTTGTATCGTGTAGTTATTATCGAAAAATTATATTCGTTAAGATAGTTATCAAATAAAAAGAACCTTTCAGAAGCCATGAGTCAGTGGTATTGACAGTTTTAAGTTATTTGTAGTCATTACGAAAAATTCATTTACTACGATGAGTTTAGAGAATGTAGCATTTAGTGAATACTAACTTATACCATTTAATGTTGTGCTATGCTTAATGGGAGTCATTTTTAAATTGAAAGCTATAAATTAAATATTTTACAAAAATTTTAAATGAAGATGGAATTTTTGTTTTATATAACTCCCCATCAACAATTATGTGTGGTAAACCACCACCTTCGCAATATGGCGATGTGTTAGTAGAAAATGACTTATTCACGTCTCATTCCATCTACTGACAATACCCTTACTACATTGTCCCGAAGCTGTTTTCAAAAACCGTTCTTATCTCCAGCAGAAGGCTGCACTCACATCGCAGTTGTCCGCTTCTTTCGGGGCGGTGCAGATGCTGATTTCTTTAATAAGTAGGCCGTTTTTGTTAACCATATTGGTGCACCTGTCCTCTTCTATTATATTCATCTGCGTTATATTCAAGGTAGGAATCTTCTCTTGTTGCTTCAAGGCCCTCTACAAGAAAATGAAACAAATGTAAACCACATTTATGTACAAAAATATTGTTAAACAATTTCACATAAAATAACAATAGTATTATGTAAATATTCCTCCGGGACAGGCGCCAGGCGGTGGAGCTGGACACAGTCCTCCATCTTGGATTATGGCGTCAGGCGGCCATCTTGGATGACCGTGACATTGACCTTTGAACTTGACCTTAAACTTTGACCTTCAAATTTACAGAAATTAGTCAAAATTTAGCCAAAAATCGCCAAAATTCCTCAAAATTCACCAAAATTTCCATTATTTGGAAAAAAAATCGTCCAAAAAATCTCAAAAAAAAAAAACTCAAAAATTAGGATTTCGAAAAACATCAAGATGGCGGTCGTAACGAAAATTGCAATGGTGACGTCATAATTCAAAATGGCTGCAATGGCATCTAAATTTTCAAGGTCATGACCTCTGTGGCTTAAAGCAGCTAGCTCTTAGGACTTTTAAGCCGCTTTTAGGATTTTGAGTTCTTTCTAAAAAAAATTTAAATGAAAAATATTACAAAAAATACATAAACAGATTCTGCTAGCTTGTGAACTTCTCTTTGTTGAGCCAAGATAGAGTTCTAGTACAAGCCAGAATTTTATGTATTATTTGTAATTTTTTATTATTTTTTATTTATTAAATATTTTTTTCTGTTATTTTATGGTATCAAACAAAGGTGTGATGGTTTTCTCCGTGTGCTCCTGATTATTCATGTGGTTTCTTCAAGTGCTTCTGTCTATTCCGAGAAACCGCTCACGCAATGAAGGATTTTTTATCTAATGTTACCTAATTAGTCATGTAATTTTATTTGGAGTAACATTTAATTCGTGAATTTCTGCTACTAAATCAGCACTTGCAATTTTTTTTACCATGTGGAATTCAAAAAATAAACAACCATTACTCAGTCAAATAATATACCATGAGACACCTGTGAAGCACTAACATGCAAGACGAACTTCCTTCTCCTTGGTGTCTAGCGAAGCCATCCTTCATTTGCGATTGTTAGTAAGCATCCCGCATACAACATAAAAGAACAAAATAATATTTACCTGTAAGCAACATGTGGTATCATCTGTTGACATTAATAGACACTTTAAACAGGTTATTTTGCATGAGATAAATTAACTCTCACCACTGAATGGTACTAATGTAGACAGTTAGAGTCATGTAGTCTCGTAGCCATTTAGTCTCGTGTCCTGGAAGCTTCGTAGTCCTGTAGCCTCGCCGTCCTGTAACCTTGTGTTCTAGAAGCTTCGTAGTCATGATGCCTTGGAGCCTCGTAGACTTGTAGCTAAGTAACCAAGTAGCCTTGAAATCACGTAACCTTGTGCTCTGGAAGTTTTGTAGTCCTGAACCCTCGTAATCACGTAACCTTGTGTTCTGGAAGCTTCGTAGTCTTGTAGCATCGCGATCACGTAACCATGTAGACTTGCAATCGCATAGTCTCGTACCCACATGGTTCGTAGTCACGTAGTCATGATGCCTTGGTGCCTCGTAGACTTGTAGCAACGTAACCAAGTAGCCTTGTAATCTTATAAATTAATGCTGTTGGAGCAGTAAGAGCAAAAGAGAAAATTATGTCGAAGACAGATGCGACAATTGGAGCCTTGTAGACGTGTAGCTATGTAACCAAATAGCCTTTTAATGTTATAACACAATCCTGCTGGAGCAGTTAGAGACAAAACGAGAATTAGCCTATGACAGATGTCGCAATTTGAGCCAAGTATACTTGTAGCTTCGTAGTCAAGTTCTCATAAAGACATGTAGTCCCATCTTCTCGCAGTCTCGAAAACTTGTGTATTAGAAGCATCGTGGCTCTTTAGCCTCGCAGTTTCGTAAACTTGAAGACTCGTAGACTTGTAGCCTCATATTCTCTTAGACTCGTAGCATTCTAGCCAAATATCATTGGAGCTGTTGAAGAAAAAGGTAGTTGGAGCCAATGAATGTTGGAGTCAATGTCTTTTGGGGACAAAAGACTGTTGGAGTCAATGACTGATGCAGCCAATGACTATTGGAGTCAATGACTTATGTAACTAAAAACTGATGTATTCATAGACTGATGGATACATTATATCCTAACTTAACAATGATGATCAAATCCTAGCGAGCTGAATGTACGTGAGAATGTACCTCGTTTTCGTTAAATGAGCTTTCGTTTTGTAGAATGTGCTTCCTTTTGATTGTCGGTAGGTCCAAAATGTGCTTCCTTTTTTTATTGAGCTTTCAAATGTGCTGCCTTTTTGATTGTGCTTCCAAAATGTGCTGCCTTTTTTGAATGGTGCTTCCAAATTGTGCTGCCTTTTTGATGATGGTGCATCTAAAATAACTGCCTTTTTGTTGATGGTGCTTCCAAATGTGATGCCTTTTTTATTGTGCTTCCAAATGTGCTGCCTTTTTGCTGATGGTGCTTTCAATATGTGCTGCCTTTTCTAGATGGTGCTTACAAATTTTGCTGCCATTTTTATGACAGTAGTTCCAAAATGTGCTGCCTTTTTGTTGATGGTGCTTCCCAATGTGTTGACTTTTTTGATTGTGCTTCCAAATGTGCTGCCTATTGTTGATGGTGCTTCCAAATGTGCTGCCTTTTTTATGGTGCTTCCAAAATGTGCTGCCTTTTTCATTGTGCTCCTTAAATGTGCTACCTTTTTGAATGTGCTTCCTTTTTAGTTGAATTGGCTTCTATTTTTTATGTTGTTTTGACTCAAGTATTATAGTAAATGGTTCTTTATTTGACTAGCGTATTATTACATCCAGTGCATGTTTATAAGCAGTTATCCTAGTTTAATTCTTCTGGTGCATAAGTCGCGTAAATACCTGTTTTTGTGAATTCGATGGCATCTTTACCGACCTTAACGTCGAACACGATGGAGGTTGTACCATCGTCTACGGGAACGCTGACGTTAAAAACGACGAAGAAGGAGCAGATCCCGTTGGCAACGACGACGTCAACATTGGAGGAGACTTCAACAGTCGCGGTACCACCAGCAGAAGAGAGCTCAATGACTACAGAGCTGGCTGTGCAGGAAACCACGATGAACGCCGTTTCGCCTTCGATGATTCGACAACAACTAACGAACTTTGGTGTTGTTACTGCGACAATATGTTCTCAAACAACAGCAATGCTTGACGACACGATAAGAGCGAATGTGCCAAGAACCTAAATCGTAAAATGTTTGTTTGTGAGAAATGTCATAAGCAGTTTGCCAGAAAAGATAATATGAAAACGCACATGAAGACATGCAAAGGTCTAGCTGCGCGGCAGAAAGTAAAGGTTTCGGTGCAACAACGAATTATTGATGTGCATAAGAGTATGTCTGGAAATGGTACAATTGCAGTAACATCGACATCTGGTTCGGGTCTGGAAGGTTCGACTTCATCAGCACGGTTTCCTTGAAACTTCTGCGATATGTCGTTCGCATTTTCCCATGATGCACGGAGACATGAACGGAGTAAATGCAAGAAGAATCCTTCTCGCATGAAGTTTCGCTGCGATGAGTGCCATGAATGGATTATTTGAATTAATATTTTGCGTTGACATGCGAAAATGTGCAACGGTAAAGTCCATGTGGCTACTGATGACTACCTGCAGAAATTTCGACTCCTCCCTTTAGGTTGAAGACTCGTAAGCGTACTGGCAAAAAAAAACTGATGAGCAGTAACCGATGGGTATGACGTCTGGACATGAAACGAAACCTAAGACTGTTTTTAGTGCTCTACAGGTGAGTGATAATGGCTTCTACTTGGCGCAGTCTGCATTTCAAGGAACATTGAAAGACTGCTATTATCTAAATACGATTATTGAGTCAAAAGACATTTGTTATTTTCTTGACGATATCAGACATAACATAATCAATCAGCTTAGTGATGACGTAGCAACAATTGGACCTTTGAAATATAATTTGTGGTTGGACTGTATATATGGAAAGCCATATCCGTTCGATGACAAAGTGAAGAAGTGTGCATTTAAGACATCGGCTGCAGTAATTTACAGTTCTGACGATGTGAAGCAAACTGTTAAACATGGTATCCAGAAACTCTGTCAAGAAGAGGAGGACTATGACTGTAAAGGTTCTGGGTGGTCTCTGTCTAGTATAAACAGATTGGAAGTAAGAATTAGTCATTTCACGCCTATGCAGGGCTAAATGTTTATAAGATTGTTACCTTTCGCAATTGTTCCTGTAGTAGAATATAAATTATGTAATAAATTTAATATTTGTAATAGAACTTCCGGTGTTTCATTCCAAGAAACTTACAGTTTTCTAGTATTTTTATTAAATTTATTTTAAGCTTCGTTCAGAGATCGAACCAAGTATCGTTACAATATGTACATAAATGATTTTTTGATAAATTTTGGAATTTTCCCCGAATTTCTATTTAAATAATTACACGATTCAAAGATGGCGTCCAAATTTCAAAATGATGGGTGCCACGGTAATAATAAATGATAACTGCACTCTAGTGGGTAAAAATTACACTAACATGGCATCAGCGCACTCTAGGAGCTGAAAACAAGATGGTAGCAGTCAGCAGACGAAGACAAGATGGCAGACATGACATCATACCAGCTGATGATATATATATATGTATATATATGTATGTATACATATGTATAGCCTATATGTATATATATATACACCTTGGTATTGGTGGGCCAGTAAGCAGGTGGCTTTCATGGAAATAGGACATATGGAATTTTTTTTTCTCTTAGCGGGTACGAACCAAGAACATCAAGGTGTGTGTCTTTTAATATTATTTAATTGAAATGTGATTTATAAAATTTTATTGTAGTTTTTGAAATTTTCTTCTAAATTTCTAGCATAAATATTATGGATTTATTAGAAGATGGCCGTAACGAAAAGTTTAATGGTGTTTTTTAAAAAATTCTATTGAAATTTTATTTAGAAATTTTTTATTAATTTTAAAATTTTTTCCCGATTTTCTAACATAAAAATTACGGAGTTTCAAGATGGCATACCTGTCGTCATACTTGATGACGATATACATACTTTGACATAAGTGGTGGAGGAGTCAGTCTGCCTGCGGCTTCCATGGAGGAAGGACCTTATGTCATTTTTTTTTAGTTTTGACCATGGCGTGTTCGAACCGAGGACTCCAAGCTCCATGTCGTAATTGTATGTTTTTTAAATATTTTCTATTAAAATTTTTAATTGAATTTTTAATAATTTTTTAAATATTTTTCATTAAAATCGGATATGAAATAAAGATTTTCAAGATGGCGGTCGTAACTTAAATTGCAAGGGTAACGTCATAATTCAAAATGGCTGCCATGGCATCCTAATTTTCAAGGTCATGACCTCGGTGGCTTAAAGCGGCTAGCTCTTAGGTCTTATAAGCCGCTTTTAGGATTTTGAGTTCTTTCTAAGACAAAAAGACTTTTGAGGTTTTTCGAAATTCTAGTTTTTGAGCTATCCATTTTTTTTTTTTGCCATTTTTTGGACGATTTTTTCCGAAAAATGGAAATTTTGGTGAATATTTGAGGTATTTTGGCGATTGTTGGCTAAATTTTGGCTAATTTTGGCAAATTTGAGGTCAAAGTTCAAGGTCAAAGCCAAAGGTCAAGGTCACGGTGATCCAAATTGGCCGCCTAACGTCACAATTCAATATGGCGGATCGGCTCCAGCTCCACCGTCTGGCGCCTGTCCCCGGAGGAACTTTTACATACTACTAACAATAATATATCCAGTTCGAGTTTTGGTGGTACCATAATAGCAACTTGAGACCCTGTTAAATAAGTTCACCTAAAATTTAAAGGGAAAGTTGATTGGCACCAGCCAGGGATGTACGTAAAATTGATTCTAATCTTGTAGACTAATATAATACGGAATAAAGATGAACCCACTTTAATGGGCTCGCAGTATATTCATTAAAATAAAAAAATTCCCCCACATGCTTGTCAACCTTATTAATATTCTTCTTTGAAAAGTGCTATATTTCATAGTAACTTTTAACCTAGTGGTCAAGACATGGATACTTCTGATGTAACTCTGTGAGATTTTGACGCAGAAGAAGCAGCACGAGGAAATCCCAACAGCATGCAGGAACGTCCACCACGTTCCCCGCTTTTGAAAAATCTCAATGTGTACCCACTGGTGTTTGAACTTGGATCGCCCTCATGGAGGACGAGTGACATAAAACCTTAACCAGCAGGGCACCTCGCATGGAGTATGCAGCTGATTCTCATAAACTACATAAAATGACGTATTTTCTGAATCCTTTGAAACGGGATTGTGAGTTATCGCTAAATTAGTATTTTATGAAACTATATCACTAGGCACACCAAATTATGAAAAGATTTATCGCTTTTATCATAAATCAAAAATATACAGGTATCTTCAATTAAATACCCAAAAATCATTCCCTCATTGTGTCGCAACATAAAAATTCAAATATTGAAAAATCTATTTTAAAATTTTTATATAAACTGTCTCGTATATTTTTATTTACTCATATTACAACTGTGCTGGCTTTATATAAATTGATATGTTCAAAACATAATAAATCTGAAAATTCACAAAATATATTTTTGAATTCTTCCTTAAAAACGAGTCATTCTCACAGCTGTGTAACAGTGGGATTGGAGTATAATTGTGAATTATATTGATCCCAACCTTATTGTTTTTTGAAGCTGGTAATATTAATATTATAAAATAACATGGCAAATTAGTCTTTAAGAGATTATAATTTTTGTTAAAACAATTTTAAATGTTAACCTTTTTTAAATTTATCTTCGGCTATTATTTACTCACACCGTGTTCTAAAAAGCTAAGCCCTTGTCATATATTTGTATGTATTTTATGAGTAATAAAGAATCGTGCGATTGCAAGTAAAGGTAAGGTTATTTTTATACTTGTATTGAATAATGTTTAATTTCGTCATTCCCTCATCGTCATTCCCTCTTAAAAGTGTTACTGAGGGAGTTACGACTGAGTGATGAAATTATGTATATTGATAAATGCATAATCGTGATTGTGTTTTGACTAGTTTCAGGGTGCTATGCAAAATAAATAGAAAAAATTAAGAAATTAACGGAAACAGAAGTTAAATTAAAGAGTAAAAGAAAACGACAGAAAACCGAAGGTAAACAATTAAATGTGCTGAAACTTTGTAAAAGCTTCGAGAAAAATCAAATCATACAAAATAAAAAAATCTTAAGTACACCTTGTAAGTCATACAAATTCAAGAAGAAAACGACAAAAAAATTATGACAATAATATATTTCATTTCATAGAAAGAAAAAAACAAATACACGAAAAAATCTGGTAAGATTACTAGATTAAACGCCACCTGCAACATACTTAGAAAACATCCAGCAATAATGCATGCTAAACTACTTAAATTAGAAATTAAATTTAAAGAAAAGGTTCAGAGAAGAGTGAAATATCGGAAAAGGTGCGTAATAATAAATAAACAAAATAAATTATTATACCTGAGACTGATAGTTCATATTATTTTGGTACGAGGGCCATTTATATTCTTTTATTTTAGTCTTAGGGGAATTATATATTAAGGAAATTATTTGTTTGTCCGCAATAGTAGTATAGAAAAGGGGCTCCTGAAACTGGGTCCTGGGTGTGGAGTCTGTGGAGCCATCCGCCATATTGGATTGTGACGTCACGGCCGCCATCTTGGATGGTTGTGACCTTGACCTTTGACCTTGACCTTGACCCCAATGGCCATTTTGGATTCGCCATCTTAGATCCGACATTTTGGATGACGTAATTGTGTGTTCTCGAAAATTCCGGTGATGTGTTTTCCGACATTTAGAATTATGACGTCACCGTTGCAATTTCCGTTACGGTCGCCATCTTACTCTTTTTTATTTATTATCCGAAAAAATTTTAAAATGTATAAAAAAATTCTAATAATAAAATTTTAATAAAAAAAATTTAAAAAACAATCATTTACGACACGGAGTTCGGAGTCCTCGGTTCGAACCCGACGAGTGCAAAAAAATATAAATGGCGACCGATTCTTCCCCCGTGGTGGGTGCTGGCAGACTGACCCCCAACACTTATGTCAAAGTATAAAGTGTACCGAATATGAGACCCCTTTTTTAAAATATTAATATTTTGTTATTAAAACCACTATTGGTAGATTTATTTATCTTATATGATATATTATGTAATGCACTTTTACTTCAAAACAGGATTGAGCACTTGTATTAATACAGAAAATAATTAAACTAAGAAATAAAAAAAATGCGAAATTTTGTGAAAACAAAAATGTGTTCCTAATATGAGACACCCCCTACATTATGTTACAAATTCCATATTTGATATCATTTAGTCACTTTTTGCACTTTTGTTTGTTACACATAGGAGACACAAAACATGGATCAGCTCCGCAATCTTCATGAGCCCACCCATAGCACTTGAGGCACTGCCGCCATTTCTCGCCATGTTTGTCCTCTGAGAAAAGGCAGCAGCATAACAAACACTCTGCATCCATCACTTTCAGATCCATCACTTTCATTTGAACTGTCATGCAGCGAAATATTTTCGTCACTGGAGTCCTCAGAATCTACAGCGATGAATGATTTGGTAGTAATCCTTAATTTGTCCGTGTTGAGAGATCTGCTTTGTGTAGGTCTAGCTTCGTTTACTTTCTGTTTCCCAAGAACCAATTTCTTACGAGCTTCAGCCTTTTTCATTCTTGCGACATTTTCATCCAAGCTTGTTTTGTATGGCGATGATGTGATAACATTAGCACTGCCACATCTACTGGATGTTTCTTTTGAAGGAAAATTTGGTAGTGGTGAAATATCCACAGGTCTGATAAAGGGCCTAACTACACTGCTGCAACATGGCTGATCTGTCTGCATCGAAGTTTCTCTTTGGTGGCTCTGGTCTTCTCTACAAATGGCTGTATCTCAATTCTCTTGAGCTCCATTTTCTTCTCTAGTTTCTTAGCCATTTAATGATTTAGAGAAAGCACCAAATTCATAATCACGAAATATGTTTCGGTTAAATGGAAGAACGCCTGTTTTATTAAAAGAATTAACAGGTATTTCCATTGTTGCTGCTCTTTGGTATGCAGCACTGAAAAGTTTAGCCACTGTAAAGTTTGTAACCACATGATTTGGGTTTCGGCACAGCCAGTCTTCTACTTCTTGAGCATAAGATGTCTTGAGAGGTAACATAAAACCTACGTCCAACGGCTGCATCTTATGAGATGAGTGTGGAGGTAAGCAGATGATCGAAACGTGGCTTTCCCTGGCCTTCTCAGCAGGGCCTACATATCTAACTATGTTCTAACACAAAATTTTAAGATATTTTATATATAATTAAACTTATTAGTTACTGTTCTTACAGCGACAGTATTATTTTAAGTCTAAATCACCTAATATGAGACCCTTACTCCTAATATGAGACCCTATCTCAAATTAGGACACGTAAGTGGTCTCATATTAGGCACCTTGTCATGGCCGCAACAAAACACATCAACAAGGCTGAAATTTTAAACTGCCATAGTTCCTTATTTATACACATGGAAGCTTACTTAACTGCTCATAAGAGAGTATGAATGGATAATTAATATAAACGTACCTCTATGTTGATAATAAAGCTGCAAGATGCCACTCACGAAAACTCAAAATGAAGAAAATCGTATAAACTGTTAATCTGGATCTCGCGCGCATCAGATAAATGTCTCACTCTATCCGTGGTCGGGAAATGGAGGCTGCTAGTAGTTCCAAGAGCGGCTGATAGGTAGTAGCTCTTACTTGTCAAAATAACCAAGGGTCTCATATTAAGGCCGGGTCTCATATTTACCTAGTATGACGTCATGACCGCCATCTTGAAAAATCCGTAATTTTTATGTTAGAAAAATGGGAAAAAATTTAAAAACATTAAAAAATTCAAATAATAAAAATTTAATAAAAAATTTAAAAAAATCTAGAAATGTTCCCCATAGTGGCTTAAATTTTCCATGGTCAAGCCGCTCTAAGCCGCATGCTGTGGGGAGCTTCGATCGTGACCTTGGCGGCCATATTGGATTCTAGATCATTGCTCATTTTGTTACGGTCACCATCTTTAACTTTCTTATTTATTATCCGATTTTAATGAAATTTTTTTTAAAAATTATAAAAAAAATCAATTAATAAAATTTTTGTGAAAATTAAAAAAAAAATAGAAATGTCCCCATAGTGGCTTAGGTTCCCCATGGTCAAGCCTCTCTAAGCCGCATGCTGTGGGGAGCTTCGATCGTGACCTTGGCGGCCATATTGGATTCTAGATCATTGCTAATTTTGTTAAGGTCACCATCATCAACTTTTTTACTTATTATCCGATTTTAAAGAATTTTTTTTTTTAAATTTATAAAAAAATTCACTTATTAGAAAACGGATTGATTAGATCGATTGCCGTCCTTGGTTCGAAACCGTTAAGAGCATACAACCGATTCTTCCTCCACGGAAGCTACCTAGACCGTCCTCACACCAGCAATACCAAGGTATACATCGTCATCTGGTATGACGTCATGTCCGCCACCTTGTCTTCGTCCGCAGAAGACCGTCATCTTGTTTTCGTATGCTAGATGTGCTAGCAACATGTTAATATAATTTTCAGTTCACCATAATTTTAACCTCGACTGTTGGCATTAAACTTTGTCATTGACCATGTACTTTGACCTTGACCTTGATCTTTGACGTACATCATGGATCCGACATTTTATGTTTAGTACTTGCTACCAGGAGTACCTACCGCCTGCTAGTGGTCATTACCTTCATCTTGTTTTCGTCTGCTGGTGGACACCATATTGCATGTACTCGTCTTACCATTCTAACCCGCCGCAGTGCAGTAATCATTTATTATTACTGAGTTGCCAGCCATCTTGAAATTTGAGCACCATCTTGAAATCATGTAATTATTTAGCTAGAAATGCGGGAAAAAATTCCAAAAGTCACCGAAAAATAAATTATTAATTTACAAATTGATTGGATCAGTTCCTGTCCACGGTTCGACTCTTGAACAGTGACAGTTGTAACTAAATATTAAATAAATTTTAGATTCTGTTTTCCATTACCTTTCGCGGAGTTTATTAATCATTCACTCTACGTAAATCAGCTCAAGACACTATACCTGACCAACGAATTAAATACAGTGCCGCTATGCTTTACATGAAAGTCTAGTTTTTTTGATATTTAGATTAACCTTTAAAATGTTAATGTACAAAGTCATCCATACATACAGCCCAAGTGTCTCCGGACCTTGAGATCAAGTCATGACAATGTCAGTCATATAGTCCATGAACACAGTACACACAGGAAAACGTAATGTACACACAGTACACACAGGAAAACGGAATTTACATGAAGGAAAACGAAATGTACACACAGTACACACAGGAAAACGGAATTTACATGCAGGAAAACGAAATGTACACACAGTACACACAGGAAAACGGAATGTACAGACAGAAAAACGAAATGTACACACAGGAAAACGGAATTTACACACAGTACACACAGGAAAACAGAATTTTCACACAGGAAAACGGAAATTACACACAGGAAAACGGAATTTACACAGGATAACGGAATTTACACACAGAAAAACCGAATGTACACACAGGAAATCGGAACGTACACACGGTACACACAGGAAAAAACGGAATGATCACACATGGAGTAGCGGAAACACATGCTTAGTTGGAAATCAGAATACAATAAATAAATCATTCTTTTTTTTAAATATAAAACTTCATTTATTTTTCAATAGTACACACATGACAGTTAAACAAATGATAATTGTATGTATCAAGCTTCCCTCAGTTATTTGAGTATGAAGGATATTTCTTTAATGTTCGAATAGTTTCCTCTACGAACAGATGCCACCAACAGTCTTAGCCGGTCAACCAATATGTATGGATCTTTCAATGATGTGTAATCATCTTCCACCATCTCCCTTGCACGTTTATAATAAGTATTATTATCTGGTGTCTTCCGTTTTAACACCAACAACAAAGTCACTTTCATCATCGAGTCAGTGATCATCACAAGGTTGATCAGATTTATTTAATATATCACGACGTTTCCATAGTTTTGATCTCAGGACACCGCCACAGCCTTCGGTCATGTCCACTTTAGCTGCCTCAGCACAGTCTTCGATCACGTCGCCAGCTTCAGAGTCACTGTAGCAATCACCGTAGAAGGCATCGTCTTCACCCAGATTACTGTAAGAACTCGTTATCGTTGATGGCGAAGTGTCTGCATCGCCTTCATGCTTCCTTTTTTAGGAGTCCATAATTTTTACAAAGTATGGACGATCTACTGAATATAGGCTTGAGTGTATTCTCACTTTTCACGGTGTTGATACTTCCATTAGTGTCAGTCTTCCCGAAACCATCAGCATCCTTCAATATTTGTTTCTCGTCACGATCGACGTGCTACGGCTTCCACTTTTCTATATTAATAATATTATTTGTCTTAAAATCTCCGCATCCGTGTCACTATCACAGATTCAAATCATCAACATCATAGCTGTCGTCAATATTGTCATTAGCTGCATCAATATCACACATTTTATGATATCGTTTCCTCATTTCAGTTGTCAGAGATTAACCACAATCTATGATCTTGTGAGCTCCATTCTCATTTTCTGTAAAAGCCTATGTGTCCAGTTTTATTATTTAATCTGTCAACCCATCATCACAAACTCAATTAAATCATCTTAGTATATAGAAATAAAATCATCAAAGTTCCTTTCATTTAATCTTAGGAACCGCATCATCCTTTCCACCTCAAGTTTAGTTTCTTGAGCCCAAGAGTCTTTCATTATATATACCATGCAGTGTTCTTAAAGAGATGTGATATACCACCATTTCTACATACAAATCCATCCTATCAATGATTTGTTTACACATAAAAACAACCTTCACGTTATTTTTACATGTTTTATTAAATTATCTATTCGACTAAAATAATTACCACACATAATAATTTCTACAAAGGACACTTTGTCCAAGACATTTTAACCATCATCTGTCTGAAAACAACCATGTCTCATCTACATCACAAAGTAAACGAGGGTTAGATGAGATAGGTCAAACAAGTGCTGGTCACTCATAGGGCAAGGAACAGGTGTTCGATACCTATCACAGACACTGTAGCATCTATGTATTTTCCTACCTCATGTAGAAATATATGTTCCAATGCATACGAATTTAAACTTATCCACGTGCGTCTATTCAAAAGTACCTAAATTCAAGCACGTTAACCTCCAAGAAAATTAAAAATATTCTAAAGGATAGAGGCAGAGACTACACTATCGAGACACGCATACCGTCACCCGCAAATGAACATTGACCCCTCGCGCAGGAGTTGCAAGCTTGCAGAATGCTGCGGCAGTCATATGTTTGCCCGAGTCATACACACATCACGTCCCTAGTCTTCCCACTCATTTCACGTAAAACTCCAGTGAAATCGTAATCCAGCATACGTAAAGTACTTGCTGGAACGACTTCAAAGTATGCATCACTGCACCAGAGCAGAAAATCAGCCTACGTATGTATAACTTGCTACCAACAAAAAAAAATTGTAGCACATATACGAGAGGAGTCGTTCCCTACATACCATACTGTGAAAGCCGATACTCTGATAATTATAAGCAGCAAAATATTTTAAATCAAGACCTCGGCCAGTATACATTCTTTTTCCATGTTGTAAAAATTCATGTTAGTAATCAGCAACGTAGGAGTGAGTAACTTGGACGAAGAACCGCTTACCAAGTATCCAGAATCTTACTGATACAGCCCATATAGTGCACCAGAGTACCCCGAAGTATGATCAATTGATTAACATTATTTAATTTTTTAATATCACCTCCGTATTGTACACCAATATATGACAGGTTACGATTTAAGACCATGAATTTCCCACAAGTCTGTTAGTTTTATTTCGGGAAGTAATAAATTATTTCTCAGAAATAATAAATCAAGTTCCTATCAGATTTGCTCTAATGTTACGGTATTACATACACCAGCACTTTACCAAAACATCTCCAATACAAAGTCCTAAGAATGCAGATGACATACTCAGACAAAAATAATTTTAGCAAAATAAACTGTCTTGAACATTTTTGGTAAAAATAATACACACAAAAAAGTCAAAACGTGCATTACAACTCCGACCAAAATTACGAGTCACATATAGTTTATTACATTAAGATGAATGATGTAGGTTAAGAAAAATAAATCAAATAATTTTTTTTAGTTCTATAATTTATTTAAAAGTTTACATTTATACACAAAGAAATTTGACACTGTATATATATCGTACAAATTTCTCAGTTCATGTGACATTCATTTTTATTAAAATAAATTATTATATTTCGTTTTTAGAGTGACAAAATACAAATAATTCATACAGATCACGATACATCATTTCCGGAGTGTAACACCTTAGAGGACCAGAGATGTTGATGCTAGAAACCTTCCTTTACAAAATTTATAATGTTTTTTCAAGTATAATTTTCGTGTAACCTGTACACCGCACTTCTCACACAGAAATTTTACAAGGTCAAGATTTCTTCTGCAGCCATGCTTTTCATGGATGCGTGTACTTCGTAGTCGTTCAAATCGTTTACCACAGTAGCAGCACTGATACAGATATTCATCGCACTTACCATCGCTTCCCCGCTGTACAACTTGCAAATGAACTTTGCTTTTATAATGCCTTATCAAATTACTTTCGTTTGTGAAATGTACACCACACGAGTCACACGGAAATGTCACACGATTAGCGTTTCTTCTACAGACATGATTTTCATGTCTTCTTGCATATTGACGGTATTTAAAACTTTAATCACAGTACGTTCACAGATGTCTCGTCGTTAGACCTTGAGTCACCGACGGCTCGGAAAGTATATTACTTTCAATGTACACTGCTGTTGTAGGCGACGAAGTCCCGTATGTTGCATGAGCTGGAGATTTCCCAGTCGACATTGACAGATCATCTGTACTGGATGTCAAAGAATCTGATGTATACACGACTGATGCAGAAGCTGGGAATTGCTCACAAAATGTTTTATTTACCAAACGTGGTGTAGTTGCAGGTATCGGAGTCTCCTCTGCGTTCGATAATGCACACATTGAAGTCTCTTGGAGTGAAGAAACAGAAGATACAGCCATCATCGGGATCTCTGGAGCTGCCCTCATCGTTGTCATCGGGATCTGCTTCTTCATCATCGCCTCCGTCGTCAGGGGCCCCTGTGAAGACGCGAGACCCTCCGCCAAGATCTCTGCAGGCGATAACCCCGCCACCATTGGGATTTGTACCGATGTCATCGTTGCTACCATTGAGTTCGGATACACATGAATATTCATGTATCGGACTTATATGCAGACAGGTCAATCCATCAGATCTGCACTGCACCACTACAAGAGGTGGACTGAGGGACCCGCTGTCTAAGACTCTCTTAAATATCAGCGTCCGCTTGTATAATACGCAAGTCAATACATCATCCATTGATATTACTTTTAAAAAATTAGGAATTTAAAAGAGTACAAGTTTAAATTATATATTCAAAGAACTAATCACACATCCTACAAACACGGTTAATTTAGACTTACTAGAAGGACCAAAAATCTCTGAACAATGGAACTTTCAGAACTCAAACATAATTTAAATTGTATTATGTACAGCTACACAAAACCTCCAACTGACTCCAAATGTCTACAACACATGACTAAAATATATTATCCGATACCAGGCTAGGTCCAAAGTCAATTATTTTTTGTACCTCTCATCTTCAGTTCAGAGGACCTTCAGTGTTGATATAGCTACAGCCAAGACATGCCCAGTTCCATACATCTTCAAAACCTTCAGAGTCGATCCTTCTTAAGCCTTACGACAAAAGTCTCCGAAACAAGAGACCTACTCTATAAGTTTACTAGACATTTATATGCTTGTCATAGCACACATCGATAAATATCTTCGTAAATAACCCAAATTATTATCAGACCACCAGCATTCGATTTATACACCAACATATCCATCAACACAAGTCCATTCTACATTAAGCTCCTCACTTACTTCCACCAGTCTACTCAGCTACACTCAGTACACAAAAACTAAAAGAAGTCAATTAACAACCTAGTATTTATGTACATTCGGTCATTTAACATGAGGTGCCCGTCATATTAAAATTTGGGCACCATCTTAGATATTTGTATTTATTGACTTATTAGTTCGGGAAATTTTTTTTAAAATTCACCGAAAAAATCACACATTATTTTACATATTGAATCGAAACTTGCTTTGATCTATGGACGAAGCTGAAAATAAATTTAATATAAATACAAGAAAAGTGTCAGGTTCGAAAAACAAAACACCACAAGTTCTTTTACAAACATAATATTTATTACATAAATTCTATCCTACTACAGGGTCACTTGCGAAAGCCAGCAATCTTATAAACACTAAGCCCTGCATAGACGTGAATCGACTAATTCTTAGCTCCATCAGCTCCAACTGCTCCTAATGCTCCAACAGCTCCAAATGCTACAATACCTTCAACAGCTCCAAATGCTCCAAAGGCTCCAAAGGCTCCTAATGCTCCAACAGCTCCAAATATTCCAAATGCTACAAATGCTCCAACAGCTCCAAATGCTCCAAATGCTCCAAAGGCTCCAAATGCTCCAACAGCTCCAAATATTCCAAATGCTACAAATGCTCCAACAGCTCCAAATGTTCCAAATACTCCAAATGCTCCAACAGCTCCAAATGCTCCAAATGCTTCAAATGCTCCAATTCTCCAAATGGTCCAATCGCTCCAAACGCTCCAAATGATTTAAATTACATTTTCTTTTATCGATCTTGACATGTTTACATGCATGACTTTATTAGTATACATTTTTGGATGTCAGTGGTGAATTTTTTACACCTTTACGTTATAAGTTTTATTTAGAAATAATTTTTCTTCAAGTTTATACACATGCATATAATTGAAACCATTATTTTATGTAGCCGGATACCTTCAGTTCTTTAAGTATGAAGGATATTTCTTTGATGTTCGAATAGTTTCCTGCACAAAGCGTACTATGTAGAAGTCTTAGCCTGTCAACCAATATGTTGGGATCTTCCCATGAACTACAATCAATCTCTTCTGCTACGTTCATCTTCCTATTATGTTTATAATAAATATTATTATTCCTGGTGTCTTCTGTTTCAACACCAACTACAAGGTCACTTTCGGCATCAAGCCAATGATTATCACAAGCTTGATTAAAATAATTTATTTTATTACGTCGTTTCCATCGTTGTGATCTCAGGCCACCATCACTGTATTTGCTCTTGACCGCTTTAGGTGCTTCATCACAGTACTCAATCATGTCAGCATCACAAGCTTGATCAGAATAATTCATTATATTACGTCGTTTCCATCGTTTTGGTCTCAAGACACCATCACAGTCTTCGCTCTTGTATGATTTAGGTGCTTCAGCACAGTACTCATTCATGTCAGCATCACAAAATTGATCAAGATAATTTATTTTATTACGACGTTTCCACCGTTTTGGTCTTAGGCCGCCATCACAGTCTTCGATCTTGACCGCTTTAGGTGCTTCAGCACAGTACTCAATCATGTCAGCCTTGGTTGCGACAGCACAGCCATCGATCATGTCAACCTTAGATGTGTCACCACTATCTTCAATCATGTCAGCTTCAGATGTTTCATCACAGTCTTCGGTCTTGTCAGCTTCAGGTGGTTCTCCATCTTTCACACTTTCATGGAGACGACTAGATATTGGTGTAAATATCTTTTCATTTCTAATGAGGTTGCTACTTTCTTCGTTTGTTTTTAATTTTAAATTATTGTTTTGATCTATATCAATATTTTTAGCATTAGCTTTTTTACATTCTTCATAATTATTATTGACGTCTAATATTCTGCCTTCGTTCCTCTTCCACGATGTTGGAACACAGTCTTCGTTATCTTTATTCATCTTAGTTGTACAGTTCTTGCAATGTCTATCCAAGTAATATCTTCTACCAAAGGATTTATGACACTGACTGCAATTAAATGGTTTTTGACAAGGACCCAAACTACACTCGCTTCTCTCATGACGTTTAGCATTCTTTCTCAAGGTAAACACCTTGCTGCAGTATCTACAATGATGTCGGTTTGATACAGCTACAGGCAACGAATCAGGGTACATGTTAGCTTCTGCGACTAATGGCAGATGAAAACTAAGAGTTGTAAATTAAACCATTACTTAAATAGATTTTTTTTTTAATTATTTCGTCAGCGAGAGTTAAGTTATCTCATACAAAAGTACTGGTTGTAAGTAGTTCTACTTTTCATCAACAGATGACGCCTCGTGTTGCTAGCTGGTAAATAATATTTATTTATTTTATGCGGGATGCGGAATGCTCACTAACGATCTGTTGAAAAAGGTGTGCTTCCCTAGATCTCAAGAGGAAGAACATCGACCTTATTTAAAAATTAGTGAATAATATCATGGCCTAGCGAGAATCACAAGATAACCTATTCACATATAAGCAACCATCATGTATCAGTTGTCTGTATAAGCCGTCTCTGTTGTCTGTATAAGCAGTCATTGTTTTGTGTGGGATGCGGGATGCTCCCTAACGATCGCAACAGAAGGAGGGCTTCGCTACAACTCAAGGGGAAGGGAAATCTTCGTCTATGATAGTGTTTCCCAGTTGTTTCATGGCGTAGTACTCGTCTGATTAATGAATTTTTTTTTGTCTGATTTCCACCTGATAAAAAAAATTAAGTGATGATTTGATAATATGAATTCGGAAATTTATACGAAACTCTGAATAAAATTACCTGTCTTAGACATCAAGGACAATGAATGCAGTTTGTCTTACATGTTAATGCTTCTCAGCTGTCTCAAAGCATATTATTTGTCTGAGTAAGGTTATTTTTCTAATCCACTTGATAAAAATATTGTAAGTGTCAATTTATTAGCAGAATTTCACTAATTAAATGTAACTCTGAATAAAATGACATGACTCATTAAGTAAAAAATCCTTCATGCAGAGATCGATTTCTCACAAATAATCAGTAGCACTCGGAGAAAACCATCATATGTCTAGCCAGAAATAATCAGGAGCATTCGGAGAAAACCATCATATGTCTAGCCAGGAATAATCGGGAGCACACGGATAAAACCATCATAATATTGACAAGGATAATCAGAAGCACATGGAGAAAACCATCACATGTCTAGCCAGGAATAATCAGAAGCATTTGGAGAAAACCACCATAATATTGACAAGGATAATCAGGAGCACGCGGAGAAAACAACCATAATATTTACAACAATAATCAGAAGCACACGGAGAAAACCACCACAAGTTTTCTTTGATATCATAAAAATACAAGAAAAAAATATTTTAAATAAAAAAATAATGAAAAAAAATACATAAAATTCTGGCTTGTACTAGAACGCTTGTACGAAAACAAGATGAAGGTAATGACCACTAGCAGGCGGTAGGTACTCCTGGTAGCATGTACTAAACATAAAATGTCGGATCCATGATGTACGCCAAAGATCAAGGTCAAGGTCAAAGTACATGGTCAATGACAAAGTTTAATGCCAACAGTCGAGGTTAAAATTATGGTGAACTGAAAATTATATTAACATGTTGCTAGCACATCTAGCATACGAAAACAAGATGACGGTCTTCTGCGGACGAAGACAAGGTGGCGGACATGACGTCATACCAGATGACGATGTATACCTTGGTATTGCTGGTGTGAGGACGGTCTAGGTAGCTTCCGTGGAGGAAGAATCGGTTGTATGCTCTAAACGGTTTCGAACCAAGGACGGGAATCGATCTAATCAATCCGTTTTCTAATAAGTTAATTTTTTTATAAATTTAAAAAAAAATTCATTAAAATCGGATAATAAATAAAAAAGTTAAAGATGGTGACCGTAACAAAATGAGCAATGATCTAGAATCCAATATGGCCGCCAAGGTCACGATCGAAGCTCCCCACAGCATGCGGCTTAGAGCGGCTTGACCATTGGGAACTTAAGCCACTATGGGGACATTTCTGTTTTTCTTTAAATTTTTCATAAAAATTTTATTAATTGATTTTTTTTATAATTTTTAAAAAAAATTTCATAAAAATCGGATAATAAATAAAAAAGTTAAAGATGGTGACCATAACAAAATGAGCAATGATCTAGAATCCAATATGGCCACCAAGGTCACGATCGAAGTTCCCCACAGCATGCGGCTTAGAGCGGCTTGACCATGGGGAATTTGAGCCACTATGGGGAACATTCTAGTTTTTTTTAATTTTTTATTAAATTTTTGTTATTTGAATTTTTTAATGTTTTTAAAATTTTTCTTGTTTTTCTAACATAAAAATTACGGATTTTCAAGATGGCGGTCATGACGTCATCCTAGGTGAAGATATATATACTTTGACATAAGTGGTGGGGGTCAGTCTGCTAGCACCCACCACAGGGGAAGGATCGGTCGCCATTTTTATTTTTTTGCACTCGTCGGGTTCGAACCGAGGACTCCGAACTCCGTGTCGTAAATGTTTGTTTTTTAAATATTTTTCATTAAAATTTTATTATTTGAATTTTTTTTATAAATTTTAAATTTTTTTCGTTAAAATCGGATAATAAATAAAAAAGAGTAAGATGGCGACCATAACGGAACTTGCAACGGTGACGTCATAATTCTAAATGGCGGAAAACACATCACCGGAATTTTCGAGAACACACAATTACGTCATCCAAAATGGCGGATCCAATATGTCCGTCGGGGTCAAGGTCAAGGTCAAAGGTCAAGGTCACAACCATCCAAGATGGCGGCCGTGACGTCACAATCCAATATGGTGGTCGGCTCCACAGGCTCCACACCCAGGACCCAGTTTCAGGAGCCCCTTTTCTATACTACTCGCAATATATTTAGAGCGTGGCATAATTAAATATTAATATTGGTTTTTAAACTTTGTGTTTAAGTTACTAACACTCATTATAAATGCACATCGCTGTGATGACTAAATATTTGTGATGTGTAACAGTTAAATAGCTATATTGTAATTACATGTTTTTTATTAAATACATGTTTTGCAATAAGAAAAAGTCAATTGAAACATAACGAAGTGATCGTTTATTTTTAAATTCGAATAAAATTCAAACCTCAACGTTGCTTTCATTCCTTAATTACTGAATTTTATTTTTTATTCCCCCACCTCCTTTAAAATCAAAAAAGTTGAGACCAATATTAAGTTTAAGACAATTAGTCCATGTAATATAAAATTTACAAAAAAATTCATGATAATGAAAAATACCGTCAGATTAACAAAGATATTTTTATATTTGTTTTGAGAATCAGCCATGTGATAAAGGCATTAAAGCCAAATAATCGGTAGATACAGATAGTTTACGCCTGGATATAATTTATTTCAAATTATGTGGTTATAATATCGACTGTATAATATTTGGATAAAAAAAAAAAACGTGTTTTCAATTTAACACAGTCAGCAGTGCCCATTTACTTTCTTGTCTTTTCCCTCCCGTCTCCCGCAACAAACCCACAATTTATAAACAACCC
Source organism: Bacillus rossius redtenbacheri (assembly GCF_032445375.1). NCBI lineage: Eukaryota > Metazoa > Arthropoda > Insecta > Phasmatodea > Bacillidae > Bacillus > Bacillus rossius. The sequence continues at coordinate 274,747,676 of NC_086330.1, read as the reverse complement.
GACTCTTAGCTTCCTCCGTGGCTATAGTCACGATTATTTAAAGTGTAATTTTAGTTCCAGGCTACACAAAAAAATAATATTTTCAGGCACAATAAATTATTTTGGAAATAGAGCTCATGTCTTTAGGAATAAATACATTTCCCTAAAAACATTTTACACCTTATTAGACATGTCTTCACAAGATCTACACGCTGCGCGCACCCGGGGTTCCGTGCCTGCACCTCAAAGGTAGTATCGGAAGTACACCAGGGGTGGATCTGTTTTACATGGTGGTGAGGCTGCCATGGGTACCAAAGGACCTGGAATATTTACGTTATTCAGTCACGGCACGGTTCTGGAAAGCCAACAGATACGCACAGAGGTTGAGGAACCCATCCCAACATGCTACGCCACCGCAGACCTCCAGCCGCCGAATATCCCAGGACACCACCAGTGCAAGCCCCCCCACTGTGGGCCTGGTAAATACCGACACGGCCCGTACCTTTCACATCACTGGGACCTCTCGGTCACCCAGATACTCGTGATCCAGCCGAGGTTATCCGTCTCTGCTAACTTTGCAGGCTAGTACCCGAGCATTAAAGTAGCTCACGACTGCCACTCGTCATCAGAGCGGGGACTCCTCTGAGTGTGCTCCAATCGATCGGAGCACCACTGCCACCACAAGTCCATCTCCATAATCTGATCCAGGGCCATTTAAGAAAACCTCAGCGGGGATCTGTCTCTTCAAAGGATAAGTCCCATGGTACCCTTGACATTCAGGTATAGTGCGTTCCCGGCGCCACCTACAGTCCCAGCGGCTGCCGCCCTCAGCCGCATGGATATTCTCAGTTACTCACTTCAGAATCTCCCCCGCCACCGGGTTACAGCCTCGTAAGGCCCGGGCTGCGCCTGACCACGGTGACCCTCAGGCCTCTCAGCGGCCCTTTGCTATTCCATACACACCTTGGTTCATCACTATGAGCCAGGTGTCTTGAGACACCACCTAGGGTTTGGGGGTCCAAACCCCCCGATAGATTTCCGGCAGGTCAGGGCGCAGCCACCCGTCCACAGCCTACTAGTCTACTAGAATTCCCGTTTCGACACACCGAGGAAGTCAGAGGAGCGGGCACTCCCGGCAGAGCCCTATTTGTATATCAACACTGGCGCCACGTGAAGGCTATGGGTTGCCGTAAGCGGGAGAGGCTATGTATTCGCATCACACGCCCGTTTCGGTAACCTGGCGAGAGCATCACTCAGATACTAGAGCCGGCTACAGCTCCGACACGTCGTAGGTCAGCAATCATTCCCCGAAGGATCCCAGGCACCTTGGCCAGCACCTTATTAGACCATTGGAAGATATCGTAAATCCATCGGCTACTTCTTGGTAATAAGCGGCTGTCTTTAAGAAAAGATATTTGTTGCCTTATTTGACCGCGACATTCAGGCTCGTTTGCTTCTGCTCATGTCAACGTGTTTGTGCGCGGGAACGAAACAAGACCAATTGCGAAACACAGACAATGATATACAATTTAATTTCACAGATGGACTTCAAATATTTTCGTGCTTTGTGGTATTTTCTCCTACCACGTGAGACTTTTATAGGTCCTGATCACAGTCGAGACATTGCAGACTGTTTATTGGCTGCCATATTTTGCTACATGCCGTCTAACATATCCCCACTAATACTCTCATTGTTAGAACGACAGATGGCTAAGGGCCCGGAAACGTAGCGAGTTCAATTGCCTTCAGGTTAGACTTGGTGCTAGTATTCTTTCTCGAGCCATAGACTGGTTTTCATTTCCTTCTTTTCTTAAGAGTAGATATAATTTTTTTTAGTTACCTGAGGTTCCTGGCTTCAAGTGGGCGGAAAAAGATTTTTCTGAACCAGCAAATTTACTTTTCATATTCACTATAAAAAAATTCATATATAAATTTATTTAAAGTTTCAAAAAATATTGTATGGGGACATTATAATTACATTAATTTTGCCCATTCTCTGTGGGTATGAAGTCTAGGATGAAAATATAAAGACTATATTATTATCGCAAAATTAGGTTTATTGCAGGCTATATAATTATACAAGTTACATGAGATAGTTTAAAACTGTAGGGCTGGTGCGACAGAGTATATTTGTTACATCCACAATGGTAAACCAAGCGAAAGCCAAGAATGTAGAAAAATATTTTTGTTTACGATTTTAGTTTAAAATAATTTTTATAAAATGATTTTAGTTTAAAAAAGTTTTCATAAAAGCATAATTTTTTTTCAAAAATATCATAGTCTTCGTTTATCTAAAAAAAATTAGTTAATTAAAAGTAAAATTCATGCTTACAATTGGTATTTTCTTTTTCTTATAACTTGTTAGAATCAACTCACACTCTTGCTTTATGATAGTGAAGCTTAATAATTTTTAACAAAACAGTTACTTTTAAGTTATTTTGTGTTTATTTATTTTACATGGATACAAGCTCTCAGTTAATTTTTAAATTTAATTTAATATCTCCCAATTTATCTTTTCTAATAATCAAAACCAAGCATTTTGACTTATTAAAATATCAGTAAACAAGAAAACATATACCGGTCGCGCATTTAAGCCTATTCACCTCTACGCACTAGACACCGAACTAGCGTGCTTTCTTGATGTAGTAAACACGCTTCTATGGTACTTAGGGCGTTATTCCAAGACGTTCAGGAAAGTTAGCAAATAAGCACTAACTTGTTGGAATTCAACCATAACCTAACTTACGGACCGTATTCTAGGAGGTGTCCAAACCGAATCCCAGTTCGCTAACAAATCGGCAACCGTATTAATAAACGATGCTTTGCGCGAGCCTAGAAACTGGTTTTGGCGCATTCTAGCAGGCGTTTCGCAAAAATCGATGCAATTGTTACAGCAAAAATACTAGATATAGCAGCATAATGCACAAAACAATATAACCGGCTTTATTAATATTTTCAAGTACAATTTAAGTTAAGATTATTTCTTGTTAAGACCATTAGAGTGAACAGAATGTATCCTAGGATAATTTCGCTATTATAAAATTTAATTTGGCACGTCAACTCGCTTGAAACGTCTCCCGATGTTCACAAAAACTATTTTATACGAGTTAATGGTGCCAGACGCGTGTCTGCCATCTGGACGAAATCACCGAAACAGTGATCTCTGCGCATCAGTTGAAGTTTTGGCAACAGTTAGGTCACTGATAAGACACAAAAAACCAGTCCCTGAAAATAAGAGACTGGCCGTGTCCTATCCGAGGGTTTTGGAGCGGTTTTGTACAGCAGAAATTCAGTTAGAGAACGGGTGTAGAATATTCAACATCTAAACCATTATTTTTGTGTCTTGGAATACCGGCCCTTTTGTAATGACCATATCATTATAAAGTGGAATATGTTATATAAAGGCTGCTTTCATACCCTACTTTCTTAAAATTGTTTTAAGACACCCTTTTAATTTATATTTTCTGTCTGAAAATCACATATCTAACACTTAACCATAAAAGGAATGAGTAGGTAAATATAGTAGGTCCTGGGGCAGGGGAGGGGGGAGAGGGATCCGGGGATCCGGCGGCAATCTTTGATTACTTCATTTCCGGCGGCCATCTTGGATTACGTTACTTCCGGCGGCCATCTTGGATTACGTCACTTCCGGCGGCCATCTTGGATGACGTCACTTCCGGCAACCATTTTGTTCTTATCCGCCATTTTGTTTTCTAGAACATTCCGCCATTTTGAGTTTCGTCCACCATCTTGAAAATCTTTATTTATTATCCGATTTTAATGGAAAAAAAAAATTTAAAATTTATAAAAAAATTAAATAATCAAAATTTTAAAATAAAATTAAAAAAATGTTATTTAATAAAATTTTAATTAAAAACCTACGCATCGAACACCCCACTCCTCTAAATTACAAATACATCATCTAGCACCCCCACCCCTCTGTTACAATAACATCGTCATCGAACACCCCACTCATTCCTGTTACAATTTTTCGTTACATCCACCATCTTGGAAAATCATAATTATTAACTTAGAAAATCAGGAAAAAATATATACACCATCGTTGTCTGCTGGAGGCAGCCATCTTATTTAGTGGAGACTGCCATCTTGATTTCATATGATGGGTGTCATCATCGGTTGTAGGTTTATAATGTATGTTAGTGTATGTAAGGTCGAGTTACAATTCTCTACCAACATTGTTATGAACCTTATAGACCAAAATCCACAGAATCCACAAAATCCACAAAATCCACAAAATCCACAAAATCCACAGTCATTTTGCTGTTTTAACCGACATTTTTTCTTAAAGTCTTATCACTTATAGGTTTTAACTAAAATATATGTTATCAATACTATCGTTGTGGATGCGTTAGTTAAAGTAATGATAATTTAAAAAAAAAACCTTTATTACTCCATCTTAGCGGACGAGAAATTTTTCAGAGTCCTAACTCACAAGTAATAATCTCTTCTCATGTTTGCGTACACATGTTTTAAAAGCTGCACGGAAGCAGATATCTTAATGTTTGTGTATAATTACATTTCACTTTTATAAACAGGTCCGTGTTTGCGTACTCGTGTTTAAAAGCTGCATGGAAGCAGATATTTTAATGTTTGTGTATAATTACATTTCACCATTCTGTAAGACATTTATAAGTATCAGTACCTCGTCGGATATAGATTCTATATTAAAAATAATAAACAATATGTAGGTAAAATTGTATTTATTAAATTAAGAACATATTTTACACATCAAAAATTGGGCAAAAACAGAAACAACACATAAAAAAACGGAAACTTTACAACAAAAATGAAAACTATACATCAAAAACATAATCTATATAACAAAAATGAAAACTATACAGCAAAAACATAAACTGTACAACAAAATGAAAACTATAAAACGAAAAAAAAACAACAGAAAAACTATAAAATTAATGGAAACAACAACCAAACTATTTACAGAAAAAAAATTATTCATCGCATCCAACATATCCGTGGGGGACCGTGCGGATACCATCTTCGCAGATCAGCCGTTTGTCGTCCTCCCACGTTATGGCCAGCTTATTGCTGTACTCAGTATAGAGTATGTGCTGATGGGAGCGAATTGCTCTAACGCCTGCCCTCATTGTGCGGTGGTCTTGCAGGGCTTCCAGGTAGTCATCGAATGTTATGTGTTTTTTGACCACACATCGCTGGATGCCTTTGGCCTTTTTCTCGCTCTTACCACCACACCTGTAGGCGTAGAGTTTGGCCCGTAGGCTTACAAACTCCTCCATCACTTCCCCCCCACATTCATCTTTGAATTTACCGACAACTTTCTTGTTGATGGGGGAGAAGCATGGGTGGTCGGAAGGGTAGCAGCTGGTGTCGAATTTAGCCATCAGTGTAGGGTTGGCTTTGAGGTCTGAGTAAAAGTCTGCTGTCTGGATCTCATACACAAAACTGTCTGTATCCATATACATCATGTGAATATTGTCATGGTAACGGGGTTTCATGGTATTGTAGTGGAAGTCGTACATGAGAGTCTTTGAAAGATCTAGTACGGCCAGTCCGGCATAGATCGGCTTGTCGAAAATGATGGTCTCGTGATTAAGGTGGACTAGAGACAAATTCGGTTCGTACATTGTACGGTCCTTGAAGGATGGACGACACACCAACTTCTTGAACCTCTTCTCAGAGCACACCAACTCCATTTTGAGCCTCCGCCTTTTATTTTCCATCAGTTTACCAAATGTCGAGTTCACAGCGAGCTTAAAGAACTCCTTCTCGAACTCGTTGGCTGCTGCTTTCCGCTTGTTGGTATTCAGCCGAATATAGGGCTCCAACCATGCCGACTGCTCAAACTGTAGGACTCGGTGTATCTTAGTCACTCTCAACCCATGAGATACTGCTTGCTGTAGGTTTTTGTAGTGGACAATGTAGTGCTCTTTATTTTCAAGTGTTGTCATCAGCTTTGATTGATTTGAGCCGGGCGGACACTGATTTACGGGGAGAAATGGCAGGTCTTTATGACTTTCGTGGAGCTCGGGAGGGTACTCCACATCACACTCAATAATGTAGCCTGTAGGAGAATCATCTGGAACAGACACGACATCAATTGATGTGTCTGCCCATTGGAAATGTCGAATCGGAAGCGGCAGAGACATCGCCCACCCGTACAAGTTATTTGCATCAATGTACTCCAGGAATGTGGATGGCTTGGATGCATCATATGTCTCAGGTATGTAGGAGTTATTGGCTACGCAATGACGTTTAATGCTTTGCGCTACTCCCCCCCTAATACCAGCCTCCACAAACATGTACATATCATAATCGGTAAGAAGCTCTAGCTGTACACCTGTGGTTCGAAGCATTGCATCGAAAGCGAACCCTGGACAAGAAATATAGTGAGACGGATCTAGGCTGTATGTCTCCAAACAGATGGAACGGAAATTCTCGAATACATCCGCCAAAATCAGAACATCCGTCTTTAGGTACAAGTCAGCGTACTCCCCCAAAGTAGCACACTGAAACTTGTCCCAGACTTTCACTGCATGAGCGTACTCCATCTCTGAAATCATGGAATCAGTCAGACTATTGTAGAAATCGCCGATAGGTGGAAGACTAATATCATCTAGTCGAGCAAAAGAATCCACAAAATCATACGGGAAGACACCCTTGCGGGTAACCAACTCCAACTCATCAGGCGCGAAAAACTCAGCAGTACTGACAAACTTGTCTGCCGGCAAGAACTCAGCGAGCGAAGCAAGACCCCGACTCATGAAACGGAACGTATCGACAAACTGAATGCTGAACTTATCATACAACTTCTTGGAAAAAGTTATCAGCTTCTCCTCTGAATTCGGGATTATGAAGATGTCTTTACTGTCGTACCCCAACTTCCTGATAATGAAGTTCTGGTCGTACGTCAGGTTGTGGAAGAACACAATCAACTTTTTTGGTCTGCGCCTGAGAAGGTTGCAGTCATTACATGCAGGCCCCAGATATTCACCGGTAAAGTGATTGTGATCACGAACTTTCTTGGCAGTTCCTCCGAACTTTCCTGCACAGTAGCAACACACTCTTGCTTGCAGAAAAGCAGTGTTCTGTGCATGTGTGAGCGGAGTCATAGGAACAGACGTAGAAAATATTTTTTGTACATCATGACCAATCTCCACAATGCGTGAGATGAACTTATCCTCTGCGTCACAACCGCGATACAATTCAGGCTCTGATGGAAGTGCTGAAGTGAGGTGTACAGGAATGATGGTGTTATCAGCTTTCACATAAATGCAGTAGCTGTATGCTTTATGCTTTTGATACTGCAGTGTGTATGCTTCATCAGGATTCGGGTGGCATGTATGGATTTTCTCCAGAATAGCTTCAAAGTCGCAATATACCACGATGGGCATCTTATCAGCATGGTGGAAGTTTTTGAACTGCAGAACAGGTGGCTGCCCATTTTGATCGGGGAATGGCATTTCCATTCGAACAGCAGCATGCTGTTTGCAGAGCTCACTGTGTTTTTCCAAACACTGAAGACCAGTGAGCCCACTAACCCTATCCTGATCATCATAATGCTTGAAGCATCTTTTGCAGACATGAATTCGTTGCTCGTGTGTAGTGATTTGGGACCGAACCAGGGCAGAAAAATTTTTAATGTATGTGAAATGGGACGAATCGTCATTAACCAAGAGCAGAAGATCGAAATGAAGTTCTTTTTCTTCAGGAGCGACTCGTGCAGGTACAACATTCAGATTCTCGTCGATGCTGTAAATGTTGATGGAGACTCCAGGGTTCTGCTTTTCGAACAGCGGTATTTGCCTGATTGGAGTAGGAAACTCTATGTTCGTGAAGTTGAATTTCTCTTCCAAGTCATGGTATCGCTGGTTGACACGCTCAGGATTCCACCCTTCCACGTACTTCACAAGAATAGACCACTTAAAACACATGTGGTCTTCGAGGTTTTGTGGATTTATCACCGCATGTCTTGACTCGATGGTGGTAGGCAGTGAGATGTAGGAGCTGGCACGGAGTGGATCGAGCTTTTTTATGCGAAGTTGAAGTCGCTTAACGGCCGACAAAGTCCATCCGGACCCTTTTCCCATGTAGTCTTCCTCCTCCTTGCAGATCTTAGAGATGGACCCAGTAACTGCTTCCTCCACCTCATGAACTGTGTAGAGGGGCACATTAACGGTTTTGAACGCTCTCTTGTCTTCGCTAACATCCACAGGTTTTTCGTAATCACACTCAAGCACGATGTTGAATTTGAGTGGACCGTTCTCCTCTATCTCCTCTACAAGTTGGCTCATTATTTTTGCCTCGATGGAGTTCAGGTACGAGCAGATATCCTTGGCAGTACTTGATGTGTTTTCTGCCACGTACGTCTTCAAGTTGCCCTTGAAACCCACTTCGGCGGTGATGAAACCGTGGGCATTGGCCAAACCAGCCCCGGTCACCACCTTTGTTCGGCTGGTCGAAGGCTTGGGCGCAACTGCAGGCTTAACTGCTAATATCCTCTGCTTCTTTGTCGGAGGTGGAGCAGGCCCCTTGCATACCTTCATGTGGGCTTTTAACTTATCAGCCCTGGCGAACTCCTTAGCGCAGTTCTCGCAGGAATGCACTATGCGGTTTGCGTTAAGACCGCAAGCCGACTTCTCATGTCGTCTAGCAAAATCAGCACGGGCGAAGGCCTTGTAGCAGAAGCTACACCGCATTCCAGATGTAGCGACAGCTCCAGTGCATGATGCAAGGTGCTGCTGCATCTTATCGCTGCGTGCGACCATCTTTCCACATAGGTGGCACTGCTGGTGGTCACGATGCTGGTTCTCAGCACACTGACGCTCGTGCCGGTAGCGGTTGTTGCCTGCCGTGAATGTAGCAGAGCAGAAACGGCATTTCTGAATGGTAGATGCCATCATCACGACAATCGGTAGACTGGTCAAACGTACGGAACACGCAACGGTAGCTCGACGCACGGAGAACTATAACAAAAGAATTAAGAATACAATGTAGCTAGATGTTAACACGAAAAAGTTGCAAACATAACCTCAAAACTCTAGCCCTCAAGCTTACTAACCTAAACTGATAGCAATGTAACTAAATAAAAAAGTTACAAACATAACCTCAAAACTCTAGCCCTCAAGCTTACTAACCTAAACTGATAGCAATGTTACTAAATAAAAAAAGTTGCAAACATAACCTCAAAACTCTAGCCCTCAAGCTTACTAACCTAAACTACTAGCAATGTTACTAAATAAAAAAGTTGCAAACATAACCTCAAAGCTACTCCTTCATGTACAATCCTAAAAATGGTAGGATATTTAAAGTACTGATAAAAATTAAAGCTGAAAAATATTCAATGTTAACTAAGAATAATTGATTACATAACCTCAAAAATACTCTAATGCACATCCCAAAAATGCTAGAATATTTAAAGTACTGATAAAAGTTTAAACTGACAAATTTCTGGTTACCTGCATATAAGTGCACAGAGAAAAAACAAGCTAGCTGATAACCTACAAAAAGCTGAGAAACACGCAATGTTAACGAAACATGTAACATACCTCAGAAAACGATGAAGTGTAGCTGTAGAACACGAAGTAGCGTTGGCGGTAGAAATCGTGGTAGCAGAGAAACTCATACACGAACTAGCTCACTCAAACTCTAAGAACACACTGAAGCTCCGACAGCTAATCCTGTCCTTTTATAGCCTCGGACCTGATTGTTCTTGGAAAAACCATTAGGAACAGAGTATTTCTGTTGTATCCGCCAATAGGAATGTAGTACATGGAAGTACCATTGTCTTCGGAAAAACCCGGCATGACTCATGTGCATGTCGTAGCAGGTCTGTGAGGGGTGGGGGTAGAAATGTAACCTGACAGCCAAACATGGGAAACCACTCTCGGGTAAAACCACTAATGACCTAGGTGATTAGAGATTAGGGCGCGAGGCACTGCCTGCATCGTGACTCATCACTCAGGAATGTCGTCTCGCAGTGCCGAGGGGAACCAAACAATAGACTTGACCATGCATGTTATAAAAGGTACATTAGTCCGCGACTTTGTGGCACCATGAGGCGCTCAGGAATGTCTGAGCCTGCCACAAACAGCTCGTCAAAGTGTCATCACGAAGCAATCTAGCTGCAGTCATGACGCGCGTGCTACAACAGGCCCGTTAGTCACCGACTTCGTGGCGCCAAGCTGACACTCGGGTAGACAGGTAGCTAAATGATAATACTATTAATGCAATGAAATAAAAAAAAATTGGATATGTTTAATAAATTTATTTGAAAGTAAGAACACATTACAAAACTAAAACATAAAAAATTTATTCTACATTTATTATGACCAACATTCGTTTAAAATTTTTTAGCATTTCATTGCGAACACTCTGTTGAATATCCACAGTATGACACATTTTGCGGATGTTCCAGGAACCAACCCTTTTCACAACCATTTAAGGAGACATTCCTTAAGCTCTCTTTTCATTGGTCAAATAAAACATCTCCCTCTCTTCCCCTTTTACAATGATGCTGCTTCAACATCACGCTAAAATTCTGTAAGACCAAAAAAAAATTACTTTGCTTAAACCTTACGGTAGAAATTTCATCCTAGGATGCTGTTACTGCATCTAGAAATTAAAAATTATATTATCTCATACAGGTTTTATTTACATGTTAGACTTAACCATCCTACCACACACATGCACACACTTACACACACATGCGTGCGCATGCGTGCACTGAGATGAAATACATACCTGCCCACATAAGCTACTTTAATTTACAAAGGCAACATATTAAAACACATAATATTTAAATTTTGTGTAGATTGGATGGTACCAGAAAACATACTGCAAAACGAGTGGACAACACTCCAGTCTTTACTAGGATTGCCTATGGAACGTCCTTGTTGCCTTCAACGACTCAGAATTAATACTTTTATCCATCAAAAAACAACAACAGTTTAACTAAGCAAAAATACACCCCACATCCCTCAAAAAATTGTTATTACACAATACATTATTTACATTGCAGGAGACCGTGCATACGAAGTGCGCAGCTTCAGGTTAGAAATATTGATTAAAATAACTGCTAAAGATGCTAATTTGTTTATGAAAAAATTGGACATGAAATACAGACACTTGGCTATTTACACACACATACATACATACACCCTGCATTGCTTCAGAAGGAAGTACGATATTTTGAAAACTACTCAAGACTTACATCTGTGTATGAAAAGGAGCTAAAAATTAAAATTTTTTCAAAGTTAATTTTAGAGATGAAACATCATGTGCAAGTCCTTGCATGCGAGAACATTTTATTACGCAATTATCTTCATTTTTCCCAAACCATAGGTCTGATGTCTGGATACCACACAAATCTCATACTTAACATATGCACTATGAGATGACTGAACGCCAGTCCAAGCCCCCTGCGCTTAGAGACGAAACTGCACTAGAAGCGCTAGCAAGCATTGCAATTATCTCGCTTCACTTATGCAGATTCACCTCTGACTAGGTGGACCTCCTGAAACAGTAAACATAGTCCAGTGAAACACATTAAAATAATGCATTTCAAAATAATTGAATAATATAAAACACTACATATTTATAGAAAATCACCACGCAACTGACAGCCCTTTCAATCACAATTCTGCGAATGCTATCACAGAATGCTATATTTAGAAAGAAAGGATCATTCATTCCTTCATTATGGAACACAGTAATACATCAAATGAAGAAAAACAAAAAAAGGCACACACTTCGTTCTTAGACTCGTGCTGCCTCCTTGACAGAAAGAAAAGATTTTACACATAAAATAGTATATATTTCTTTTCCAGCGATGAAGCTGTACTAATATCACCTTGACAAGCTTAGATGATCTAGGGAGAGACAAAGTAAATATATTAACAAAAAAAGTCGACTATAAAACAGTTACAAACAAAATAAATAATATACCTTCGATTACATATTTTGCTCAATGTAATAAATGAGAGAACACAAACATTTGCTTAAATCACTATTTATCAATTTTAAACTCTCGTGTACATCAGGAAAAAATATATAGTATCAGTCATTATTAGTTGTAATGTAAAAAAATGCAAAACAGTTTCTTGGTGGGATGTGGAATGCTCACTCACGATCGAAAAAAGGAGGGGCTTCGCTGTAACTCAAGGGGAGAGGGAAACCATCTTCAAAGTTGACGTTTCTCATATATTTGGATATATAGTAATCAAGCAAGTAATAACATTTGGGGGTATAATCTCCGTCTGATTAAAGTTTATTTGCTAACATGAATTCACAAATTAAACGAATCTCTGAGTACATTTGCTTATCTTTTATAGAAAAAGATGCACAGATTGATTGTTTTATCATGAATAACCAGGAGCACACTAAAAAAAACCAGGAGCACACTTAAAAAAAACCAACGAAATTCTCGCCAATAATAACCAACATTACACGAACAATAGAAAAAAAAAAGATTTGTCAGTAATAACATGCAGCATGCGGAGAAAATCACCAAAATATTGTCAAGAATAACCATCAACACATGTAGAATACCAATAAAGACCTGACATGAAAAAGGCTGAAATGCACGGAGAAAATCATCAAATTCTTGTCAGATAAAAAAAGCAGAAGCACATGAAAAAAAAAGCACATGTAGAAATCTATCGAAATTTCATGTGAAAAAATACGAGCACTCAGAAAAAACCATCAGGGAGAAGATGTTTAAAAACATCATGAATTATCAATTTTTATTTAAAAAGTTCAAATTAAATCCTGCTAGATCTCTTTGCTTAAGCAACTTGAGAGTTCTGGCACAAGTCAGCTTGTGAACTCTTTGCTTAAGCAACTTGAGAGTTCTGGCACAAGTCAGTTTGTGAACTCTTTGCTTAAGCAACTTGAGAGTTCTGGCACAAGTCAGCTTGTGAACTCTTTGCTTAAGCAACATGAGAGTTCTAGCACAAGTCAGCTTGTGAACTCTTTGCTTAAGCAACATGAGAGTTCTAGCAGGATTTAATTTGAACTTTTTAAATAAAAATTGATAATTCATGATGTTTTTAAACATCTTCTCCCTGATGGTTTTCTCTGAGTGCTCGTATTTTTTTCGCATGAAATTTCGATAGATTTCTACATGTGCTTTTTTTTTCATGTGCTTCTGCTTTTTTTATCTGACAAGAATTTGATGATTTTCTCCGTGCATTTCAGCCTTTTTCATGTCAGGTCTTTATTGGTATTCTACATGTGTTGATGGTTATTCTTGACAATATTTTGGTGATTTTCTCCGCATGCTGCATGTTATTACTGACAAATCTTTTTTTTTCTATTGTTCGTGTGCTGTTGGTTATTATTGGCGAGAATTCCGTTGGTTTTTTTTAAGTGTGCTCCTGGTTTTTTTTAGTGTGCTCCTGGTTATTCATGATAAAACAATCAATCTGTGCATCTTTTTCTATAAAAGATAAGCAAATGTACTCAGAGATTCGTTTAATTTGTGAATTCATGTTAGCAAATAAACTTTAATCAGACGGAGATTATACCCCCAAATGTTATTACTTGCTTGATTACTATATATCCAAATATATGAGAAACGTCAACTTTGAAGATGGTTTCCCTCTCCCCTTGAGTTACAGCGAAGCCCCTCCTTTTTTCGATCGTGAGTGAGCATTCCACATCCCACCAAGAAACTGTTTTGCATTTTTTTACATTACAACTAATAATGACTGATACTATATATTTTTTCCTGATGTACACGAGAGTTTAAAATTGATAAATAGTGATTTAAGCAAATGTTTGTGTTCTCTCATTTATTACATTGAGCAAAATATGTAATCGAAGGTATATTATTTATTTTGTTTGTAACTGTTTTATAGTCGACTTTTTTTGTTAATATATTTACTTTGTCTCTCCCTAGATCATCTAAGCTTGTCAAGGTGATATTAGTACAGCTTCATCGCTGGAAAAGAAATATATACTATTTTATGTGTAAAATCTTTTCTTTCTGTCAAGGAGGCAGCACGAGTCTAAGAACGAAGTGTGTGCCTTTTTTTGTTTTTCTTCATTTGATGTATTACTGTGTTCCATAATGAAGGAATGAATGATCCTTTCTTTCTAAATATAGCATTCTGTGATAGCATTCGCAGAATTGTGATTGAAAGGGCTGTCAGTTGCGTGGTGATTTTCTATAAATATGTAGTGTTTTATATTATTCAATTATTTTGAAATGCATTATTTTAATGTGTTTCACTGGACTATGTTTACTGTTTCAGGAGGTCCACCTAGTCAGAGGTGAATCTGCATAAGTGAAGCGAGATAATTGCAATGCTTGCTAGCGCTTCTAGTGCAGTTTCGTCTCTAAGCGCAGGGGGCTTGGACTGGCGTGCAGTCATCTCATAGTGCATATGTTAAGTATGAGATTTGTGTGGTATCCAGACATCAGACCTATGGTTTGGGAAAAATGAAGATAATTGCGTAATAAAATGTTCTCGCATGCAAGGACTTGCACATGATGTTTCATCTCTAAAATTAACTTTGAAAAAATTTTAATTTTTAGCTCCTTTTCATACACAGATGTAAGTCTTGAGTAGTTTTCAAAATATCGTACTTCCTTCTGAAGCAATGCAGGGTGTATGTATGTATGTGTGTGTAAATAGCCAAGTGTCTGTATTTCATGTCCAATTTTTTCATAAACAAATTAGCATCTTTAGCAGTTATTTTAATCAATATTTCTAACCTGAAGCTGCGCACTTCGTATGCACGGTCTCCTGCAATGTAAATAATGTATTGTGTAATAACAATTTTTTGAGGGATGTGGGGTGTATTTTTGCTTAGTTAAACTGTTGTTGTTTTTTGATGGATAAAAGTATTAATTCTGAGTCGTTGAAGGCAACAAGGACGTTCCATAGGCAATCCTAGTAAAGACTGGAGTGTTGTCCACTCGTTTTGCAGTATGGTTTCTGGTACCATCCAATCTACACAAAATTTAAATATTATGTGTTTTAATATGTTGCCTTTGTAAATTAAAGTAGCTTATGTGGGCAGGTATGTATTTCATCTCAGTGCACGCATGCGCACGCATGTGTGTGTAAGTGTGTGCATGTGTGTGGTAGGATGGTTAAGTCTAACATGTAAATAAAACCTGTATGAGATAATATAATTTTTAATTTCTAGATGCAGTAACAGCATCCTAGGATGAAATTTCTACCGTAAGGTTTAAGCAAAGTAATTTTTTTTTGGTCTTACAGAATTTTAGCGTGATGTTGAAGCAGCATCATTGTAAAAGGGGAAGAGAGGGAGATGTTTTATTTGACCAATGAAAAGAGAGCTTAAGGAATGTCTCCTTAAATGGTTGTGAAAAGGGTTGGTTCCTGGAACATCCGCAAAATGTGTCATACTGTGGATATTCAACAGAGTGTTCGCAATGAAATGCTAAAAAATTTTAAACGAATGTTGGTCATAATAAATGTAGAATAAATTTTTTATGTTTTAGTTTTGTAATGTGTTCTTACTTTCAAATAAATTTATTAAACATATCCAATTTTTTTTTATTTCATTGCATTAATAGTATTATCATTTAGCTACCTGTCTACCCCAGTGTCAGCTTGGCGCCACGAAGTCGGTGACTAACGGGCCTGTTGTAGCACGCGCGTCATGACTGCAGCTAGATTGCTTCGTGATGACACTTTGACAAGCTGTTTGTGGCAGGCTCAGACATTCCTGAGCGCCTCATGGTGCCACAAAGTCGCGGACTAATGTACCTTTTATAACATGCATGGTCAAGTCTATTGTTTGGGTCCCCTCGGCACTGCGAGACGACATTCCTGAGTGATGAGTCACGATGCAGGCAGTGCCTCGCGCCCTAATCTCTAATCACCTAGGTCATTAGTGGTTTTACCCGAGAGTGGTTTCCCATGTTTGGCTGTCAGGTTACATTTCTACCCCCACCCCTCACAGACCTGCTACGACATGCACATGAGTCATGCCGGGTTTTTCCGAAGACAATGGTACTTCCATGTACTACATTCCTATTGGCGGATACAACAGAAATACTCTGTTCCTAATGGTTTTTCCAAGAACAATCAGGTCCGAGGCTATAAAAGGACAGGATTAGCTGTCGGAGCTTCAGTGTGTTCTTAGAGTTTGAGTGAGCTAGTTCGTGTATGAGTTTCTCTGCTACCACGATTTCTACCGCCAACGCTACTTCGTGTTCTACAGCTACACTTCATCGTTTTCTGAGGTATGTTACATGTTTCGTTAACATTGCGTGTTTCTCAGCTTTTTGTAGGTTATCAGCTAGCTTGTTTTTTCTCTGTGCACTTATATGCAGGTAACCAGAAATTTGTCAGTTTAAACTTTTATCAGTACTTTAAATATTCTAGCATTTTTGGGATGTGCATTAGAGTATTTTTGAGGTTATGTAATCAATTATTCTTAGTTAACATTGAATATTTTTCAGCTTTAATTTTTATCAGTACTTTAAATATCCTACCATTTTTAGGATTGTACATGAAGGAGTAGCTTTGAGGTTATGTTTGCAACTTTTTTATTTAGTAACATTGCTAGTAGTTTAGGTTAGTAAGCTTGAGGGCTAGAGTTTTGAGGTTATGTTTGCAACTTTTTTTATTTAGTAACATTGCTATCAGTTTAGGTTAGTAAGCTTGAGGGCTAGAGTTTTGAGGTTATGTTTGTAACTTTTTTATTTAGTTACATTGCTATCAGTTTAGGTTAGTAAGCTTGAGGGCTAGAGTTTTGAGGTTATGTTTGCAACTTTTTCGTGTTAACATCTAGCTACATTGTATTCTTAATTCTTTTGTTATAGTTCTCCGTGCGTCGAGCTACCGTTGCGTGTTCCGTACGTTTGACCAGTCTACCGATTGTCGTGATGATGGCATCTACCATTCAGAAATGCCGTTTCTGCTCTGCTACATTCACGGCAGGCAACAACCGCTACCGGCACGAGCGTCAGTGTGCTGAGAACCAGCATCGTGACCACCAGCAGTGCCACCTATGTGGAAAGATGGTCGCACGCAGCGATAAGATGCAGCAGCACCTTGCATCATGCACTGGAGCTGTCGCTACATCTGGAATGCGGTGTAGCTTCTGCTACAAGGCCTTCGCCCGTGCTGATTTTGCTAGACGACATGAGAAGTCGGCTTGCGGTCTTAACGCAAACCGCATAGTGCATTCCTGCGAGAACTGCGCTAAGGAGTTCGCCAGGGCTGATAAGTTAAAAGCCCACATGAAGGTATGCAAGGGGCCTGCTCCACCTCCGACAAAGAAGCAGAGGATATTAGCAGTTAAGCCTGCAGTTGCGCCCAAGCCTTCGACCAGCCGAACAAAGGTGGTGACCGGGGCTGGTTTGGCCAATGCCCACGGTTTCATCACCGCCGAAGTGGGTTTCAAGGGCAACTTGAAGACGTACGTGGCAGAAAACACATCAAGTACTGCCAAGGATATCTGCTCGTACCTGAACTCCATCGAGGCAAAAATAATGAGCCAACTTGTAGAGGAGATAGAGGAGAACGGTCCACTCAAATTCAACATCGTGCTTGAGTGTGATTACGAAAAACCTGTGGATGTTAGCGAAGACAAGAGAGCGTTCAAAACCGTTAATGTGCCCCTCTACACAGTTCATGAGGTGGAGGAAGCAGTTACTGGGTCCATCTCTAAGATCTGCAAGGAGGAGGAAGACTACATGGGAAAAGGGTCCGGATGGACTTTGTCGGCCGTTAAGCGACTTCAACTTCGCATAAAAAAGCTCGATCCACTCCGTGCCAGCTCCTACATCTCACTGCCTACCACCATCGAGTCAAGACATGCGGTGATAAATCCACAAAACCTCGAAGACCACATGTGTTTTAAGTGGTCTATTCTTGTGAAGTACGTGGAAGGGTGGAATCCTGAGCGTGTCAACCAGCGATACCATGACTTGGAAGAGAAATTCAACTTCACGAACATAGAGTTTCCTACTCCAATCAGGCAAATACCGCTGTTCGAAAAGCAGAACCCTGGAGTCTCCATCAACAATTACAGCATCGACGAGAATCTGAATGTTGTACCTGCACGAGTCGCTCCTGAAGAAAAAGAACTTCATTTCGATCTTCTGCTCTTGGTTAATGACGATTCGTCCCATTTCACATACATTAAAAATTTTTCTGCCCTGGTTCGGTCCCAAATCACTACACACGAGCAACGAATTCATGTCTGCAAAAGATGCTTCAAGCA
The DNA here is from genome assembly GCF_032445375.1 of Bacillus rossius redtenbacheri. Taxonomy (NCBI): domain Eukaryota; kingdom Metazoa; phylum Arthropoda; class Insecta; order Phasmatodea; family Bacillidae; genus Bacillus; species Bacillus rossius. The sequence goes on along the minus strand of NC_086330.1, from coordinate 274,729,490 downwards.
TTATGATGATCAGGATAGGGTTAGTGGGCTCACTGGTCTTCAGTGTTTGGAAAAACACAGTGAGCTCTGCAAACAGCATGCTGCTGTTCGAATGGAAATGCCATTCCCCGATCAAAATGGGCAGCCACCTGTTCTGCAGTTCAAAAACTTCCACCATGCTGATAAGATGCCCATCGTGGTATATTGCGACTTTGAAGCTATTCTGGAGAAAATCCATACATGCCACCCGAATCCTGATGAAGCATACACACTGCAGTATCAAAAGCATAAAGCATACAGCTACTGCATTTATGTGAAAGCTGATAACACCATCATTCCTGTACACCTCACTTCAGCACTTCCATCAGAGCCTGAATTGTATCGCGGTTGTGACGCAGAGGATAAGTTCATCTCACGCATTGTGGAGATTGGTCATGATGTACAAAAAATATTTTCTACGTCTGTTCCTATGACTCCGCTCACACATGCACAGAACACTGCTTTTCTGCAAGCAAGAGTGTGTTGCTACTGTGCAGGAAAGTTCGGAGGAACTGCCAAGAAAGTTCGTGATCACAATCACTTTACCGGTGAATATCTGGGGCCTGCATGTAATGACTGCAACCTTCTCAGGCGCAGACCAAAAAAGTTGATTGTGTTCTTCCACAACCTGACGTACGACCAGAACTTCATTATCAGGAAGTTGGGGTACGACAGTAAAGACATCTTCATAATCCCGAATTCAGAGGAGAAGCTGATAACTTTTTCCAAGAAGTTGTATGATAAGTTCAGCATTCAGTTTGTCGATACGTTCCGTTTCATGAGTCGGGGTCTTGCTTCGCTCGCTGAGTTCTTGCCGGCAGACAAGTTTGTCAGTACTGCTGAGTTTTTCGCGCCTGATGAGTTGGAGTTGGTTACCCGCAAGGGTGTCTTCCCGTATGATTTTGTGGATTCTTTTGCTCGACTAGATGATATTAATCTTCCACCTATCGGCGATTTCTACAATAGTCTGACTGATTCCATGATTTCAGAGATGGAGTACGCTCATGCAGTGAAAGTCTGGGACAAGTTTCAGTGTGCTACTTTGGGGGAGTACGCTGACTTGTACCTAAAGACGGATGTTCTGATTTTGGCGGATGTATTCGAGAATTTCCGTTCCATCTGTTTGGAGACATACAGCCTAGATCCGTCTCACTATATTTCTTGTCCAGGGTTCGCTTTCGATGCAATGCTTCGAACCACAGGTGTACAGCTAGAGCTTCTTACCGATTATGATATGTACATGTTTGTGGAGGCTGGTATTAGGGGGGGAGTAGCGCAAAGCATTAAACGTCATTGCGTAGCCAATAACTCCTACATACCTGAGACATATGATGCATCCAAGCCATCCACATTCCTGGAGTACATTGATGCAAATAACTTGTACGGGTGGGCGATGTCTCTGCCGCTTCCGATTCGACATTTCCAATGGGCAGACACATCAATTGATGTCGTGTCTGTTCCAGATGATTCTCCTACAGGCTACATTATTGAGTGTGATGTGGAGTACCCTCCCGAGCTCCACGAAAGTCATAAAGACCTGCCATTTCTCCCCGTAAATCAGTGTCCGCCCGGCTCAAATCAATCAAAGCTGATGACAACACTTGAAAATAAAGAGCACTACATTGTCCACTACAAAAACCTACAGCAAGCAGTATCTCATGGGTTGAGAGTGACTAAGATACACCGAGTCCTACAGTTTGAGCAGTCGGCATGGTTGGAGCCCTATATTCGGCTGAATACCAACAAGCGGAAAGCAGCAGCCAACGAGTTCGAGAAGGAGTTCTTTAAGCTCGCTGTGAACTCGACATTTGGTAAACTGATGGAAAATAAAAGGCGGAGGCTCAAAATGGAGTTGGTGTGCTCTGAGAAGAGGTTCAAGAAGTTGGTGTGTCGTCCATCCTTCAAGGACCGTACAATGTACGAACCGAATTTGTCTCTAGTCCACCTTAATCACGAGACCATCATTTTCGACAAGCCGATCTATGCCGGACTGGCCGTACTAGATCTTTCAAAGACTCTCATGTACGACTTCCACTACAATACCATGAAACCCCGTTACCATGACAATATTCACATGATGTATATGGATACAGACAGTTTTGTGTATGAGATCCAGACAGCAGACTTTTACTCAGACCTCAAAGCCAACCCTACACTGATGGCTAAATTCGACACCAGCTGCTACCCTTCCGACCACCCATGCTTCTCCCCCATCAACAAGAAAGTTGTCGGTAAATTCAAAGATGAATGTGGGGGGGAAGTGATGGAGGAGTTTGTAAGCCTACGGGCCAAACTCTACGCCTACAGGTGTGGTGGTAAGAGCGAGAAAAAGGCCAAAGGCATCCAGCGATGTGTGGTCAAAAAACACATAACATTCGATGACTACCTGGAAGCCCTGCAAGACCACCGCACAATGAGGGCAGGCGTTAGAGCAATTCGCTCCCATCAGCACATACTCTATACTGAGTACAGCAATAAGCTGGCCATAACGTGGGAGGACGACAAACGGCTGATCTGCGAAGATGGTATCCGCACGGTCCCCCACGGATATGTTGGATGCGATGAATAATTTTTTTTCTGTAAATAGTTTGGTTGTTGTTTCCATTAATTTTATAGTTTTTCTGTTGTTTTTTTTTCGTTTTATAGTTTTCATTTTGTTGTACAGTTTATGTTTTTGCTGTATAGTTTTCATTTTTGTTATATAGATTATGTTTTTGATGTATAGTTTTCATTTTTGTTGTAAAGTTTCCGTTTTTTTATGTGTTGTTTCTGTTTTTGCCCAATTTTTGATGTGTAAAATATGTTCTTAATTTAATAAATACAATTTTACCTACATATTGTTTATTATTTTTAATATAGAATCTATATCCGACGAGGTACTGATACTTATAAATGTCTTACAGAATGGTGAAATGTAATTATACACAAACATTAAAATATCTGCTTCCATGCAGCTTTTAAACACGAGTACGCAAACACGGACCTGTTTATAAAAGTGAAATGTAATTATACACAAACATTAAGATATCTGCTTCCGTGCAGCTTTTAAAACATGTGTACGCAAACATGAGAAGAGATTATTACTTGTGAGTTAGGACTCTGAAAAATTTCTCGTCCGCTAAGATGGAGTAATAAAGGTTTTTTTTTTAAATTATCATTACTTTAACTAACGCATCCACAACGATAGTATTGATAACATATATTTTAGTTAAAACCTATAAGTGATAAGACTTTAAGAAAAAATGTCGGTTAAAACAGCAAAATGACTGTGGATTTTGTGGATTTTGTGGATTTTGTGGATTTTGTGGATTCTGTGGATTTTGGTCTATAAGGTTCATAACAATGTTGGTAGAGAATTGTAACTCGACCTTACATACACTAACATACATTATAAACCTACAACCGATGATGACACCCATCATATGAAATCAAGATGGCAGTCTCCACTAAATAAGATGGCTGCCTCCAGCAGACAACGATGGTGTATATATTTTTTCCTGATTTTCTAAGTTAATAATTATGATTTTCCAAGATGGTGGATGTAACGAAAAATTGTAACAGGAATGAGTGGGGTGTTCGATGACGATGTTATTGTAACAGAGGGGTGGGGGTGCTAGATGATGTATTTGTAATTTAGAGGAGTGGGGTGTTCGATGCGTAGGTTTTTAATTAAAATTTTATTAAATAACATTTTTTTAATTTTATTTTAAAATTTTGATTATTTAATTTTTTTATAAATTTTAAATTTTTTTTTCCATTAAAATCGGATAATAAATAAAGATTTTCAAGATGGTGGACGAAACTCAAAATGGCGGAATGTTCTAGAAAACAAAATGGCGGATAAGAACAAAATGGTTGCCGGAAGTGACGTCATCCAAGATGGCCGCCGGAAGTGACGTAATCCAAGATGGCCGCCGGAAGTAACGTAATCCAAGATGGCCGCCGGAAATGAAGTAATCAAAGATTGCCGCCGGATCCCCGGATCCCCCTCCCCCCTCCCCTGCCCCAGGACCTACTATATTTACCTACTGGAATGTACAAATCGTACCTCTTGTTTAACTTGCCGAGATCGATAGACTACTTCTTGATTGATCCTCCATCAACACAACATGGGGACTCTAGAGTCATCAGCAACCAGGAAATGTCTGGAGAGGAGCTAAACTGTGAGGCTCGGGCAACCCATTCCAGCATTACCTCCATCACTCCCCCTTAACCATTGGGCTAACATGTGGTTGACTCAAGGAGTGCCCTCTTCCAAGAGTAACCGGGTCTAACACATCCCTCGGAAAATCCAGAGAACCTGTGGTCTGACCGAAGTGCATCCAAACTCTGCTAGCTGTCCAGGCTAGAACCGGAGCTGTGTCGCAGCTCACCGCGTCAGCTCTTCTCAGGGCCAGGGAACCCTCCGAGCTTGCTCCAAGTGACAGAAGGATCACCACCAAGTGTGGAACCTACACCACTCTGTGCCTGGGCCGACAGAGGAAACCTCGGCGGGGATCCATTCACTTCAAGGATCACCCCGCACTACTACAAACGTTTAGTGGCACCTGTGTGTTTCATACTGTACGCTTCGGCTAGAACTAACCGTCAGTGCCGTTGTCAGATACGCTGGAGCACTTCGGAAAACCTCGGTTCTTCCCCTGACCACTTGAACCGGGCCCAAGGTGTTTGCTGCTGATTAAGGCCCGGGATCTTCTGACCCCATCAACAGCCCTCTCGGTCCTCTCATTTTCCCATTTATCATTGTCTCTTCACGGTGAGACAGGCTTTTGAGACACAACTGACACCAGTGATCAGTAGCTGAAACCCTTCCAAGAAAGATTCTAATCGCATCTGCTGTTGCCAGCAGGTTCAGCCCTTCTACCATTTCTGAAACCAATCAGGCAACTGAGGAGGCCGGAGGCAGTGTTTCTCCCGGCAAAGTCCTCTTTGGTAAACAGAATCGGTGCCACGAGAAGGCAGAGGACTTCCGTCGATACGCTACATATTTGCATCATACTCCCTTTCCGCAAACATTTTGATTCGTGTCTCGGCTAACTAGACAACGAAAATGTCTACGACACCTCAAGTGACCGTCTCCTTCTCCCACGGGGGTCAGGTCCACTCCCAAAAAAACGAAGGTACCATGACAGAGCATAATATGTCTTAAATGTTTTGTCGGGATCTAATATGTTAATAAATCCTATGAGGTTGGTAAATGGTGATTTGCTTTAAACACAAACAAAGCAAAACAAAATAAGATAATATCGTCCCTCATTAAGGAGCAATTACCAGTTCCGGGTATTGTACTCCGCTAATCAGAGATGGCAGAGAGCATAATATGTCTTAAATTTTTTGTCGGGATCTAATATGTTAATAAATCCTATGAGGTTGGTAAATGGTGATTTGCTTTAAACACAAACAAAGCAAAACAAAATAAGATAATATCGTCCCTCATTAAGGAGCAATTACCAGTTCCGGGTATTGTACTCCGCTAATCAGAGATGGCAGCACTGTCTTCATGTCACCGCACTTGCCGGTGGACCACCAGCCGACCACGTGGCACACGTACCCCTTAGGCAGCGCGTTGCCGAAGACGTGGAACGAAGGTATCGTTACGAGCTTGGCTCGCTCGCCCCACGGCGCGTCCACCTGCGTTCAGCAGAGAGGACCAAATATTAATAAATACAGTTACCGGTCAAGATCAAGCACATGAAATGCAAAAACAAAATTTAAATGTCAGTCATTATACCTGAAGTCTAAGAGTATTTTACAGGGTTCAAGGCAAACACATGTAAAAACAAAGTTAAATGGCCTGTTACAAAATTATATTTTAAGGGTGATCTCGCTTTTATTAAAGGTATGATTATGATTCGAACACATTTTCTTTTTATCCATTGTGTTTTGTGTGATAAACCAAGTTCTTTGGTAACTTCTAGATGAACCAACCGACCTAGCAGTTCATAACAGTGCGAGCAGACATCTATAAATACTGTACATACTTTAAGTAGCTACCTTAACCATTAATATACTTAAATATCAGAAAATTGTTTACGTAGTTTTAGATTATAATATATAATGCATGTCGGAGAATGGTTTCGCTTTTTAAAACATTTATGTAATTATCAGTCGTTATTAAAAATAAACAGTTATAAAGCAGCAACCGTGTGAGCTGATGCTTTCTTATGGTGCTCACTGTGATGTTTTCGATTGTAGTGACTTCAAAGTGTGCCAACCCACCAATAAAAAAGTACCCTAAAGTTTCTTCAACTTTTTTGCAGCCGGTTGCCGCAGATGGAACATGTATACATTTGAGTTCGCACGAGTGAATATCGTGGAACACCATGTGCAAGCGTAACATTTAGTAGAGTGATTCATTAAATTTCTTTGGTGGAGGTCGTTGGATCTTATATCGAACAGAAAAATGGTAGTAAGAGCAACTGGCACTAAGAGTTCTTTAAAGAATTTAGGTTGATGAATACGAAACCCAAAACTGTGATATTTATGAGTTCAAACGTCAAATACAGAAAAATAAAAATAAATATCAGTAAACTTTAACATCAAGAACATAATACAAAGTTTTCAAATTTAAAAGTTGTTAATTTTCATTCCCATAATACGAAACATTTATGCATTGTGTTAAATACCATAAACATTAAGGTTGTTGAATATCGTTCAATTGCAGCCAAAGAAATCCTAAGGCAAAGAGTGTTTTATGGAGTTAAATGGTTTTTCATGTAAGTTTTAAGTGAAAAGCATCTCCTTAATTATTTATGAGCGGTAAATAATACTTCTTAGTTGTTTTGAACATGTGTAAGATCGCTGTTTTTTTTTTTTTTTTTTTTTTTTTTAGAAATTACTAATTTAAGGTTTTCGTACAAGTACGTATACATACTTTAAATATCTAGTTTTAATAAATTTTATTTCAATGTGCATATTATTCTTTAAAAAATTAATGAAATTAATTCCAGGAATAAAGCTGAAATAGTGCTGCTTCACAGACATATTTTTAATTTAATTAAGTCACTGGGTTGGTTTCACCCCTTATTGTTATCATCACATTAAATAATACGATAAAATCATTTTTTAAATCCATCCGAACCAAAATGTTTCGTTTCAAACCGATAGAAATACTGAACAAAATTGAGGAAAGCCATGTAAATGTTAACATTTTTCTGTTACGATTAATTATTCAGAGATAGAAGATATGTGTTAAGATAAAGTTTGTTAAAATATTTAGAAAAATCTTAGAAGAATCTTAAATATATTAATTAAAATTTTGTATGAAATGTATACTCAATGTGCTTCTAAGTATCGGTGAAAATATTTACAAGACAAATTTTTTCTTAGAACAAACGAATATTTTTCCTTCCTGTGTGCATGAAATTACGTCCAAGAGATAGTTAGGGAATTTAAAACTTAATAATTAAATTCATAATAGAAGGCTTACCATTTACAAATTGTAAATTTTTTGACGTGACAACGTCTAATAAATCGATGAACGCTGGCTGCACGCATGAAATTGTCCCACTACGGATGTCCCACTACGGATGTGTTTTTTTTTTCTTTTTTTCCTAACCTAAATTAAAATTAAATGTGTTTGGGAAGGGTCTGGATTAGGGACAGACTCTATGTGCGTCTCAGGCCGAAGGCTATACGCTCTAATCATGCAGGGGTTAGCCATGCGGGAGAGGGTGCACGCATCGTGTGCTAGGAGGGGATTGGCCAGCCATGGCAGCGCGTATTATTTTAATTACTAGTGTAAATCAGTATATTTAAACAGCGTTGTATGAGTATTGTTTTAGCTGTGTAACTAAATATTTATTGCTGGTATGATACTTTTCACGCTTTAGATTGACATAGGTAAATATTTGCCATGAGTTATTATTTGATCAACTAAATCACACACCGTATTATAGTTATGAGCCCACGAGCGTGTAAATATTTCGAGTCCAACAGAGAATATGCTTGTGCTGTGCTTTTCCCCACTCAGCTACTTTCTAATATTATTATGCTAGATAGGTTTGACTGTTGGTTACTATTACTTTCTGCCGATATTGATATCTATATATATATAATTTGTAATAGTGTATAAGGGTAGGTCAAACAACACAGATATTATTCAGGTTCTGGTAATTATGTGTAATATTTAATTACATGTGTGGCAATTTATTACATCGGCGCCTATTGCTGCACAAGGGCCTAACCCACTTAACACAAATGAGTATTAGACACAACACAAAACATAGGTTAATTTGACAGGTTCATTCATATCTCGGTAAATTGGTAAGGAAAATTAACATACGTTGAAACTTTATTAATTGCAAAAATTTTAAATAAAATATTAAAATAAAATTTATTATTAATAAATTACTGAACTGGGTTGTGGAATGACTATCATGTTCGTTAATCATCTGGATATTTACGTCGCACACATGATTACGATACAACAGTTCATTTAGGTCCATTCAAAAATACGTAATATTATGTTGCACTTTTGCGTGATCAACGAGTTAGTAATCCACAAAATCAAGTATTTAAATAACAATTTCAGTTCGTTGTAGAGTTCGTGTACCTAGGCTTTAGCTCAGTTTTACAATCGGTAGAACACAAAACTATCTCTCTCGTTTCACCTCTGGGTTAAAATTGATAAATTAGATAGTTTACAATTACAATAATCTTTACTGTTTTTGGTTATTTAAAGTCTTTTAAAATGTTGATAATATAATTTAAACTCAATGTTCTTTCAATTAGTACGTCGCTATAACAACTTTAGTATGGCGCTGTTTCACATGGTATGGAGGGTTTTTATTTACATAAACTAATCACTCCTGGGTACATATTCGTCAGAATATGCCCTAACAAACTAGTAAACATTTAACAACACGACGAAAAAAACTCATCCTTTGTTGCGGATGGTCTGAAATAGCTAATATCTTTTTTTCTTTTGAATTTTTGACAGGCTCCGCGCCCTTGCATTTCACTGGGACGCCATCTCTTACATAACTCTTTCTCAAATAAAAACGTTCCAGACACCTTCTACTTGAAACATGGCCTCTGATTGGCCGGGGCGGAATGCTGTTAACGAAATTTACAAAATCACATCTTGTAAACAAAAGGTATTAACAAAGTTGCAAACACAAAACTGAATTAAATTTAAAAACAGAATTTCCAACAATGCCACATCCTTCGTATATGACACGTATAATAACACAGTTTATACGTTTTGTTCAATTGGTCCTTAGAGGGGTATATCTAATTGCCGGTCCATATATGTCTTCCCCACTACATAGAGCATATCTCTCATAGATATACCTAATTAATAGGAATATATATTTAATAACTTTTGCGGGCGAACAATATACAAATTAAATAATAAAATTTCATCATAATAATAACAGTCAATATAATAAGTTTTTATAAATAATAGTATCATTAAAATAAGTCATAACTTTCTGTGCATTCTGAAAATAGTAACAGCACATGCCAGTTAAAATAAATTCAAACAAATATCGTGCGTGGAATATTTTTAATTTATACCATCTGAAACAATTATTCTCAATATGGCCTCGTGGCCGTGTGGTTAGCATGGATGACTTCCTATCCAAAGGTTATCGGTTAGAATTTCGGCAGCTGCGAATTTTTTTTGAACATGTAGAAATAAATACGGCGCACGCAACATTTCAAAAGTAATAAATATGTTTGAATTAATTGATGCAAATAAAAGTAAATTTATTAATTAAATTGTACATTTCATTTCACTCCTTCTTTGTATCCATACAAAATAGTGATAATTCAATAAAATTAATTCAATTTTATTCATAAAAGTATGCAGAGGTAGATTTTATTACACAAAAGATAGAAAATTAAAAAAAAACATCTTCCTCGAAGAATATCATATTTTTAATGCCTAAATGGTTTGGTTGCAAAAACCTATTACGCCTCAGTCTCAGGCCGAATACATTTCCTTTTCTTCTGGATCAATCATTTCATCAATGTTTTGTTATGACGTTGTCACATTAAAATATCGTCCGTAAACCGACTTCACAGACAACCAATTTTTCGAGATTTTTTTTAAATATCACACTCCTCAAAACATTATTAGTCATGCAGTCTCGTAACCATGCGTTCTGGAAGCTTGGTAGTCCTATAGCCTCGCGATCACGTAACCTTGAAGACTTGTAATCGCATAGTCTCGTAACCTCATGGCACGTAGTCTCGTAGTCATGATGCATTGGAGCCTAGTAGACTTGAAGCTACGTAAGCAAGTAGCCTTGTAATCTTATAACATAATGCAGATGGTGCAGATGTAGCAAAAGAGAAAATTCCGTCGAAGACAAATGTAGTAATTGGAGCCTTGTAGACGAGTAGCTTCGTAGTCAAGAACTCATGCAGACTTGTATTCCTGTATCCATGCAGACACATAAACTCGTTTTCATTAGGCTTCGTAGCTCTGTAGCCTCGTAGTCACGTAATCTCGTAACCTCATTGCTCGAAGTCGCGTATCCATGATGTATTGGAGCCTCGTAGACTTGAAGCTACATAAGCACGTAGCCATGTAAACTTATAACATAATGCTGGTGGTGCAGTTGGAGCAAAAGAGAAAATTCTGACGAAGACAGATGCTGCAATTGGAGCCTTGTAGATGAGTAGCTTCGTAGTCAAGTACTCATGTAGACTTGATGACCTCTATCCTCGCAGTCACGTAAACTCGTTTTCAAGAGGCTTCGTAGCTCTGTAGCCTCGCAGTCTCGTAAACTTGAAGATTCGTATTCACGTAGTCTCGTAACCTCATTGCTTGAAGTCGCGTAGTCATGATGCATTGGAGCCTCGTAGACTTGAAGTTACATAAACAAGTATCCATGTAATCTTATAACATAATGCTGGTGGTGCAGTTGGAGCAAAAGAGAAAATTCTGACGAAGACAGATGCTGCAATTGGTGCCTTGTAGACGAGTAGCTTCGTAGTCAAGTACTCATGTAGACTTGATGACCTCTATCCTCGCAGTCACGTAAACTCGTTTTCTAGAGGCTTCGTAGCTCTGTAGCCTCGCAGTCTCGTCAACTTGAAGATTCGTAGTCACGTAGTCTCGTAACCTCATGGCTCGTAGTCGCGTAGACATGATGTAATGGAGCCTGTGATCATTCCTTTTCCTGCGTGTACGTTCCGTTTCCTGTGTGTACGTTCCGTTTTCCTGCATGTAAGTTCCGTTTTCCTGCGTGTATGTTCCGTTTTCCTGCGTGTACGTTCTGTTTTCCTGTGTGTAAATTCCGTTTTCCTGCGTGTACGTTCCGTTTTCCTGCGTGAACATTTCGTTTTCCTGCGTGTACGTTCCGTTTTCCTGCGTGTACATTCCGTTTTCCTGCGTGTACGTTCCGTTTTCCTGCGTGTACATTTCGTTTTCCTGCGTGTACGCTCCGTTTTCCTGCGTGTACGTTCCGTTTTCCTGCGTGTACGTTCCGTTTTCCTGAGTGTAAATGCCGTTTTCCTGTGTGTATATTCCGTTGTCCTGCGTGTACATTCCGTTTTCCTAAGTGCACATTCCGTTTTCCTGCGTGTACGTTCCGTTTTCCTGCGTGTACATTCCTTTTTCCTGTGTGTACTGTGTTCATGGTCTATATGTCTGATATTGACATAACCCGGTCTTGCGGTCCGTACCTTTTCGTTGACGGTGCTTCCAAATGTGCTGCCTTTTCGATGGCGGTGCTTCCAAATGAGCTGCCTTTTCGTTGGCGGTGCTGACTTTTCGTTGTCGGTGCTTCCAAATGTGGTGCCTTTTCGTTGTCGGTGCTTCCAAATGTTCTGTATTTTCGTTATCGCTGCTGTCTTTTCGTTGTCGGTGCTTCCAAATGTGCTGCATTTTCGTTGAGGTGCTGCCTATTTGTTGTCGGTGCTTCTAAATGTGCTGTCTTTTCGTTGGCGGAGCTGCCTTTTCGTTGGTGGTGTTGTCTTTTCGTTGTTGGTGCTTCCTTTTTGTTGATTGCGCGTAGTACAAAATGTAGTAACTGAATATTTACTAGTTTATCATCTCTTGGTGTTACTAAAATATTTTTCAAGGTCACTTGGTCCTTTAGTATGTATAAAAAATGTCACGATGGATTAATTGAATATAATTAGCTAACGACGAAGGTCATGCGGTCCTGAAATGACTAGCCTATACGTCTGATAATGACATGACTCGGTCTCATGGACTGAAGACAATTGATCTATATGTGTAGCTTTGTACATGAACGGTTTATATGTTACTCAGATTATTGAAAAATTAGACTTTCATAATAGGCTAATCGGCACTGTACTAATTCGATGGTCAGGTACATTGACATGAGTTGTTTTTCGTAGAGTGAATGATTAATAAACTCCGCGAAAGGTAATAGAAAACAGAATCTAAAATTTATTTAATAATTAGTTACAACTGTCACTGGTCAAGAATCTAACTTTGGACAGGGATCCATCGATTCAATTTGCAAATTAATAATTGATTTTTTCGGAGACTATTGGAATTTTTCCCGCATTTCTAGCTAAATAATTACATGATTTCAAGATGGCGGCCAAATTTCAAGACGGTGGTCACTTCAGTTAAAATAAATGATTATTGTACTGTAGCATGTTAGAATATAACTAGCATGATGGTAAGACAAGTACACACAATATTGTGTCCTCCAGCAGACGAAAACATGATGGTGGCAATGACCACTAGCAGGCGGTAGCTACTGGTAGCATGTACTGAACAAAAAATGACGGATCCATGATGGACATCAAGGTCAAAGTCAAAGATCAAGGTCAAGGTCAATTTTCAAGGTCAAGGTCAAATTTCAAGGTCAAGGTCAAAGTTCAAGGCCAAGGTCAAAGTTCAAGGTCAAGGTCAATGGTCAAGGTCAAGGTCAAAGTTCAAGGTCAAGGTCAATTTTCAATGTCAACAGTTGAGGACAAAGGTATGGTGACCAGATAATTATCCTAACATGGTATCAGCACACTCTAGCGGACGAAAACAAGATGGTGATCTCCAGCAAGTGATTTCAAGATGGCGGCTGTCACGAAAAAGTGTAACGGTGGTTTTAAGGATTTTTTATTATTTAATTAGGTTGATGAATTTTTTTAGTGATTTTTAAAATTCATCCCGATTTTCTAGCATTAAAATTGCGGATTTTCAAGAATGTGTCTAAATTTTAAGATGGCGACCATAACGATAATTGCAACATTAATAGGATCCAATATGACGGACGCAACATAAAGTGTAAGTATGACATGGTACTCAAACAAGATGGCGGGTGTAACGAAATATGCAACATTTATATAATCCAAGATGACGACCGTAAAGATAAGTCCAACAGTGGTTTTTAAGATTTTTATTAAATTCGATCAAATAATTTTTTTAATGATTTTTAAAAAATTTCCCGATTTTCTAACATAAAAATTGCGGATTTTCAAGATGGCGGGCGTAACGAAAATTGCAACGAAGACGTCATAATCTTAAAATAGGCTTATCGGAGGCTGTAGTTAAGGATGCTTAAGCCTATATCAGGAATTTGTGTTCTTTCTAAGGCAAAATACATTTGTGGTTTTTCGAAATCCTAATTTTTCCTCGAAACGGGAATTTTTCCCTCGAAAACGGGAAATTTAGAGTCATTTTGAGTCATTTTTGAGGAATTTTGAGGAATTTTGAGTCAAAAATGGCCGCCGTGACGTCACAATTCACGCGCCGGCGCCGGGCGCAGATATATATATTTGTATTTTTAAACATTTATTATTTTATTAATTTAATATAGTCTTTTCATTTTTAAAAAAATTCATTTAATTTGTTTATTTATATTTATAAATATTTATTATTTATCAATTTATTTTTAAATATTAAAAATTAATATTTAAATTTTATGTTCGATTTTAAATTTTATTGCAAATTTGTTTATTATATATGTTATTAAATGTATTTCTTTTTTTGTAAATATTAAATAACCAATAATAAATATTTAAATAATATTTAGTATTAATTATATTAAATAATATTTTAATCTATATAAATAAATAATACATACGGATAAGCACTTGAAAAAGTAGATAAGCACAATTTTTTTTTACTAATATTTACGAATAGTAAATAATATTAATCAAAAAATTCAATTTAAATCACTACTGAATATAATTTATTAGCACATATATAATTCGCACTTGTATGAAACTAAAACACGTGCTGTGAATGTAGAAACTAGAAACATGTGGATAAATATTATAAATATGAAAACAGTGATCAGAGGCGACGAGCGTGCCAACATGCGCAACTAATAGAGGTTCTATTTCTATTTTGTTGGTAGCTTTTTTTCGAGACTTAATGAGTGGTTTAGCGGGCAGCTTAAACTTGTTAATTTTGTGTTACAGTGATGCGCGCGCATCTTATAATTTCACTCTCATAATTTTTTTTCATAACGCCCCTAAAGAAGAATAACTTCAAAAATTTCCCCCTCTATTCTGCAGTCTCCAAGGAAATTATCACCTTCATCTTAAATGGGAATAACTATATGTTATTAAAAAATTATAACTAAAAAATGTTTATCATATTGCTTGAAGTGTTGCTAGTTTCCGTAGAGTAGAGGCGGTGGGGCGCGAGTAGACGAGGAGTCCACCTCGTGCTGCAGCAGCCGGTCCCAGTGGCGCTCCACGTGGGCGAGGGAGTGTCCGTCACTCGGAAACAATCAGCAGTGTGTCCCGTTCTCGTGAATGTTCTATCCCTCTGATATCCACTAATAGCTGTAAAATGTTATAAGTCGGTTGTAGGTAACATAGAAGTGTGTCAATAGTTATAATTATTTTACTAACAGATATGAGTAGAAGGATTATCATTTTGATAATATCTTTAAAAGCACCCCACGCTTTTTTTTTTAAATAAAATACATTTTTTTTATTTTACACTATTTTTAAATTAAATTTATTAAAAAAAAATTCTATTTTTTAGTTGGATTTTCTATAAACGCGTGTTTTATAGTTTTTTTAAACTCTTATTTATTTTTTCTACTTTTTAGTTTTGTTTATTTATAAAAGCGTGTTTTAAATTTTTTAAAACTGTTATTTGTTCTAATCTACTATTAATTCCGTGATAACTATAAGTAACTGTAATTATTTTACAAATTATTAATGTTTACAGCTGTATTGATAGTCAAATCTCGATTTTAGAAGCCATTTAAAAATTTTAACGTTATTAATATATACAATAAGACTTAATGGTATAAGGTTATTGACGAACAAGTGATATCGACCAGTCTTACATACTGTACGAAATTAATGCTGTGAAGCAGGAAAGGATGGGAGTTACGGATTAATTATTACGTGAAGCGTTCCACATTTACGTAACAGGAATTTTGATAAGGATAAGGATTGATAAAGGATGAGGAAAGGGCCTGCTCAATGAGAGTGTATACAATATGTGAGAAAAATTCGGATAGACCGGACTGGGATTCGAACCCAGGGCCTTCCGATGACATGTCGGCTGCTCTACCATCGGGCGCTCGATGTACGATAAATATGATACAAAGCGCCCCACGCCTTTTTCACAATAACACTAGTTTTTTTCATTCATTATTGTTTTAAGCTTATTTTAAAAATTATTTCCTCAATTTCTTTCAGGTAAAAATACTTAAACTGTAAGTTTTGCTCTCTATCCAAATATGTTTTTGATATATTATCATTTGTCAAACTTATCCATATTTTCCGTGTTTGATGTCTTTTATTTAATGAGTTACTGACCTTGACATAGTTTGGAGTATTTGTAACTGCTTGGTGTAGATTTGCAGGTTGGTGTTCGAGTGGAATTTCAAAAATCTGCCCATCAGGTGTAGCTATTGAGGTTATGCATAATGTTATTTGATTTCCCATCTGCTGTTGGTTTCACAGCAAAATCAAAGTTAAATTTTTCCATGTTTCGTGAAATATTTGCAGAAAATGTTGTTTTATAATAATATTTCACTCTTGGTTAATTGGTAAAATGAAACAAAGACGTAATTGTGTTTCTCTTTTTAACGAAAGAAACAACATTTAATTATTTCAGTTTTTTCTTCATATTTTTATAAATATAGATAATATTCTCTTCAAGAAAGTATATTGCTCACAATAAACATTACCCATTCTCACTTTTCGTTTAATTAAATGTCACAATATTTAGTAGGCTTTGTTTATATCGCGCCAAAGACAAACTGAAAGAAAAGAGTTCGCACATTGTAAAGGAAACCATTTTGCTCATGTGCGAACTATTTCTTGTGAAATTATATAAATTTACAAAAATCTGAATGGTTACCATTCCCGTTTTTGCCGCTGTTGCATATCTCATAATAATCCTGAAAATTATCTATTCGGAAAAGTATCCGCTAAGGGCGTGCAGTTGACTCATTTACCCGTTGCTAGATGGCAGCATTGTTATCTGTACACGAGAGATGGCATGCATAAAACATTTGTATATGCATTTATGATGAATTATAATATATTTTCATTTAGAAAGATTTACTATCCATATCTGTGTTGCGAATAACTGGATAATGTCAACTGAAAATAGATTTTAGTGTGAACAATATGTTTTTGTACAATATCTCTGAAAATATCTTTTGATTTACGGGACTGTACTTGTCTTTATCCTAAAAACACGCAATTAAAAACATTGTACGTATTTTAAATTTAATTTTTTATATTTCAGAAATAATATGCCTACTGCTAAATAATGCTAGAATGTTCATGAATACAAAAATATTTACACTAATGGAGTTCTTAGAATCAATTTTGTTTGGGCAAAGGCAGAAAGTTAGTGATAATATTTCGGTCATCAATCAAGGTCTATATATACAGGTCATTTTATCCCGCTATTTTGTTGTTATTGGTCAATCGCGTATGACGTACTTGCCAGACCACATTACCGCGGGAATTCAAAATTTACACGTGACTAAAAGGTCCGTGCTTAAATTTTCGTACTTCTTGTGTAATGTTGGCAGACATGATGTATGTGCGGCCTGCTGTTCTTGTAATACTTTCAACAGCACTGCGTAATTTAATGCTAATCTGTTAATTTTTTAATTTCCTTCGAAATAAATAATTATCATTGCTGAAAAGTTAATTCAGTGTTATATTTTTACCACAAGATGCTACAGTGTCAATAATCAATAGCCATTTGTAGTAGTAAACAAAGCTGCTCTGTGTATCAATGAGATTTTTTTTGCATAGGAGTTTGTATGATTGCAATTATTCTTGAAGATTAGTTGAGCAATAATTGGCTCTGTAAATCTTAAATATCATGTTTCTGTGTGGCAAAATTATCGCACTTTTGGCTGGACTTCAGTATAAGCATAACTTTTGTTAAAATATGCACATTTCCTATAGCCGAGTAGCTTGTTTATTGCGTTTTTAAAGTGAAAATGTAATTTGATATATCTAATAACCTAGTAATTATGTATGAATTAAATTATTAAATATATGCTGTAATTCTGCAGTGTGGCTACATCTAAATAATTGTTTGTCTGTAAAGTCGGTTTACGGACGATAGTTTAACGTGACAACGTCATAACAAAACATTGATTAAATGATTGCATACTTTTATGAATAAAATTGAATTATTTTTATTTTTATAATTTAAGAATAAATACTTGAAATTATACTAGTAATCAGACATTTAAAATGCAAGAATAATTAAACTTTATTGCCGAAATTGTTGTTGTAATAAGCAATGAAAACCACATTAACTTTTCACTTCACTTTATAAACAATCGACGAAACAGTTCATGTGTACATGACTTGTAATTAATTTAAAAACTGGCGTTTAGCTATAAAGTTTAAATATAATTATGAACACGTTTGCATATAAATAAACTGTAATAAAATATATATCATCAATTATATGAATCACCATAATTCTTTAGTCAATTGAAACATAACTTATTGTTACTGCACTCGCCGACAGATGCTACTTTTTTTAATAATTAAATAATAAATACTTGAAATTATACTAGTAATCATATTTTTAAAATGCAAGAATAATTAACCTTTATTGTCGAAATTTTTGTTGAAATAAGCAATGAAAACCATATTAACTTTTCGTTTAAATATAATTATGAACAAGTTTTCATATAAATACACTGTAATCAAATATCTAACATAACCTATTATTACTGCACTCGCCGACAGATGCTCCTTTTTTTAATGATAAATGAATAAATACTTGAAATTCTACTAGCAATCAGATTTTTAAAATGCAAAAATAATTTACCTTTATTGCCAAAATTGTTGTAATAAGCAATGAAAACCAGAGATTAAAATCCGTCGAGAATATCATTTTTTTTATTTCTTCCCGTGCTCAAAATTATATGCAATTGTGGCCCCGGCCACGAAATTTTATTTATAATTCATTAATAATAACGCCCATCGCGATAAACAAAGGAAAATATGTATTAAGGAGTGCCTTGTTCCCGCGATAGCGGATAGATATCGCGATTCATTCGGTTCGCGTCTGCTACCATAGATGGCAGCACGGTAGGGGAATAATATTATTTCGTTTTTATAACACGATTTTATAACAAATTCGCATCCCAAATACACCAAACTTTTTTATAATGTGTTACAAATTTTTTTTAAAACATTGTGCAAAAGATCCCGGGTGAATTATGAATTATTATTTGTAACTGTAAAACACCATTGTTCGTTAAAAACGTATTTGAATATTCAACATTACTTTTATATAACCGTACTTAATATTAATAATTCAAACGACGAAAACTTTATTGATAAGTCAAATCGATGGTTGTTCCAATCGAGTGGAAGAGAGATTCCACGCATGCGTACAATGAGCATAACAGGACACATCCGTAGTGGGACATCCGTAGTGGGAAAATGTGCGTTACGGGACACTATTTCGTGCGTGCAGCCGGCGTTCATCGATTTATTAGACGTTGTCACGTTAAAAAGAGTGATTAAATGACGCCACATGTGTTTCAAGATAATTCCTACTGGGAATATAATAGTTTGGAGGACTATTATTAAGTGATTTTACTACGAATTATACGTTTTTCCGAAGGGAAAAACGTGAGTTACCACAACTATTGAAGGCAAGTTGCGGGACGCTTTTACCGTGAGTTACGACGGTAATATAACTGGCAACTTTCTACTATCAACCAGGTATGGCTGTTGTGGTTAATCACTAGGGACGCCAACGTATTTTTGCAGTAATCGTAACGCCGAGACAGTAAACTTTGACTATCCGACGGTAAATAAGTGATGTGCATTGAGTAAACATTAACTTTAATAATTTTTTTTCTACAACACAAACAGTCTTATTCACACAGGTCCAGAGGTACTGAGTGCTAGGATCTCATGCTTGAGCTAACAGGAATATTTATAATTAACAATTAGAATCTGACATATTAAAATAAATTAAATAGTTAATTTAATTTTTTTTGTTTTCTGAAATATCTGGACTTTCTACAAACTGTTCGATAGATTGTGAACAACATTAGTTAGTTAATATTTGAGCTTAATTTATTCCTATTTATTAACTGGAGACTGATTGTACTTTTGATTTGTTTAATCAATAAAATAAATCTTTCATATTTATTAGTGAATTAACATTTTGTTGTATGTCATTTCTATGGTTTTCCCAGCTCAGTATTATAGTTGAACAAGGGAATTTAATTACTTATTTATGTTCAGTCCTTTTAATTTTCTTGTTTTAAGTACGTTTGTGTACAGAAAAGTGTACGAAATACACGTTTTGTTTACGAGACCATTCTACCTATTGTCAACAACTTGTGTACTTCAGACGAGAACGAGTATGTAGACCTACTTTCGAGACATCTCGCGTATTATAAATAAAGTTTCGGAGTCCTCAAACAGTCAAAAACTGTGTTTTCAGACAGCCCTATTTCAAAATATAACAATATTGTCTTGCATTGAACTTTTATACATATTAAAAGAAGGCTATGCCTTAACATCGCCATTCAAAAGACAAATTAATAAATATTTTATTATTTGGTTGCTACTGAAAGTCACATATTAGGCAAAAACAACACATCGAAAAAACACTAAGTTCAGAGCCTTGCGTGTTGAGGCGAAGGTACACTTGGTGCGTATAACCGTGTCGCCTTATCGCTCCCTCGTCCCAATACCTCGCACGCAAAAAATAACCACATTAACCTCAATTGTGCCGGTTTTTCTCAATAAAATAATTTACATTCAGCATTTTTTACACATTACTATCATTAACAGTGGGTCTATAATAATGATACTATAATTAGGCGTTTAGAATTACTTAACTTTGAAACACAAACGGTCATACCGTTCACTTTATTGCAAAAAAAAACTGGAGTGCGATTAACTTTTGGGTCACTCCCGACTTTTCTTTTTAGCAAAAGTAGTATAGGCTGCTGTTAACTAGTGAATAGATTCGGTTCTTCCATTCTGCCATCCCTTCATTACTACATCAGGTGTCACGATACTGCTGTGGCCGTAAATGCCTCGTAGATGAGCATACATGTTAAAATACGAAACACGTGGCGTAGCCCGACTCGTTCTTAGGCGTGTTCTACAATGACACAGACACGTAAAAGCTCCGACACGGAACACGTAAGCGGAGCAAACTAGACGGCTGGGACAAAAATTGGATTTCTACAACACAAAATTAATGAATGGCAACCTTTGAAAAACCAAAGATAATTGTTTTGAAAACAAACAAAATCCTACGTTTTATAAAATATTCGACGTGCTTCTGATATTTGTTTATTGTTTTATAATTATAAATAATATTTAATTAATATGTTAATGCTTTTACGATTACAAAATACATCAAAAACCATGCATATTACTTTATGTTTTTGATGTGTATATCAAATACTATAACTCTTTGTTTACCTTATTAATATTTAAAAAAAGATAAAGTGCCGAAAACTTATTTTGTTCAGTTGTTTATGTCCACCGTTTTCTTCTAAACCAAAATGGTGCCGAAATACTTGCTTCCTATTGGCTATATACGGATTCACGGGCACGCAATAGTTGGGAGTTGACAAGCTTTCTTCCGCGAATCCGTATGTTTCCGTGACCGGATACGTCCCACTGTGGAATGAACACAGACTACTTTACGTTTCGGCTTACGTGATCCGTGTTCCGCGTCCATGGAATTGTAGAACGGGACTTGCAGAGACCGAGATAGATAACGCCAGCCACAACAAAGAAGTCACCCTAACAGATAATTAAAAATGTACAATAAACCATTATATTATTAACTTAGCCATTTCTAAGCTAAAGGCTAATCATTTTAAATCGATATAATACTATTACATACAATGGCGTAGCCAGGATTTGTGTATGGGGGGTGTTAAGAAGCATGGCCCACCCGTATTAAAGCGGGGGGTCCGGGGGTCCTCCTCCAGGAAAATTTGGATTTTTAGGTTTAAATAGTGCTATTTAAGCAGTTTTCGGTAATTAAATTTAAATATTGTAATGGTAAAAATAGTATTAATTTTTAATATGAAATTTGTTTGAGTGATGAATAAGAAATTTAAATAAAGTTTTGGTGTTAAGGGGGGGGGGGGGTTTGAACCCCTAACCCCCCCCGGCTACACCCCTGATTACATACACAGTTACTTCACGTGTTAAGTAATTCACATTGTGATTTATTGAAGTTTTATGTTATTGTGATGTTGGTATACGAGGATTTGTTAATGCTAAATAATAACATTGTAGATTGAGTCTTAGCTGGTCTGCAAACACTAAACAGTCATTTTGTGCTAGCCAGCAAGTTCACCCCACCTTGTTTTCACTCGCCCCTCCCAATCCCCTTATTCGCCAACACTTTAAACACGAGGCTGGCAGCGAATTAGTGCAACAATTACGTGACTCATCCCCATCCAGGTATCTCCGAAATGCAAACAATGTTCGTGTGAAATCACAGGTCTGTGTGAGTTGCTGACTTCTTGTTTATTTAAGACCCATTGGGGAGGGGGTGGAGGTAAGAAGAGAAAAAGTCATGCAACGGTTTTGATTGGATTATGGATTTCTAAAAGCAAATAAATTACATTTGATTATAAATTCATATGCAACTGACTTGTGCAAGCGATCTCTCATGTACAGTTAACACTGCTGCCATCTAGCGACGAGTAAATGAGTCAACTGCATGCCATCACAGGATAGTTTTCAGGATTATTAAGAGATGTGCACCAACGGCGAAAACGGGAATTTGTTCACCCCACATAATTTTTTTTAAAAAAAAATGGGCTAGTTGTATCGTCAAAGAACTTGTATGGATAAAAGAACAACAAGCCCCTAACAAGGCGCAACAGCTTAATATGAACATCAAATGTAATTTTTAATTCAATTGATCGGAATAAGTGAGAAACCTATGATAGTTCGGCATTTTGCAAGTGGAAATGCCATTGAATAAGAAGAGTTGATTGTTGGTTGAGGTTGTTGGTGAGGGGTGCGACTGGCCTTCGGTTGGCTGCTACAAATAACTGAGGCGTGGTTTAAATTCGTATGGTCGAACGTCGCTGGCAACTCCTTCCAACAGCCGGAAATGACAATTCGCAAGGTGGGGTCTAGGCAACTAGTCGCACTGTAGAAACTGGTAATATAGTAAGGATGGTAGAGTTAACTAACAGCGACGTTGCCATAATCCCTGGGTGGACATATTGACGAAAGGAAGCATGTCTAATCCAACCACAAGTTACAGATTTATTTCAGGTCATTTTAAATTTCCAAATGTTTTTAAGGGAACGACACCAAAAAACTGTCTATATTAACTTACCATACGCCTAAAATATTATGAACTAGCGGAAGTTAAGTCAGTTATCAAAACGCGTTCATATTTTTATCGTTTTCGTGGCATTATTATATTCAACTTTCGTGAAAGAATTTTAACTGTTCCGTTGTGTGCCACAAACTTTGAACTCTTTTCAGTAACTTACCGGTAAACAAAAAAAAAATCAAGCAAGTGGATTGATTGTGAAAACATGCTGAAATATAGTAATAACGAAATTAGAAGACATCCGCCAAAGGTTTGAGAATATTTTATTAAACGTTAAGAAATTTGTGTTATAAGATAAAACAAAGATATAAAAACACACTGATATTAATCTGTATTGTTTATTTTCACATTACTTCTTGAAAAAGAAATTTAGACAAAGATCTAATTACAATATTAAACTGTTCATTATGTTTATTATGACAAGTAACCATCCCCTGTATCCCCACATTCACCTTTTAAAGCAAACATAAGTTAAGTGAAACGTCATTTAAGTTACCAATTTCGTTGTGATCATTTGTAGAAGTATTTAATTTTTTTTTTAAATTTTAATGAAATAAGTAATTGATCATACTAATACGATGGTACATTTTAAAAGTTTGCAAAGGAATACATACACAAGGAGGATAAAATAAATATAGTTTAAAAAACTAAAGAAACATGCTTTCAAAGATTATCAAACTAAAAAGTAAAAAATAATTTTAAAATTAAATTTATGACAATAGTATATAAGCAATACTAGTATAAATGAGAAAAAAGCTTGAGGCGCTTTGTGCCATATTTTTTGAATATTAAGCGCCCCATGCTTTTTTCTCATTTATACTAGTATTGCTTATATACTATTGTCATAAATTTAATTTTAAAATTATTTTTTACTTTTTAGTTTGATAATCTTTAAAAGCATGTTTCTTTAGTTTTTTAAACTATATTTATTTTTAACTTTTTAGTTTGATATTCTTTAAAAGCATGTTTTTTAGTTTTTTAAACTATATTTATTTTTAACTTTTTAGTTTGATATTCTTTAAAAGCATGTTTTTTTAGTTTTTTAAACTATATTTATGTATAATTATCATAGGGAAATGAGTTACCGACACTACCTATTACCATCTGAGATAACTATTTGGAGTTGCAACGTCACAAAGAAATGGTAAAGTCTCTACGAATCATTTGCAGTTAGATGTATGGATATAATATTAGAATTTACCGGGGGAAAAAAACATTTTGTTTTTCGGCGTGGCCGGGAGTAGAACCCACGATCGCTGAATCCCGAAAGCTGACGTCACAGAAATCGCGCGCCTTAGACCGCTCGGCTAACGAACGTAATGAAATAGGTGGGACATTTTACAGTGATGAGTCACTCACTCTTAGTCGAAATAGTTACAGACGGACAGACAAACATACAGGTGGAGCTAATATAAAGCATGTAAAAAAGTAATATTATATTGTTGTAGTTTTCCGTAAACATATTTACGAAAATAAACACCAGATGAGGTGAAAGTTGGGCGCGGGTGTATCGAAAATTAAAATAATAATAATTTTTTAACTAATCCTGAAGACTTGTTTGATCTACCAATATCAGGCAATAAGTATTAGTAATTAAGGCTACTTTCCAAGATTTTATACACAGAAATCTGATGACAATTAATTTGGAAGCAGTGCTAACGTCAAAAGCACATTAAAATATGTAGTGCTATTGAATTTTTTTCATTACGCAACGTGAAAATATAAACTAAAAAAAAATAACTACGTCCAGCGACATATTTGTTAGATTTGCTGTTAAAGTTCTTTTTGTTTTTTAAACTATAATTTATTTCTTGATGACAGGTATCCTATGTCATTTTCTGCACCTCTGACAACGTTTAAGAAAAATTGATGTTTATCGGTTGAGTAGTTAAGGCGCAAAAGCATAACAAACAAACAAACAAACTCACATTTGCATTTATAGTATTAGTGGGCTAGTAGGATTCTCAGTGTTAATGGCAAGCTTTAAACCCAGATTCCACAGCACAGACAACCTTGGTGACAAGACTGCCAATTAACTCAATCCAGACCCAGGTTCAGACCGGTTCCAAGTGTTACAATGTAGGAAGTAATGGTTTTAATGAAACAAATTGGTTGTCTGTAAAGTCGGTTTACGGACGATAGTTTAACGTGACAACGTCATAACAAAACATTGATGAAATGATTGCATACTTTTATGAATAAAATTGAATCAGTTTTATTGAATTATCACTATTTTGTATGAATACAAAGAAGGAGTGAAATTAAATCTACAATTTAATTGATAAATTTAATTTAATTTGCACTCATTAATTCAAATATGTTTATTACTTTAACAAAGAGATTATTTTAACTATAACTTTTATACATGTTTTCTATTTAACTTCTTTCAATCTGTGTTATTCTGTTAAGGATAGGACGATGATATGAAAGTAGGAAACAAATGGGACTGTTTCAAGTTTAATGTGCCTCGAAAAAGTCAAATCGATGGTTGTTCCAATCGAGTGGAAGAGAGATAGATGCGGCGCAAGCGAACAATGAGCGTAACGGGACAATGAGCATAACGGGACAATGAGTCATACTTTTTCGTGCGGGCAGCCGGCGTTCATTGATTTATAAGACGTTGTCACGTCAAAAATATATTTGTGTTGATGAGCAAGTTGTTATTGAATTCTTTCTGTTACCTAGCCTTCAAATGAAATTTTAAAAAATTCGTTGTTAAGTAAACAATAGTTTACATGCTCAGATTTGTGTGTGCTAGCACTGTTATTACATTGATGACCGAAATATTGGCTGTATCCGAATACCTAGGGATACGTCCATTAAGTTCACGTCCCTACATCCCTAAACAAATGCACCCACAATTTAAAGGTACATTCTAAAGTACGTACGATATCCGAATAGTTATACAGCTAGCACTGCCTGTTGGTTTGCCATTGTACTAATGTGGATTGGCCTTTTATATTCATGACATCTAAAGGTGGGCAAGTAAAACGGAAATGAACATTCAAATTTCTAAACAATTTCAGATAATTTAAATTAATGTTGGGAATTAAAATATAGAAGAAAATTTGAATCGGACACTTGTTCCTACAAATAAAATTATTTTACTGATTATGTGAATTATGTAACATATACTTATAGTATAAATATTTATAAGTATCATAGTTACATTTTACGTGATTATCTTCAAGTTCAAAATCCATTTTTATTAACTATCTCGTATCACACTCTCGTTTTCAAAGGTTTATGGTCACAATAACAAAACTAAGGGATGTATGGACATATCAGTGGATGTGAGAGTTGCGTCCCTTTAAAATCTCGAACCAGTGGACGCATGAGAGGATGCATTGACATCCCTTGTGAGAATTTGGATACAACTCAAAGATGCCCGCGTCCATTACGATACACTATCTATGGATCCGTTAGCTAAGGGATCCATTAGGCCACTATTCGGATACAGCTATTATCACTTATGTACTTTCTGCCTTTGCCCAAACAAAATTGATTTTAAGAACTCCATTAGTTGCGATATTTTTGTATTCATGAACACTCAAGTATAATTTGGCAGTAGACAAATTATTTCTGAAATATAAAAAAAAATTTAAATACGTACAATGTTTTTAATTGCGTGTTTTTAGGATAAAGACAAGTCCAGTCCCGTAAATCAAAAGACAAAAGATATATTTTACAAAACATATTGTTCACACTCAAATTTATTTTCAGTTGACATTATCCAGTTATTCGCAACACAGATATGGGTAGTAAATCTTTCTAAAAGAAAATATATTATAATTCATCATAAATTCATATACAAATGTTTTATGCACGCCATCTCTCGTGTACAGATAACAATGCTGCCATCTAGAAACGGGTAAATGAGTCAACTGCACGCCCTTAGCGGATACTTTTCCGAATGGATAGTTTTCAGGATTATTATAAGATGTGCAACAGCGGTGAAAACGGGAATGGTAACCATTCAGGCTGCGGGCATTTTTCAGGATTTTTAAAGTAAGTGCATTGACAAATAACCTGGAATAATAACCATTCACACTGCGGGAACTTTTCCGTATTTTTAAATTAAGTGCATTGGCAAGGAAAACTGGAATGATAACCATTCAGGATTTTAGGAGCTACTTTTATATCTGCGCACACAAAACAGGACAGCGGATACTTTTCCGTATTTTGCAGACGAACACGGAAAACTATCCAATCCGGAATGGTAACCATTCACACTGCGGACACTTTTCCGGATTTTTTCTAGCTGCACATTTGCAGTAAAAGCCGGAATGGTAACCATTCATACAGTGGATACTTTTCAGGATTTGCAATTATACGATATTTGCCAGTAAATCCTGAATGGTAACCATTCCGGATTGCTGTGGGCACATGAGGATGTATAATTTACGGAATGGAAACCATTCCGATTGGATACTTTTCAGTCGCCCCCTTTTATATCTGCGCACACAAAACTGGAATGGTTACCATTCCGACAGCGGATACTTTTCCGTATTTTGCAGACGAACACGGAAAACTATCCAATCCGGAATGGTAACCATTCACACTGCGGACACTTTTCCGGATTTTTTCTAGCAGCACATTTGCAGTAAAAGCCGGAATGGTAACCATTCATACAGTGGATACTTTTCAGGATTTGCAATTATACGATATTTGCCAGTAAATCCTGAATGGTAACCATTCCGGATTGCTGTGGGCACATGAGGATTTATAATTTACGGAATGGTAACCATTTCGATTGGATACTTTTCAGTCGCCCCTGTTCAAATGTTTAGTTCACTTTTGTTAGCAGTTGGTTAGCATAACAAACCGTAACTGTACAAAATCCAATTATAAAAGTTTATTAACATGTGACTTCCCTGAAGATGTAATCGGTAAGGCATGTGGGAATTTAAACACACCGCCCTTTCCTCGAAAATAGCCTCGACTTAAAGCCAAGAGGTAGTCAGGGCAAGTAAACACAGTCCCTCTGCCTGAGCAGCCAGCTAGGGTCAGCGCGCGTCATCTTTGCTGATTCTGGTTAAGGTAGGAGAGGTGAAGATCTTACATCACGCAATCCACTAATCACGATCCGTTGCATTCCCAAAGGGGGATTGACTCCACTGCTAGAAGTTTGGTACTATATGGAGTGCTTTTTATACAGCTATAGAGATTACGTACGTTTACCCCCAGATCTAGCTCTTTACTTCTATTTAAATACTGTTCAACAGAAAATGTTTCCTCTTCTAACAACGTTTATCAAAGTGTTATATGCATCCTCTTTTAAAATGCAGCAACTGAAAGAATATTTTCAGCAGTGACATTAAACAAATGTTAATTAAGAAACAAATCGCAAACTCCTTTGGTTAAATGAACTACTTTTTGCAAAGAATTAAAAAGTTTATGCAGTTTTTACTGTTTCAGAACACATTAATTTAGCAACCTGTGCTAAAAAAAAGTTAATGAATATTTTTCTTTGATTTTTTTCATTGTGAGTTAGAGCTATATGAAAATACAAATGTATTACTTTTCAAAATATATATAATTTAGAATATTTGTGTAATTGTAGTTTTTTTTAAATCTGTAAATTAAAATCTCACACACACACGTTCCAAAGTATAATTAATGTTTAGCTTCGTTTAAATGTTTTAGACACGTTATTTGCTTTTTACAAGAAAATGTGGTACATTCAATATTTATATTAAAATTAAATTTTTTTTTACGTCAGTGATTTTTTTCTAAGCTACCGTGTATATTCGCCCTTTTTAAGGTTCCTAGGGAGGGAAACGCAAAGCACTATTTTTGTTAGCTGGATACGGTTCTGATTAGTTGAGTCTGCCAAACAAAAAAATTTTTTCAACCAGTCCTACATAAAAAAAATATTTAATAAAAACTTAAAGGACGAACATGGCTGCACTAGTAGGGCTTTTGGTATCTTATAATCCTCCGAAGTTATTTGATCAAGCTAATAGAAAGATTTTAAAAGGGAAAATTTAATAATTTAATTGAATGTTTATCTTCGCACGAAACAAATAAGTGGAAGGCCAAAAAACGCGACTAAAATAAGAAATTAATGTCGTTCACCATGACAGTTTATAAAAACTCATTAGTCGCAGGACTTCAATAACACTTTAACTGGAAATTGTAAAATAGTAGATACCCTTCCTTTACTCGGTCCTCTTACTATAGGAATTTATCTTTATAATGAACAAATGAGTATAACCTACCAATGTAATTTAAAAGCCTGCCTTAACTTTCACTGTGCAAAATTTAAAAAAAATGTTATAATCTCTAAAAATACACATTATGACTTTATTTTCCCTTGAAATCTAGAAAATAGATACTCATACCAAAAGACAAGCTTTTATTAATACTTCCATTTCATTTTTAAAGTGGAACTTTTTGGGAGCAATGGAAGTATAATTTGAAGGCCGAATTTTAATGCAACATTTTCGTGAAAAATTTGTGTGAAACGATTCTAACGCGAAAAGGACGGAGAATACGTGTAAATAAATATAATATATACATCTGCCGTTTTACCCCTTACAATCCTAAACTTACGAGTCGAGGTTTAAATTGTCAAGAAGTTTCACTTCTATCACGTGTATTGAGTTACACGCACTATTTTTTTATTTAATATAATCAAAAATCGATTATTATAAATACGGTTAGTTAAGTTTTAGCCTTCTTCTTGCGTTTTTGCGTTTCTCGCATTTCACGATAATCATGCATTATAGATCAACTCCACTGAGAATTTCCTTTTCAAGCATAATGTACGCTACTGCTTAAAGTCTATTTTTTCTCAACAGATGGTATGTGCCATTTTTGAGGGACAACCAAGATGTTGGACAAAGTACAGATCAAATCCTTTAAGAATTGCCTTTTCAAACATAATGTACGCTACTGCTTAAAGTATATTTTTTCTCAACGGATGGTATGTGCCATTTTTGAGGGACAACCAAGATGTTAAAGTGTAATGTTTGCACTGTGGAAACAGATTTAAAGGATTGTATCTTACAGAAGTGACTCTTACTTTTTAACAATTATCGAGCTATGTCAAGTGCAATGTTTCACTCTAAAAAATAATTTGTACTTTTACAAGGGAAATTCTTGGAAACCCTGTTGCCAAGGATATTTCTTGCAAAACTACAAGGCAGAGCTTTGCAAAATCGCACATGGTACAAAGCTCTGCCTTGTAATTTTACAAGTAATATCCTTGGCAACAGGGTTTCCAAGGATTTTCCTTGTAAAATATACAACAATTTCTTTCAGTGAGGTATCGCAACATGTCGCGATGGTGAAGCAGAAAGTAACTTCGACTCTTCCTAACTCTGCGTCTCGAGCGACGAGGGAAGCGACACTCGCCTGGAGCATCGCGATGTCGTGGTAGAACTTGTCCAGGTGGAACTTTGGGTGCACGTGCACGCTGGCCACGTGCCGCACCTCCGCCTCCGGCTGGGACGTGATGTGGTCCAGCGAGCTGTCCATCTCCTGGGCACCGTGCACGAGCCTCAGGTCTGCCGAGTTGAGGAGCTCTCTGTCGGCAGGTCCAGTGTTGTGTCAGGCACGCGTCTTTTGCTTGCATGTCAAACTTACTTTACAAATTTTTGTACATTTTTATGACTCACATATAACTAAAATCAAGTGGATTATTAATTATTATTTTTAATTACAATTTTACAAATAACAAAATCGACTTTATTTTGTAAATAAAATAGCATCGTACCCAGCTTAGCACCGGGAGATAAAGATTTCAAACATAAAAAGTTTGGTTTTAAAAATAAGTATAAAAATACTGACGAATTAATAAGTATAATGGGTCGGATCCTTATAAATAAATTGTATGCTATATTGCTTTTCTTGCGATGTTTCCTTTTGCTCTGCTATCTTTCTTCATTCGTTATTCACGATGGCAATTCATGCGCGAAAATAGGGACAATCAGTAAATGTTGTCTAAAATGTTTCTTTGCACTGTTAAAACTTATAAAAAAAATTCTGGTATTGGTTTAAAATATTTTCTATATTTAATGGAAGTTTAACTCAGAATTATTTAACGTTTTAATTATGAAAAAATTTTAAATTGTTGCAATAGCTTACATGTTAACTTATTTTTACAAACAAGCCAATTCACACTATCTCTTGATAATAGAAGTATAGATTAGTACGGTTTTTAATTTTTTTTTAGTAGAAGTTGTTTCTGATGATTATAACTATTTGGGTATAATTGTAGCAATTTTGATTATTTAATTTTGGTGTTTCTGTACTGTTTATGAGCTTATTACTTATTAAGTATTTAGATAAATTTTTTTTTTAAATTCTGGCAATCAGAAATTTTGAGGGCTGGGTTTCGTTATTCTGAATGTTGCTATTAAGCGATTGATCGCGCACTGTGACATCATTTGGGGAGGGGGTAGGACCAACTGACAAGTGCCGCATGCGGCCATTAGACATTTACTGTCGATATCAGATTTCGATGGCTTAGAGCACGAGTTGGCGAAAACGATACTTTGATACTGGTGAGGACAGTTACCGGTGCAGATGCCGGATAGGGACTGAGATTCGCGAGACGCGTAGATACAAAAACATTTGGTGATGATTGGAACCTGAAGTGACGTGACAGTAAGATATCGTCACCATAGGAATGACCACGGGGGGTAACCAGTTGTGGTCCTAGTGCGCCCGGCTGACTGGGGGGTCGCGTAGTGGCACGTCACTTCGGAGGACTATGCTGGCGAGTGACGTGTGCTGGAAGGGACTCGTTCCGCAGCCGTGATGACCACAAAGATCAGCCGTCAACAAGATCGTTTACTTACTACTACTGCACAGTGAGTGAGGAACCCTGTAGTCTTAATACTAAGTATTCTTCCAGCAGGGAATCCCTGCGCGATGATATCGTGTCGTTGGTGGGAGTGCATCATGGTAGCAGGATGTTGAGTAACTAAATAACTCTTTTGTGACCAGTAACTTTGAGTTAATCAACGCATGCCGATCTTTTGTATCGCATGGAACTACTGACGAGTAGCGATACAGAGATCCTTAAGCACGTTAGGTAAAGACTATAAATATGTTAAAGAAAATTTAATTGGAAACGTAGAATTAATAACATTAAGTTGTTCTCTAGGATGTTATTCCCCTTTAAATGAACTTTTTATATTAAAATTTTGGCTGTTCTAAGTGGTAGTATTCTGGCCGTTAGCAAAATTACAAATCATATAAAAATTAATTTTTCAATTTTAGCGCTCAGTAGTTGCATAAATCTCAGGTCACTTCAAAGTCGGAAGTGTAAATTTGAATCAATTTAATTTGACACATTTTAAAGTAGACAATAGCAAATTATTTATTTCGCATGTTAACTATTTTTAAATTCATGTGGTTTTTACACCACATATGTCCCCAAAATATAAAATATGTTACTTTTAGTGTTGATTAAAAATTATTTTATATATTTAATAATTATTTGGAGTACGAAAGACACGAAAAAGATTAAAATAAGGATATTTTAATGAAAGGATAGAAGAGTTTTCAGAATATGATTTTTCTTATTGTATCTTATTTTTTAATAATTAAGTAAATAATACCAGATATTTTCAGTAATCAGTTTTAAATCATTCTAAATTAAATTCGTCTATCTTAAAAATACAAGTTAATAAGTTGAGCTATTATTCTGTAACAACGTAGAAATAATATACATATATGTAAAGTCAATTATAGATTCTAATAAGAACCATCATATAGTAAGTCATAGACTCCGATTCACGAACTTGGGACACATGAAAAATTTTTGGATTCCAATTAGCAGTGAAACTATTCTCAAAAAGCCTTTCTGCCCAAAGATCCGCACAATGACACTGACATAGATTAACGCTTACGTGGATGTTTCTTCTTCGTCTTGTCGGGAAACACTTTTTGAAACACATATTTGGGCTTCATCTTAGTTTACTTTTATTCAAGAATTAGGTGTATAAGATATCAAACAAATTGTAATTTCTGTTGGCTATAATTGCCATTACATCTTAGTGACCTAGTTCTGTTAAACATCTCGACTAAGAACGCTTTGGCATTACTAACTGACGCGTACTATTTCAAATTTCCTCCTTCCTTCCAGTTAATGCTTCACTATCTATTTCTTTCTTAACTGTGATGGTTGTGTCCTCGTTCTTTTTTAGTTCATCAAAACGACTAGTGAGTGAATTTAACACTCGTTTTGTTTTATTTATCGTTTCACGAGAAAGTTTGGCTCCTCTAGCCTTTAAATATTTTGAATTGGCAGACTGTTTAGCGCAATGTAGGTCACTGCCCAATTACGACATTTTATTGATTGCAAATAGCTCGTAGGAGCTCCTTTCATACTGTTATACGCGTGCAGTAATTTTTTTTTATTTTTTTCCCGACATTAATCTATCCCATTCCCGCTGTGTATCGCAAGATCTGTTTTCGTTGCCAAGTGAGATATTAAATCATTTATACTTATTTGGAAGGCCTACAATTCGTTAATTCTTTGCGCATTCGATACTTCGATCACGTCACGAATTCAAAAATTCGAGGCTTCCAAGTGTTGGTCAATGGCCACCACATACCCTTATACTTAATGTTTTTACACTTTCTGCTTTTTAACCAACTGCCGAGATGAATTTGTGTTTTTCAATATCGTGAGCCTTGAGAACAGTATGAAGTTCGTTTTCAGTTCTCAGAGGGTGATTAATAAGACTGAATTTTGAAATATGATGATTTATTTTTTACACTAATCTAATCAAATTCTTGCCGGTCCTTTTTCTGCAGTAGGTGTCCTTGGCAGACTCATCGATGCACAAGCCATATTGTGTGGACAGTAAATAATTGAATGTATGAGCACATGAGGAAACTCTACAACCACAATGCCAGTATGGAAGCCATTGTCATTTGTAAAAATATGACGTGTGCCTTACTTACGGCCACACAAAGTATACCAATGTATGAGAAAGAATTGAATGAATATATCCTAATTTCTCTGCTAAAACGTCTGCTCACCAAAAAAGATTTAATTATGTATCCACAAAATATAAAATAAATAATTTTCGAGGTAGTTCATGCGAGATGATTTACCTGTTTAACCAAAGACTTGCTAATGAGCAAAACTAACTTTGGCACACCGACAGATCGTGTTATTTCATGGGTTTTATACTTCATGACGGGATGAGAGTCAAAACACTGTGATAGTTTCGGTAATTCAAGCCCTCTTCTAGAAGTGCACAGTACCTTTGCTGGTCTATGCTTTACTACAATAACGAAATCACACCAATGTCAAGCTTTTGTGTTTTAAATTTTATGTTATAAGTAAATAAAATGTTTAATTTACTATTTAAAAATTATAAATCATGTCTATAGCATAGGTCATTGTTCGGAGCAGTAGGTTTACCTTAAGAACTGGAAGGAGAATAGTTTTGTGAACTAGCGAATTTTCAAACCTGTAGTGCATACTAAATATTTATTAAGATAACTGCAATATCTGGTTCCTGAAATGTGATGTGACCGTTTAAGTGATTCAAATACATGTTGGTTCTTAAAAAATGACGTCATTACAAGTTAATCTAAGGAAATGTTACTATTTATTGTATAATTCCAATTACATTGAAACCCAAACACCAAATAAATCATTCTTACATTTAGTGAAAATGTTGACACTTTTTTAATCCAGGGACCATGAGTACGACGCTAGTGTTTGAACGGAAGAAATTTGTTTCAAGGAAAACATACGAAATTACAAGAGCAATACACAAATTGCGAGTAAAGGTTTTAATAACAAACTGCAATTTGGCGAGTGAATCATAACTTAACAGAAAACATAACAACTTGTTACGTGATTTTCTATAATGATTCTGTCAGGTTATAAATTGGTCGAAGTGCCGCAAAAGTAATATTTAAATCCCGGTCGAGAAGAGCACACACGAAGTCGTCGTCAGAATCAATGACCAGCTAGAAAATTTGGTGAATTTTAGAAACGCTTTAATAATGTTAGGGCTTCAATTGAAGCTATGGGCATAAAGATTGGGGGAACTGATGAAAGAAGTCACATTGGTTTGCAGAAGACTGTAATTCGAATATTTTTGGTGAAAATATTTGCAACACATCTTATAGTAACCATCAAGTACATTAGTTTAGCTCATAATGTAATTCTGGCAGTACGAAGCTTTTATCGTATATGTTCTAAAGAGGCCTTTTTGTAAGCATAAAGCATGTTGAATATATCTGCACAGTAGGTCTTGTTGTTTGGAGATGTTTGGCTTGTATGCCTGACATTTGATATGACCTGGTTGAAAGGTATGAACAGTTTCGAAAATGTATGCCTTGTGGTTCGTATAAGCTTGGTATATATGTCTGATATTTTGGTACACTTGGTTGAAATTAATTCCTAGCATCGATTTAGAAGGCCTCCTGATGCCTCCTGATTTGGATACGCTTCGTGTATACATTTGTCGTTGATATTATATTGATCATAAGGGCATTGAATACTGACTCCACTGTATGTGTTGTGATATTGAGTAACATATATATGTATTTGGCTGGGTAGTTGTATAGAATCCTTGTTTGCAGTGAAGATTATTATAAAATAATTTTTTTAGAGACTAAATTGATTTCCCCCTAGAACATAGTTCGAAAAATTACTGAAATCGATTTAATTAATTACATTTATTAATACTTTTTTGATAGTTATTAAAAAATTCG
Organism: Bacillus rossius redtenbacheri; assembly: GCF_032445375.1. Classification (NCBI taxonomy): domain Eukaryota; kingdom Metazoa; phylum Arthropoda; class Insecta; order Phasmatodea; family Bacillidae; genus Bacillus; species Bacillus rossius. The sequence goes on along the minus strand of NC_086330.1, from coordinate 274,694,038 downwards.
TCTTTGTAGCTAAATAATTACAGAATTTCAATATAGCGGATAATATAGCATTGATGGCTTACTGAAGAATTGTTAATGGGTAATTAAATGTGCTTTGAAGACTTTTTGTCGAGATTTTTTTAATAAGTAAACTTATAATTAAATTATTATTATTTAATCGAACAAGGATCAAACCGGTGATTGCAATCGAGCGATGCATTTTACATATGGATGTGAGAATTTTTTTTTTTTTTGAATTTTTGGAATACTTTTCATATTGCTTAAATAAAATTTCCAGATTTTCAGTTTGATGGCCAATATAGCTTACAAGATGGCGGTGCTCCTAGTAATATATTATAATAAACTATAGTGAATAAAAATTAAACCAATATGGTGACAGCGCACTCTAGCAGATGTGTGTACTACATAACACTAGCGTTCCTAGTAGCAAGTATTCAAAAATTAAATTTGATGGTTTGGTCTCGAACAGGTGACATTATTCCTTTAAATTAAAAAAAAATATATGTGCCTATATGCGTATTATATTTTATCATTCTTTTTTGGGAAATGTCTCGATGGCCGTACATTTAAAGGAGTATTTTTTCCAACTTCGAGTTATTATAGTTCGAATCACAGTATTTATAATGTAATTTGAATTCAAAATAAATTTAATTTGTCGGTAAGAATAGTAACAACATTGGAAGGAAACAGAACATCGACCTTACCTGCATGAGACAGGGCGGAAATATGGCGGAAATTATGTCATCTAAGATGGTGGTGTCCAGAAAAGGATAAAAATATGGTGACTTAAATATCATAATCCAAGATGGCGACCTTCATTGCCTCCTCTATAGACGACTGGTGCGGGCGAAGAAATGCTGTAAACTGAAGGCTCCTGGGTCATAGAGCCAGTATTTATATCGAGGGAGTAGGGAAATCAGAAAATACGGTGGGAATGTCAGCAAGGAGAGGGGTAAGCGAGTGGATGACAATTTCTTGGGAAAAAATAAGTAGTGGGGTTTATTTTTAAAAAAAATTAGAGAAGTGGTTTTTATGGATGGCGGTTGAGGGGGAATATTTTAAAAATAAAAAAAATAATTTCCTAGAAATAATAAATTTTAGGAAAGGAAGTGGTTAGGGTTGAAGGAGAGGAAGAGGAAGTTAGTAAAAATATGCATTGTTATTAGTGGTCGAGGGTCAGTCTGCCAGCAGTCACCATGGCGGAAGGATCGGTCACCATTTTTTTTTTTGCCCTCACCAGGTTTGAACCGATTACTCCGAGATCCATGATGTTAGTGTGTTTTTTGAATAAAATTTCATTAATATTTAATTAATTTATTATTTGCAAATATTAAAATTTTTCCCCATTTTTTTCTGATAATAACACGGATATTTAAGATGGCGGCATTTGCGCAAATGGCAACTATGTCGTCATATTCCAAAATGATGATAGTTCTAAAAAAAAGGCAGAAAACTAAATGCGGAATCCAATATGGCGGATCCAAGATGACGGATCCAAGATGGCCAACTAGTTCAAGGTCAAAGTCAATGTTATCCAAGATGGCGGACATTGGCTCCGCTCCACGCTCTGGCTCCAGTGCTTGAAACGTTAAATATATACTACTCATGGAATTTGAGAACAGAAAATTGAATCGCATATTACACATCTGTCATCCGAGTAATCAAAACTTTTCGCTGTCTGCAGGGCAATCACAACCATTTGGTATTGGGTTAAATTTAATCCCGCTTGTAGCATTTTTGTTTTTGCAATTGCTCTGATTGCTACGTTTGAAAAACATTTACCTATATTTTACATAAAATCTTTCGTAACAGTTAAAAAAATGTATTTATGCTAAAAAAAAATCAAATGAAAATTATAAACCTAGATTATTGATAACGATATTCAAAAATTAATATAAGAATATTGATAATTAATTTTTAAAATAATAGATATATACTTTAAGAATCTGACCCAAATTCTACTTTTGAATCAATTAGAATGATATATTATTCATTAAACCATACGTCAGCTTAGTGAATCGCCAACCGTCCATTCATATGCACTGTAGTAAATATATCATAAAATGAAGTCTTAGCCCAAAACCAAAGCAATAAGCATCATTCCTCAGCAGCCATTAGCAGGATCCAAGTGTAAAGCCAAACTCGTTTGTCATATCAGCTTCTGGCCGCAGAAAAGGAAATGTGTGTTATGCTAAAACACGCTGTAGATTATATGTTCATGTACTAGCCGTGGAACCTTGTGTCATTCAATACTTGATACAAAGGATACTCACCTTTTCTTAAAGTCGTACAAGCAGTGCGCAGACGTCATCACGAACGTATGGGAAATTATGGTTGACGTGCAGCGATGACCGAAGCTTATCAAGTACAGTGACACCTGCAACACACAAGTACATGGGTATGGATGTGTTGGTTCTTTTATGTATTAAGGCAGCTGTGATTCTGGTATTAGTCCTGCAACAAACTTCAAAAACATGTTTTTATCGTGATTGCTTTCTGTATTTTGTATGTCAAATAAGTGTTGGAATTTTTTTAATTATTTACGAACTAAATTGTTATTGTTAACTTTATTTTCACTTTTTTTTGTTTCTGTTGGTGGCTTCAAAAGCGCTTTCAATAAGTTCAAAGAATTTGTAAAGGCAACAAAAAAATTTTTTGGCATTCTTGCAAATACACAACTTTGTGCTTAATTGTGCTAGAGTGCGCCGCCATTTTACCCCGAAATAACGGTTTTGTTTGTTAATTATATTTAGATATAAATTGTCTCACTATTTTCTAAAATATTCTTCAAAAATATTATTTTTCCAAAGAATTTCATTCCAAAATTATGAAAATAAAAGGTAATCTAACAATTCTGAGTAAAAAAAACAGCATAAAACCATCAAAAAGATGTGTTATTTTCCCTGATTCACACACAAAGAAGATAGTAAAAATATGTTCTTAAAGTCTTGAAAATTTTGGAAGTAAGCATGTGTAATAATTTTTATTTTATTTCATTTTATCCTGCCAGCAGGTGGGATGGTACCTCAGATTTCACCACGGTAGAAAGACATGGAGTGACTGGGCAAAACTAGGTGAGCAGAACCATGATATCCGGCCGTTACCTCCCGCAGTGTAGGTGTCAAGGCACAACCCAACACTCAGCCCTGGATCTGCTCCCAACTGATTGCCTTTTGAACCAGCCAGAATAAATATTTTAACACATTGTACATCCTTAAGGTTGTGAAGGTATATTTTAAAAAAATCTTAATTATATGATAATAAATTTTGACAAATGTTTGCAGAATATTATATTGTGGTTATTCATTGATTCTGAACTAATTTCTAGCTTCTGCGTCTAATAGTCTGCATATGATATTTTTAAAAATATACGTATTTAAACCTATTGAATTGCTTCTTTGCTTCTTAAAGTTCTACATTTTCAAATAAAAAGTTGATTCATTGAATTTTCGTAGGGCGTGGGCTTGTCCGATATATATATATATATATATATATATATATATATATATATATATATACACACACACATTCGTGTGTGATTTATGAATTATTTCCACTCTGAGAGAATATTCATTGGGCATAAAGTTCACTCATATTATGACACAGTGTAAAAAATCTCTATATCCGTGAAATTATAATGCAATACATTTTTAAGACCGATCTTCGTAAATTTTAATTTACAACAAATTGGTTTGTTTAATGAGTATTTCCTTTTTTCATAATTTTTCCTTTACATTTGTAATAAAGTTCCTCAAATGCCTTGTTATTTTAAAAGTTTCCCAGTAAGAAACCATTCAACAAAATGTTTATGGTAAGAGTGTTAATGAGATAGTCGGTTATACATTGAAGATATGCATTTTAATTACCTTATTTTATCTTCTTCAGTGAAACTACCAAATTTTTTTAAATATCTTGATGCTATGGGTATAAATTATCGTTACGGTACACACTTTTACTGGTTAGTGTGATACAACTCTAACTGGCTACGGAGGTAGAAAGAAAATGGCCATCCGAAAATCTTCAGTTGGCTTTGTCCTTGTCACAGTGCTACTTCGGCTTGAGACAACGTGGACTGATTAAAATTCGCGGTGGGATATAACTTGTATTTGAGCTGATAACCATTTATACACACAAACGTTACTACATGCATACTTACCAGGTACGGATAGTTTTGTAATATTAATTCCTTTTCATCAGCGGGACTCTCGCCATTAGTACCACCAACAATGATACCTGTTGGTAAAGTGTCAATTAACTACTATACTACTGTCACAGAAAATTTTAGAAATAACTACTTTATCGTTTACTGCTACGTATATTTAAATTTCCTGACATGAGTTAACAGAAACCACCAAGTAAGTGTAGTCATAATCGAGCGTTTATTTAAAATTAATATCTATATTTTTTTTGTTAGTTTTTTGTGTGTTAGTGTTATTTTTTTGATGGTACATTGCCTGGCAGTACTTATGTCAAAATCCTTATACTGGGTTTTATTTTATATTTGGGCCAAATATTTTTTTTATTGACCAAGCAATGTGAGGTAGGCATTTGGTTCAACTTGAATTTAGGACATTTCGACTGTATGTCTGGAAATTTTTTGTTATGTCATCACAATGAAATGCGTGGTTCAAATTTTCTTCAAATTTGTAATGAAGGAATTAAATCTACATAAGTACAAGGAGTTTATACTAATGAATTTCCAGCATTGCGGTCACAATACCCTATTCAGAAATTCGAAAATTTAGTTTGGAAGCTACAGTGGAATTTTGGGATCTCGCGTTTAGCTTTATATACATATTATATCTTTAAACGAGCAATTCTGGTATATATTTAATCTGATTCTCGGAAACGGCTCCAACGATTTTCATGAAATTTAGTATGCATGGTGTTTCGGGGGCGATAAATCGATCTAGCTAGGATTCATTTTCAGAAAATGTTTTATCCGTGTTTTCAATTATAGATATAAGATTCAGATTATATACATATATATATATATATATATATATAAAAAATCTGAATCTTGGAAACGGCTCCAAACGATTTTCATGAAATTGAGTATGCAGGGGTTTCGGGGGCGATAAATCGATCTAAATAGGATTCATTTTTAGAAAGTGAAGATTTATTTCAAGAAAACCTTCATGAAAATAATCAGGATTCCACTCGTCCCACACGTGCTGCTAAATTAAGATGCTTGCAAAACTTGACTAACATTATACGAGCTGAAAGGTTTTATGATTTGGATGTTTCACGAGAGCGTGCGTCACGTGTGGCCGCTGAAAACAATATTATTCATATTTCATTATTTCATCAGTATGTAATACATATTAAAATATAATTTCTAAACAACACAATTTACCAAAAAAAATGGGTAATCCAAGTTATATATATATATTTATTTATTTATTTATTTATTTATTTATATGTTATCATTGATGCTGTCCGTTAGTATACAAATGAATAGGTACTCACGCTGAAAGTTATTACATCATTACGTTTGTAATAGCTGCATTTATAACTGCTCGAAGACGAGTGTTCATATTTATATTATAATGTATGCACTGTTCAGTTTTCAATCACTAAACAAAACGTTTGAATAGAGACCTCCAAAATTATTGTTATTTTCTGGTACTAGGGCTACAGGGAGATCAAACGTCTATTGTCAATGGGCTGCTGTAACTTTTAACTTGCATACGGATTTCAATTGGTAACTATTGACTTGACTTTAGAGCATTTTAAACTTACCTATGTTCCAATGAGAAAATAGTTCAGGTTTGTAATGGTTTGTATTCTAGCCTCTCTCCAAACAATGACGCTAATTTAACGGGTCTCTACATTACTACTGCAAAAAAAATTGAGGATTTTGTTGTTGACTACAGTGTTAAGTTTACTTACTCGAAAGCGCGCACGAAATCATCAGGAAAACCAGGAAGTTATTCATTATGACACAATTTGCGGAAATAAAACCACTTTAAGAAAATCGTTTCTGAGCATTTTAATGTTTATATGAGCAACAATAATGTTTCTGCCCCTGATGATCGCTAAGTGATTTCTGTTACTGTGTTAGAAAACACGTTAATACGGGAATCCACTGACACCCGATCATACCCGAACATATCTGAAATGTGCCTCTCGCTCGTGTTACTTTGCAGCTGTAAAAAAATCAACATTTTGGGAGATTCATACAATGCCGTCGTTTTTGAGTGTTTAATTTGTTTCAGAACTTACCTTCCTATTCTCGCGGGAAAATTTTAAGAATGTTAACATATTAGTATTTTAATAATTAACAACCACACATTATAACCAATGACCTAGGACGGTGAGATGGTTTTATGGACAGGTTTATCGTAAGCAAATTTTTTACAAAGAGGAGAACCGTGTATTCGCTAAAGAGAATTTTAACATAAATCTGGAGGGGAATGGGTCAACAGTAGGAAGCAGTTTTCGAGTAGGCAAATTATCTACACAAACAGCACTGTTTTTCACGCGGATCGCTGCTTTAGGGATATCTTTAGATGTTACCTGTTTGAAAGTTTATATGGTATTCAGAATGCGTAGATTTCCTTCGGATATTTGATAGTGTAGTTAACTTTGCATAATTTTTCAATAAGATTTGTATTATTTAGGAATTGCAAGTTAAGGTCGTCAGTATTTATATCTATCAAGTGCCCCCAACATTCGTAGATTTCTCCAGAGCTCAACAGGTGAGTAAGTGAGAGAGCTAAGTGAAAGTGCATGAGTGAACTTGGCTTTGTGGACCTCTTAAGTGCACCTATTTCTTATAAGACGATATGTTTATTGGTATTCATCCGCTAAGTTATTCTTATTCGTTAAAGATACTTTGTGCTGACTGTGCGTGGCATCTCTCCGTGGCCCGAGCGTGAGGGAAGCTCGTCTCGTCCAGGGGGAAGAAGGTTGAATCACTCGCCGCGTTTCAAGAGAGGGGCGTGTTCACTTAGGAAGTCACCTAAGGTATTGCAGACAAACTGGACTTTACCATCAATAGAATCGAGCCCATTTAAACCTTCTCACGGGATATCCTGTCCATCAGTAACTAGTGAAGCTTTATCAGTATTCTTAAACTCTCTGTAAGTGGTAATTTATTATCACGAATAGATTGTGTCAATTTAATTAAGTCACGACTAGAAAGTCCCGTTGCCGGAAGTTGGTCAAGACATACTACTTTATCATATTTAGAGGTGATGATTATATCTAAGCAGGTATGTGACGTGGCCGTGTGCGTCTATATCTAAGAGGACGACTATGCATATTGCAGGAGTTAACCATGTTTTGTAACTTATTAACTTTAGTGTAGTTTAGTAACATAAAAGTTTTAAACATCACTCATGAAAACTGTGTGTCTGTAATTGATACAGTCATTCACGAAATTTGTTTCAAAATCACTGATCTCAGCTAAATTAGGAGGTTTATACACTACTACCAGAAGATATTTACTTTTTTCTTACAGTTATATCTAAAGTAAATATATATATTTTTTTAATATTTGCAAGATGAAGTTAATATATTAGCGTTTAAATAGTTCCGGACGTAAATTGCTATGCCAAAACCTCTTTTTCTTTCACGAAAATTTCGAAATAACATGAACCACGAAGTGAAAACATTGACAAAGGAGGGACGAGTTTAACCATATCACAGATATAAGAATAGGATGGAGGCTTTGCCCACGAAATGTGGGCCGGTAGAGACTGAACATTGGCATGAGCCAGCTCTAAACATCTATGGCAGGGGCTGGACTTCCCGGAGTGAACAGCCTGTTAGGAGGGTTGGGTTTCAGGAATTAGCGACGAGCTGTGGGAGGTTCATTGACCAAGGTCAGGTTGCATAGTTCCTTGAAATACTCTGTTACTTGGTTCAGGGCAGATCACCCCTGAGTATTATTACCCATGCTTAAAAATGTTTTTTAAAGCAGAAAATTTCGAAAGCAATTTCCGAATTACTCCCCAAGACTTCAGCCCGGCAGCATGTGGTACAGACCACAATTTCACTCGCGCACACATGCATACCAATATTATTAACCCTTAATTTAATTGAAAACTAAATAACTTTACCTAACTAAAAATATGCATTTGTTAAGGGTTACAGAGTACTGTTCAAAACGTTTGTGATCAAATAATAAACGAAAGATAAAGTAACGCATTATTAACACTGAAATAAAATTAAAGCATAACTCCCAACTAAACATTAGAACCGTTTTTCGTTACTCCCTCAGAGAAGAGACATTTTCCTTGAAAGACGACAATTTTTCCGCCGACAGTCCAAGACTGCTTCGCGCCGAACTTCTCTTTTGCCACCTCTCGTTTGTTAAAGACTCAGTGATCACAAACGGAATACCTTGAAGTATTCTTGGCAGGGAATATTTTCAGCCTGTTTTTATAGTTGACAATTTTTCTAATTATAGGACGTGAACCGTCTCGCACAACATCAGAAACCGAACGTTTTGGTTTCCCGATTCTGTGACACCTTTCAATGTCAGACTGACTTAATTCCAACTGCAAAGTGTCTCCTATTACACGCATTGAATCTTGCACTATGTCCTCACCTGGTTTCTCAGGAGAACAATCGACCAACAGGCAGTTTCTCCAATATAACAAAACAGGGAAGCATATCTGCAGGATTCGCAGAAATTCTCATCCCTAAGGTGTGAGGGCGCCCGGTCAGTCCGAGAGTTTTGCGCGTGAGCAAATATCGTAATAAGACAGTATGGGAAGCTTTGGCGAAGCGCGAGACAGTTTATTGCATTGCTTTCAAGCTATTTTCCATTCCGCGGCGCTAGATGGCTCTACTGTAACTAGGATCACGCACTTTAAACATACGTTGTACCAAAACGTAGATACACTCAACGCCGCCAGGTTCGCTGACATCACTTGTCTCGAGTATTTCTTACAAGTTTCCCATATTGTTCCCATAAAAATATTTGGCGTGGGGTTAACTGTCACATGTCATATCTGGATAGGATGCTTGTATGTTTTTAAGTTCACAGATGTTGGCCTAAATGCAGGCAATCATACGAAAACTATAATATACTAGCTAATAACCCACGGCTTCGCTCGCGCAATTTCTGAGTATTGCTGAAATCTTACAATGAAAAAAAGTTCCAAATATTTTTACTGAATAAATAGATACAATACATTTTTAGGTTCCGAAATTATTTTTACAGTCCTTAACTATTTTAGAGTTAAATTTTTTCAAGAAGTTTGTAAAAAGTTGTTTTTAATTTTTAGTATAGATTATTTATATGATGTTAAAAATTTATTGCTAGAGTGTTCGAATATATTTTACTTTGACGAAATCACACTTCTCTCCTTTAATTTAATGATGTAGACTATTAAAAATATATATTAAAAATTAAAAGGTTTATGCCATTTATTACTCTGAAACTTTTTATTTATTAAGGTTAGAGCTATTCTTAAAATAATTTAACAATTTCACTTTATTACAAATAACTTCCAATATTAAAGGAAATTTGATACAATCACATCTTTATTTTTAATGTAAAGTACATATCTCAAATTTCTTATCAAATCTTTTAGTATATTCTTAGTTTGCTTAGTATTACTATAACAAAATCCCCTAATTTCTTACCCCTCGGCTATTTTCCAATAGTGACGACAGTGTTAAAATTGAGACTTAAGTACATATGACAATTTTTGCTACTCAGACAGGAACCAAACAAATTCTTCTTTTATTCTTTTAACCACAGATATGAATTCAAAAATAAATATAATAAACTGATATTTATTTTGAGCTAGAATTATTCTTACCAACACCGTAACCTTTATTTCAATATTTTTAGAATAAAAACCATCCGGTTACAAATAAAAATATGATATTTCTAAGAATATTCAATAAGAGAAGGTAGCTAAATGTACATTTATTTATCATTTCCTATATCATAAATTATGTTTTATTTCATAAGATTATATTTTAATGTTAACGAAAAATTTAAGAATAGTTTACATTTTAGTACAACAATTAAACGGTATTTTTAGTTTTTCAAAATATAATTTTATTTTTTAAATTTTAATTAATATTGACTTTTTTTTATTTCCTCCTAATTTAAGCATTTTTGGGGCTTAAACCCTGAGGAGAACGGGCGGTGGAGGTTGAGGACCTCGAATGGCTCGGGACACTCCATCTCGAAAGAGAACAGATATTCGACATTTCTGAAATTTTTGAAATTTTGGGGATTAGTCCCCAGAGGGGAGGGTACATTTTGAGGATCCTGAATTTCTGGGAAACACTAAAAATTGAAAGAGAATGATTTTTGAAATGTTCTTAATTTTGAGGCTTTGACCCCTGAGGGGGGTGGGGGATGTTGAGGACCCCGAATGGCTCGTAAACACTCCAAATTTAAAGAGAATAGATTTTCGAAATTTTGGGAAATTTTTGAATTATTGGGTGTATGACCCCTTGTGCGGGGAGGGTAGTTTGAGGACCCCGAATGGCTCGGAAACACTCTTAATAGTAAAAAAAACTATACTTAACTTTGAGAAATTTTTTAAATTTTTCGAAATTTTGGGGGTTTTCATTTTCCACCACCCCCCCCCCCCCCCCTCCGTCAAATTTAATGGGTAATTAGACTTTGGGTAAAAGTTCCACCATTCCCCGGACACTTTAGTCCGTAATGACTTAACTTTAATACAATTTCCTCCAATTTTTCGAAAATTTGGGGTTTTCACTTTTGAGAAAAGGGGGGGGGGGGGGGTTAGGATTCAGGACCTCGAATGTTTCGAAACACTCCATCTCTAAAGAATATATATTTGAAATTCCTGAAATTTTCACAATTTTGGGGCTTTGTTCCTATTGGAGGGCGGGGGGTTTGAGGACCCTGAATGGTTCGAAAACACTTAAAATCGAAAGGGAAAGATTTTAAAAATTTTTAAACTTTCGAAATTTTGGGGCTTTGATCTGTTAAGGGGGGGGGGGGCAATGTTGAGGACCCCGAATGGCTCGGAAACACTCCAAATCGAAAGAGATATATGAATGTAGGCAACCTATGAATAAATTTCAAAGAAATTTGTAAGTTTAAGAATTTATGTACCTACATAATATTAAACTTGAAACTATCCACACAATAAAAACTTAACAACGTCCATACCCAGGATAAATTTCATTACGATCCGTTCAGCCGTTCAGCCGGGTAAAGTTAACAAACATACAGACAGACAGACATAGTTACTTTCGCATTTATATTATTATTATTGATATGGATATATGTTGATATATGTTTACGTTTATCAATCCCGTTTCAAAGTCACTGTATTGCAAGCCCAATAAAGATCCCCTCAGCATTTTCGTGGATCCCTAGGAGGGGGTAGCTGGCTGGGCCACTCCCCCTGGAATTAAGAAGCCCCTGACTGAGGGGCCGTGCTTGAGCCTGCAAAATCGTGACGGTAAAACGGAGTGGGTAAAAGTAAACGTCAAACTATATTTTATGGAGAAATTTCTGAATATTTTTAAGTTTTACACTTATTGCAAGCATATAGACCAAAATATGGGCAAGTATACAACATACAAGCACCTTATCCAGAGATCACTTGTGTTGGTTAAAAACAACGCACAAACGTTTGGGCCTTTTCCTCCCTTCCCCAATCAAATTTCCGTGGGCCCCTGTTGTGAATCCAAATTATTTTTTTATTATTGAAGTGACAACTTCCATAGGAAGTTTTGGATATGGAGTAAATTCATGTAAGTCGTCATCGACATGGTCACGTGACGTTAATGTGTGTATATGTGTGTATATATCTATATATATAAATGTTATGTTGGTTTGTGTACGCTTCAAAAACTCAAAAAGTTCTCCACCGATCGAGCTGAAATTTTACCATTATATACAACCCGCATCAAGGATTGTTTTTATCTACTTTTCACGTCAGCAACATACCCGCGACCGCGAAAAAGTAACTGCGCAATTTTATTAATGTGTTTTCTCACCAATAAAAACAAAAAAAAAAACACGCATTTTCTGTTATGGAAACGTTTCTCCATGCCAAAGTATTTCTCTTAGCAATGGAAAAAACGTCAAGTGAAGCGAGCGGGAAATGGCTATGTACAATGAGAATGCTTTTATTGTGAGGTGCAATAATTAAAAAAATGACTAAGCGTACCGGTATGGGACTAATTATACAATATGAATGAGGTACTTTAGTGTGATCGTGTCTCGATTGAGCTGCGCCGTTATCCAAATCGTAAGTAGAGGTTTTATGTTTTGTATGGGTCTATCACCACTTGATGTGGGATTGCATGTAGATGGTTCTAGGCTATTCATTTTTTGAACTCCTTAGACCCTATACCTTTTTTTTAACTTTTAATTTAATTAATATGTTCTATCGCCAATAACAATTGCATCAATCGTAAGTAAAGGTTATGTTTTGTATGGGTCTATCACCACTTGATGTGGGATTGCGTGTAGATGGTTATTGCATCAATAGTAAGTAGAGGTTATGTTTTGTATGGGTCTATCACCACTTGATGTGAGATTGCGTGAGATGGTTATTGCATCAATCGTAAGAAGAGGTTATGTTTTGTATGGGTCTATCACCACTTGATGTGGGATTGCGTGTAGATGGTTCTAGGAGATTCATTTTTTGAACTCCGTAGACCCTATACCATTTTTTTAAATTTTTAATTTAAATTAAAATGTTATATCGCCAATAACAACAATTGCATCACATTCATAGCACAAGTGCGAAAAAAACATTTTTTTTTTTTACCTATTAGCTGTGTACCAGTGACCGCGCCATCTGATCGAAAAAGTATTTCCCGACATCCAAAAAAATCATAGAAATCACGATTGGCTCAGTGAAACAGCTATCCTTGCAGCAAAGAATAAAGATGTCTATCAACTTAATAATGTTATTCAATCTAGTATTCAAAGTGATGAAATTACATTTAAGTCGATAGACACCGTTGTGGAAGCAGATGAAGTAGTTAATTATCCAACGGAATTTTTAAACTCACATGATCTGCCAGGGATACCACCACACATACTTAAATTGAAAATAGGTGTGCCAATTATTCTCTTGCGGAATATTAATCAGCCAAAACTCTGCAACGGCACGCGACTTTCAGTGAATAAATTAATGAATAACGTAGTGGAAGCAACGATTTTAACGGGGCCTTTCAAAGGTGAAGATGTCCTCATTCCTCGAATACCCATGATCCCGACCGATACACCATTTCAATTAAAAAGATTGCAATTCCCAATTCAATTGGCATTTGCAATCACAATCAATAAAGTTCAAGGTCAATCTTTATAATTGTGTGGTTTAGATTTAGATGCGGATTGCTTTTCACATGGACAACTGTATGTTGCGTGTTCCCGAGTCGGAAAACCAGATAGTCTTTATATCTACGCATACAGTGGAAAAACAAAAAATATTGTATATCCACAAGTATTGTAAAATTAAATTTATATGAAATGTATTCTTTGTTTTGTTTCTCATTTCTCAACTATTCAATCACAATGTGCCACAGCGAAGCGTGGCAGGGTACAGCTAGTATACTTATATATACTCAATGGTGCGCGCGCAGCCAGTACACGTCTTCAGTCCCTGTACATCAGTGCTATGCGTATGTGAATCAAATGTGTGTATATACAGTGTTCAAAAAGTGTATTGTTCAATTTTTATTTTAAACTTAAGTATACGATTACGGTGCAGCAAAAAGTGAGTATAAAATATACTAACGTGATAAAACAAATTTGTTGTGTAATATTTTTTCGTAAAAATTGTGAAAAAGTCTCTGATTTTTATCAAAAAATATTTTCTTATGTTACACAATTATACTTTACAAAGTTAGTACTTCTTATTTCAAACTATATTTGTATTTTCTTAATTATATTATTAATATTTAAAAAATAACAACTGTTTGTTTATAGTTTTAAGTTTTCACTTCTGTCGGCAGTCATCATGATTGATTTTTATTTATTTATTTTATCTCAGTTTTAATATTTCAGACTTTTTTAAGACTGTCACGTTATAACCTATATATATATATATATATATATATATATATATATATATATATATATATATATATATATAACAATGTCAGGTTACTTACACCATTTAAAACTAAAGAATGGCTGGACCGGTTTTTATTACCTCTGATTAGTTGGATTCTTCTCCGCCCTGAATAACAAAATAACCATTAAAATATTGATGAAATTTACACAATAAATATTTTAATAAATTGTGTTTGTAACTCCACCATATTCCGCGATTGACAGCTCATGTCACGCAGGTTGGCCATAGACCATAGAAAAGAGCCACAGACATACAAACTTACAGACGTACAACCTAGAGTGTTATCTTCTCTATGTCCACCAAGCAAAAGCTGCGAAGCTATTCTAACGATTAAAGTAGAGAGAGTAAGAAAATCTAAAGCTGTAAAACGTTTATCGTCACCATGTTTGGGACATTTGTTTTTACCATTTGTTTTACTTATTGTTTACTTTTATCATTAAAATTAATTAAAATAAACACCCAATCACATTAACACTACAGCACTGCCACGGAAGAAAAATATGAAAAAAGATTCACAACAAAGAATGTATGAGAAACTCTCGGAAATTTCAAGTGCCGCTGCCTATCAATATACAAACTGTAAGTCACGAAAGTGGATTTGTTTTTGTTTCATGTTGTCTATGATTTGTTTTTAAAAACATATAAGTGTTACCGGTCTATTTGTTTGTTTTGTGCGAGTATTATTATTAACAATGCCGCGATAAAGATCTAATCTTTCCCAACAAAGCCGTAATCCAACTAAGCTTCAGAACATTGCGAATCATTCCACTGAAGAAGAACGAGAAATCGCAATAGAAGAACGCTGCGTTAGTATGGCCCAACTTCGTTCTTCTCAAACACAAAGGTACTTTATTTACTCTGTATATGCCTATAAAATCAATGAGGCATTATAAAATTTAAAAAAATCGGTGATTAGAAATCATTATTACTGACTTCGTTTTCGACTTTACAGATTCAAGGGCAGATTTAGAATCGAATTTGATCATTTGAACCCCTTGCAAATGCACAATATAAATTATTACAGATATACTTTATGGGCAATATGAAGGAATAACTTGATCAGCATCAAGACATCATAACCGCAATGAAAAGTGCAATTCTTCAGGATATGCAGCCAGTACTGCATGAACATCATGAATTGGTCAGGCTGTTCACAACTGTGTTGGAGCACATGCCAAATAATGAATACAAAGGCATGATCAGAGCCGATAAACGACCAGCTGGAATACATGAAAACACATTTAACGCTCCAAAATTAGATAATGTTACAATACTGATGGTTAGTGAAACCTTAGAACCACGCGATATTGTGCTTACACGTCGCGATACTGGGCAACTGGAACAAATATTTGAAACAAATCTATACTAATATTATAAAGCTGAAGAGTTTGTTTGTTTGTTTGTTTGAACGCGCTTATCTCAGGAACCACTGGTCCGATTTGAAAAATTCTTTCAGTGTTGGATAGTACATTTATCAAGGAAGGCTATTGGCTATATTATATTATCAATAACATTAGGAATCCTTACTAAAAGTCCAATTTAGAATCAAATGCATTGGAGGGGTTACATACAACATGCAGAACACGTACGAAGTGTGTGTTGACAATGCCGCAGGCGCTAGAAGTTTATTTCCTATTGCCTACTAACATTGTTGCCACGCACTAGATGCCTTATCATTCTTAATTTTCCCATACAAGTAAAAAACACCCGAATAATATTAACAACGAAGCAATCAGTACCCTCATAAGAGTTCAATTAGTATTTAAATACTTTTTATCACTTTAAATCGCAAACCTATACTATTGTTTTTTCCTCTCTCTGTGTTTAATTTGTTTTTTTATTGCCCTTTTTTTCAAGTATATATATTTTACAGACTGGAAGCTTCACAGCAATGTTCCTTATGTTACGCAGGATGACATTTTCCGAAAATTATATCCCATGGGTGGTTAAAACCATGCAACAGTGGGTACTTAGTCTGCATGAGAACAGGATTTTGCATTGTTCATGCCTTATGCGTCTCCATGGCAACGGGCATCGCAAGGCAGTGGCGTACCCACAAGGAGGGGCATGTACAATGAGCTGCGCAAGAGTGATCTGCCTGTAGACTGCCGTAGCGAAGTACGGGTACATCAGTTGTACGTTTCGTGCATGAGTCGGGAAGCCATCGGTGCTATTCATTTTCTCTCCGGTACATTATACAGCATTGTAACAAATTTTCACTGATTTTTTTTTATTTACCATTACTGTAAATGGGAGATGTGGCTTAATTTTTTTCCATTAGTATAGCCGTGCGAAGCCGGGTCGGGCAGCTAGTTATTTATATGACGAGTTGCAATACCCGCTGATGTTTTGGCAAGGAGATGATGAATATCACTTCAATATCAAGATAATAAATCGAGTGGTGAGTATCAAAATCATAGTATTCATTTTAACACTACATAATTTTTACTCTGTTTGGTTTTGGTTTCCAAACAAAAAAGTAGAACCACTCTTAATTTCCCAGGAAATCGTAAGAGTCGACTAAGAGATTAGGGGCTGTTTGTTTGGAGAATATTGAGCAAAATGCAGGCAACCAATCTTAATTAATTTGTCTTAACCCCTTTTAAATACACTAAAAGTGACCCTCGGGGATTTAGTGATCAAACAGTTCTTATTACACCTTCATAATACAAAATCGTGAGCTTTACTTCTAAGATACTAATTTTACTGTTTATTTTCCATGTGAGCAAACTACCAAGAAGGTTAACTCGATTAATTACTACGCATATCGTTTCATCATCCGTCAAAAGGCTGACAACTATTGAGATTTACTTCAGCAATATTGCGTTGACATGTACGTCAGAATCCAAACGGAGCGCCTGTCTTTAATTCGGTTGAACCAAACCAAACTGCGTTTGTAGAAGTATGTCCATTTATGCGATGCAATTAGCACTAACGGAGATTAAGCTAATGTTGGTCGATTGACTATTCTAGCGGTGATGTACACATATGCATGAATATGCGCAAAATGCAATGACATATGTTTTTCGTTAAGGTCGGCCAGATCTATTCATTACCTTTACGTGTAATCTGAAATGTATATAAATTGTTCAAATGCTGCTTCCCGGACAACATCAAGTGATCGGCACGACATTACCGCACGTGACTTCAAGCAAAAAATCCGGTCGCTGATGAACTATATTGTTAAGCAACGCGTCTTTGGGGATACTCAATGCTGGATGTATTCAATAGAATGGCAAAAACGAGGCTTGCCGCATGCACACATTCTTATTTAGTTAGTCGAAAGAACTCGGCCAGACCAAATAGATGATATATGTGCCAAGATTCCTAATCCCAAAACCGATCCAGACCTACATTATGTTGTAATTACGAATATGATTCATAGATCATGTGGCACCATCAACCCCCAATCACCATGCATAGTCGATGGCAAGTGTTCCAAACGTTATCCACGAAAATTGATGGAGGGAGACCATCATTGGCAACGATGGTTTCCTACTGTATTTGCGTCGATTGCCCGATGATAACGGTCGAACTATCAAAACGAAAGTGAAAGGAAACGATTTCGTGGTCGACAACAGTTGGATTGTTATATATTCGCCACTTCTTTCCAAAATATTCAAGACACATTGCAACATTGAGTATTGCAATGCGGTGAAGTCCAAAAATACACCTGCAAATATGTCACGAAAGGCAGCGATATGGCAGTCATTGGCTTACAAATCTCCAATACCAAAGATGAAATAACACGATATGAAGTTGGTCGATATGTGAACTGCATTGAGGTGATTTGGCATGTGACATCGTTTAGCATTTTTTGGCACAATTTTAAATTTGTATTTTGAACCATAGTTTTACCCGTAATTTTATAACTAAAACATAAACTTTTTCTGCTCTCTGCACACTCCCACTTAATCTTTTTCAGGCTAGCCTCCCTAATATGTTTACCGCACCAGATATGATTTTTACCAAGTCTTTGCGAGCCAGCATGTGTCTCATCTTATCCGGGATTTGAGGCACACCCTTCTCCTGTAATTATCTATGTAGCCATAACAAAAAATGCTATTTCTCTGCAAGTTATCAGAGAAGCTCGGTTCTAAGAGCCAGCCTTATGCGAGCAATTTCTGACATGATCACGATTCATTTTACTCAATGTCCTGGCATGTCTCTGGCCTCTGTAGAGTTAATTTCCCACCAGTGTGCAGTTTCCACATCCCCCCTCTCCAACCTCTCTGGAAACATTGCCCAGAGCACAGACTGGCCAAAACCCTAGTCTAAGACAAGGCCATCCATTGGTCTTCGAAAATACCGCCTCTGCCCTCTTGTGGCGGATTTGTGAGTTATTTACCCTGGGTGTTTGAATGCCCAGTAAATGTGTGCCCCCTGGTGACTCACGCCACAAGCAGTGCCCTGTAATTATTTTCCAAAATACCAGAGCACTGCATAATTCTCCTCCATAAGCCCCTTGCTTTTGAAGTCGCCTCATGCGAGAGATGCATTAGTCGATTTCTTCTAGGTTCGGCCACTCCTCAGTAGGTCACGCTGCGATCGGCCACTAAAACCAACATCGAGATATCGAAGTATTATTTCTCGACCAACCCCTTGGAAATATTCAGAATCTTTCGGTCTGTAAGCCAAAGTCCCCTCTCCCAGCCCTCTTTCTTTTTAAAGCAAGTGCCTGTTTTAATTACAATTCCCTCCCGTCATGCAGAGACTTCGCGCCGCGCATTCAGACTGATCACTTCGCGTCCTCGGCCAGCCCACAGCCAGACTTCACGTCTGCCGCCATACGAGAATGTAGTCGTTTCGTAAAGAAATGTTTTCCCTAATTTTTTTATACCTTAATTAGTCAATATGTGTATCTTATGTCGACATTTTTATATTTTGCTAAATTCTAATTCCTATCAATGATGAGTGCATCTGCGTCAACCGCGCAGACGGTTCGGGACGGTCTTCGCTCACCTCCCAGCCGGCACACATTCTGAGTGCTACTAACTACACCCGGTTTTGGTGAGTTACGAGAACCTTAATCTTCCCCGACCATCTTCGTTTTTGTGAGCATTTTCGCTCGTTTAATGACCAAGTCTAAATATGTTCGATTAGGCTTGTTCACTAACATAGTACAAGATCTGGAGCAAACATGGCGATCGTATGATTTTTCCTTGTTCTCGGACCCAGGACTGCTATGGTGCCCTGGTAGTCCAACTCCAGCATGAGACTTCATCTTCGGCCACCTAGTTCCAAACATTGTATTTCCAAATTCTCCATTAGATCTCTCACGTGCCAAAATGCAATAATTACATAATTTTTATTACACGATGTTCCAATCATTATAATCCTGGGATTGTTTATTCTTTTCATTAATTGTTTATTCTTATTTCTATTTGTTTTTAAATTTTATTGTTAACTATGGTGGAAGTCCTCTCGTAATATTTTTACAAAGGGTCGATCCTACTAACCAATATTAAACTAATTTGTGTATTAGCCACCATTGTCATGACTAACGAATAATGCATAAGTCAAATTAGGTATGTCAAGGAACTAACTAACTTCTTTGTCATGTTTATTGTTATAATGTTTTGTTGGCTTAGTTTCCATTAACTTTAAAAGTGAAATATATAAGTGCACAGATATAGGCGAAATGGCATTTGTTATTCATATTTTTGAAACTAAAAATCCACTAGTCTCCCCAATTTTTTTCTAAAGTAATGTTTTCGTTACACCAGTGTAGAGAGGAGTGTGTAACAGGCGTATATTCTCTTTCCCTATTCACGAATGTAATCCCACTGTTGAACATTTGGCGGTGCTTCTGGATAATGGTCAAAGAGTTTATTTGACCGCTCAACAAGCTTAAGAACCTCCAGCGACAATATTGACCAGTTTCTTTGCGATTGGCCTAAGCGATCTGTTTGCACGAACGTTGCTTTATTCGGAGATGCCACGTTATTACATTTGGAAAGCTTCGTCAAAGAAATTTCAACATCGGAAGCAAGGCTATGGGGGTTCCTGGTCATCCGGATGTCCGTTCTACTGATGCTCTTGGTCTTATTTACACAGTTCATCCGAAGAAAGATAAATGATTCTATTTGCAATTGTTGCTGGTGAATGTTTGTGGGCCAACATCATTTGAATCACTACGAACTGTTAATGGTATAGTGTGCCCAGCATTTTGTGTTGCATGTCAAGAGCTCAATTTGCTTGAAAACGATATTTATTAGAACATGACAATCGCTGAAGCAATTGTTTATGCATCTCCAAGTCAGATACACACATCATTTACTATCATCATTTCGACATGCTTCCCATCGAATCCACATGACCTGTGGAACAAATACAAGGATGACATATCAGAAGACATTTACATAGAATTCGTGTCAGTTCACGAAATCCCGATCTTGAGGTGAATGAAGAGATGCATAACCAGGCTTTGCTCTTGATCGAAGAGATGTGTTGCCCCATGTGCGGCAGTTTGTTAGTCAGGATAGAAATGCCAGTGCCAGATCATGCAATGAATAATTCATTTAATCGAGGATTGGAGAGTGAACATGAATATGATCGACATGAAGTAGACCAATCAGTTTAAACGAATGTACCCCTGTTGAACCCCCAACAGAAGGAAGTGTATGATACATTTATGAAGGCAACAGATGATGGAATAGGGTTTTTTTTCCCTGGATGTCCCAGGTGTACTTAGGAAGACATTCCTCATGTCATTGATTTTGGCCACTGTTCATGCGAGATCCGATATTGTGGTAGCAGTTGCTTCTCCTGGAATAGCGACCACCTTCCTAGAAGAATGCAGTATGGCTGATTAAGCGTTAAAATTGCCATTTGACCGAACATTGAAAGATCTGTGCAATGATACGAGATGTAAAGGAGGCACAATGATTTTACTGTCTGGCGAATTCCGCCAAACACTTCCAGTCATTCTAAGATCGACTGCTGCCGATGAAATAAACGCTTCCATCAAATCATCAAGTCTGTGGTGCTATGTGAAGAAACTTCAGCTGGCAGCAAACATGAGAGTTGCATTGCTGAAAGATCTATCTGCTGAAGATATCTCCAAGCAATTGCTAACTCTCAGTAACAGTCATGTTCCTGTCAACGAATCGAGTGCATTGATTTCATTTCCTCCGAATTTTTACAATTTCGTCTCATCGAAAGACGAGCTCATCAACAAAATGTTCCCAAAAATCACTGCTAACCACAAAAATAACAAATGATTGAGTAAGCTAGAAAATTTGGCAGCTAATAACAAAGAATTGGATGAATTATACTTCATAATTCAGAATCAAATCGTTGGTAATCTGAATTCATTAAAATATATTGACTGTGTGTGGGAGTGGACCTGACCCTGCGGGGAAGTTTATTGTCCCCTGAGGTGTCGGAGCTGTTGCCGGCTCTAGTATCCCTGACATGATCCAACAGGTTCATGGAATGGGTGCAAGGATGCGAATATATAGCCTCTCCGCACCAAGTGGCAATCCTCTGCCTCCACATGGGCACCCCTGTTGGGTGCGAATCGTGGTGACCATGTTGGGATGGGTAGCCTCAACCTCTGGTCATAGCATCACCTTTACTGAAGAGGACAATGCCGGGCCTAACCCTGCCGCAGTGCATCCTCAATTGCATGTATGGGACCAGAAATGGTGGATTGGCTGAATCTGCGGGCAACAGCAGATGCGATTGAAACCCTTCTGGGGGGTTCGACTGCCAAGCCCCGGCGTCTCTGTCCCAAAGGGCCCCAAGTGAATGGATCAGGCCTATGGTAATGCATGGACCATAAAAGGCGCCCCTGTGTTCGGGTGCACCCGGGCTTAAAAAAAACTGTAAATCGCTCGACTAGGTGTGATACGTTCCCCTAGTTCAGTGGTCGGGGGAGGTACCGAGGCAACCCCGAGGCCCTCCAGCGCACGCACAGTTGGTTTGTCATTTCTAGCCAGGGCTTCCTGCGATCGCCGCCGGATGAGTTCAGGCACTTCCGGGCCTAAATAGGCTGTTAATAGGTCAGGTCAAGGTACGGCAGGTTGGAGGGTAGTCCGAGGAGACGAGGACATCCAGTGGAGTAACTCTGAAGAGTGACAGTCGGTTAGCTGCTGGCGAACGGTCTGCCGAATCTACGCCAAGTTGGTAGTAGTACGGGAATAATCTATGAAAGATTGAATGGTGTCCTGCTGAGGTTTCCTCCAAGGCCCTGGATTCTGATTGGGTAGAACTCGTACTTGGTAGTGGTGCTCCGATTTCTTGGAACAGACTCCAAGGGTTCCCTAGCATGATGCGGAGTCGATGTGGTGAGCGACGACACAGCTCCGGTACTAGCCTGGATAGCTAACAGAGGTTGGATAGGCCTCCACTGGACCACAGGTTCACTGGGTGTTTTGAGGGGTCCCAGCATGATGTGCGAGATCGGGGAAGGCGCCAGCAGTGCTGATAATGTCTTAGGGCTCAGGACACAGCCAACTGTCTGGTTAGCTGGGTGTTGTAAAGGGACTGAGACGATGACAATACTGGTCGGTGCCGAAGCTCTAATACCCTCCAAGTCAACAATAGGGAGCGATCCCTCGCAGTTCTGTTTTCTTAAAAGATCTTAAATGTTACTCCCGCCCTACCCTAATAGGGCGCATATGTGGGAGGAGAACGTGAGAACGCTGGCCGTAAGGTAGGAATAATCTGCGTAACAAACGAAGACGCAGTCACTAACAATCCAAATGAATTTTTAAACTCCTTGGTTGTGCCTGGCATACCACCGCACAATTTACAACTGAAGGTTGGCTAGGTAGTCATCATGCTTTGATATATAAAACCAACACTATGCAATGTAACACGTTTGGTGATAAGAAACTGATGTCCAATGTGATGCTTGCGATGATACTCAAAGGAAAATTCAAAGCTGAGGAAGTTCTCATTCCGAGGATTCCAATGATTCCAACCGATATGCCCTTTGAATAAAACGAATTCAATTTCCTATTCGTCATGTATATGTCATGATAATTAACAAATCACAAGGCCAATCCTTAAGTGTTTGTGGTCTGAATCTAGAAATTGCATGTTTTTTCTGATGGTCAATTATACGTGCCATGTGGCATGGTAAAACCTCCGCTTTATTTGTTCATGCGTCTGATAACAAAACGAAGAATGTGGTATATCACAAGGTGCTTCACTGAAGAGAATCAACCCGAGTGCAACCCATGCAGCAAATAACATATCTTCAATAAAGCAAATGTCTTGCTGACACGCCATTGAAATAGTTGATTTTGTGCTATTATTGAATTTTTAGTAATCGTCTTATTAAGTTAATAAAATCATTAATTAAGTTTATCTAAAATTAAACACGACATTCATTAAAGGTTAGGCGGTACGAAGTTCGCCGGGTCAGCTAGTAATAGAACAAATGAAACTTTCAGTACGATAACTAACACGAATTTTTTAATAAATAGGTGTGTTTAAAACCGTAATACTTATTGTCCCAAACTATAGCCTTCCACGGGAAAGAAAATAAAACACAAAGATATTTTAGTTTAATAGTATTATAACATAATATTTTAGATTGTTTTATCGTTAAAATGATAATATTTAGGAAATCTTGTCATAGTATTGAGAAAGCAGTAAAATATTAAATATTAACATTTTTCATCTGTTAGAATATATATTTAAGTTGACCTCAGTGAAGAACTGCTAAGTTGCGAGCGGAGAGGCATGCCCATCTAACCCCATTGCTCCCTTAAGATCTACACCCATGTAACAAAACAAAAGGGTGACAGAAACAGGTTAAAGGAACGACAGCGAGGGGAGAAAGGTTTTATTGTTCCAGCAGCATGGTGAAGAGGTGTGAACGGAGGCTGCAGTCGACGGGTGGCGGGTCAGCGGCATGGTGAAGAGGTGTGAGCAAAGGCTGCAGTCTACGGGTGGCAGGTCAGCGGCGCGGTGAAGAGGTGTGAGCAAAGGCTGCAGTCTACGGGTGGCAGGTCAGCGGCGTGGTGAAGAGGTGTGATCAAAGGCTGCAGTCTACGGGTGGCAGGTCAGCGGCGTGGTGAAGAGGTGTGATCAAAGCTGCAGTCTACGGGTGGCAGGTCAGCGGCGCGGTGGAGAGGTATGAACGCAGGCTGCAGTCGACGGGTAGCGGGTCAGCGGCGTGGTGAAGAGATATGAACGCAGGCTGCAGTCGACGGGTAGCGGGTCAGCGGCGTGGTGAAGAGGTGTGAACGCAGGCTGCAGTCGACGGGTGGCGGGTCAGTGGCGTGGTGAAGAGGTGTGAGTAAAGGCTGCAGTTGACGGGTGGCAGGTCAACGGACGGCGACGAGCAGCAGCGACGCCAGAGGCAGGGCTAGGGTGCTCGCAGCGTGGCCGGCGGCCTGGCCGTTCTTCATCATGATGAAGTCTATCCAGTCCAGGTGATAGTCGACGCGCACGTGCACGCTCGGGGAGTCCACGTGCGCGCAGCCCTGCCCCCACGACACGATGCCCACCTGCGTCTCGTTGCACAGCAGCGGGCCGCCGGTGCCGCCCTGCAAATAGCGATCCTTCCCCAGCGGTTCAGGAACCGAGGTGGCAACCACAATTTGCCATTGGCCATGCCAAGTTATTCAGCTATAGAAAATGTCTTGATGTGTAACATATTAGCCTTCTGTATACGGCAAATGGTGGACTGTTAAAAAAAAAAAATGTGTGCATTGAGTCCACATGCGACATAAGTGAAAATTCTTGCCTATTAGTTATATAAACAAATAATTTACTAATATTTTTCAAAAGAACAAGATATAATAATTGAGAATATTAAGGACGCAGGTATGATCAAAAATGAAATAACTCTTTTCCACATGAATAAATAAATTGTAGATATGTACTTTGAAGAGAAAAATATTCAAAAAAATTGTATCCATTATTTCAAACAAACATTAATTTTAAATCATTCTTGAATTTTGAGCTTGTCAACAAATAGGTTAATTATGCAGCTTAACTAGTTGTCCACTTGGACGTGTGTAGTCTGAGGTAGGTATCCGGCATGTGAAAGTGACAACATGACATACGTTTAGGACATAGCTCAATGATACTTTGTTAAGCTACAGTCACCCACAGCTACACTCCGATCAAGAAATATTCACGCCTCTTAGTTGAGCTTAACATATGTATACACTCGTGGGCACGTAAGTTTAATACGGTGTGTGATTTAAACAAATAATAATTCGTGAGAAATAATTACCCATGTCACATTAAAGTGTAAAAATCATTATACCAGCAGAAATGTATAGTTACATAGCTAAAACAGTACTGACATAACACTGTTTAAGAAAACTGACTTAAACAAGTAATTATAAATAGTATATACATGAAGGAACAATATTTTCTATCGAATATGGCCCCTGACCCGGCGCAAAACAATAAGCTCAAACCACGTTGTGTTTCCTTCCGCCCAAATACTCCCTATAGTCAGTCGGTGTTGCGTCTGACGCAGGCGGGTCCTTGCTAAGCCCAAGAGCGCAAGAGTCAAGAATGCAAGAGCACAATAGAGCAAGAGAGCCAGACCGCAAGAGTGCAGTATGCTGCGTCATTTCTACCTTTGTCTGCTGTCTCCTCTATCGGTTCCCCCACCACGTACCTAACTATTCCCCTTCTCTCCCGGTTCCCCCACCAAATACCTAGCTATTTTCCCTCATGAGATTGTAATTTTCGTAACGCTCTAAAATTTTTATCCCCTCAGCGACGAAGTTTCAATTCAAAAATTTTTGCTTTGAGTCCACGCGCAATAGAAGTATTTCCTTATTATATTACTAGCTTATACCCCGTGGTTACGCTCGTAGCAACTTCAAAATATAGCTGATATTTTTGTGAGTAATTCCAATACTTTTAACTCAAAAATATCACATTACATATCATATATATAACTTTATAAAGTTAACATTTGTAATATTGTAAAATATACCTTTCGAATCGACACACACTGTCCCGCCT
This sequence comes from Bacillus rossius redtenbacheri, assembly GCF_032445375.1. NCBI lineage: Eukaryota > Metazoa > Arthropoda > Insecta > Phasmatodea > Bacillidae > Bacillus > Bacillus rossius. The sequence continues at coordinate 274,668,044 of NC_086330.1, read as the reverse complement.
GAGGCAGGGTCTGCATGGATGGAATGTGGTTGACACTCATAGCAGCGGTCTGACCTCTCCGAGGGAGAATTCATGAGGAGAGATGAGGCGGGGTATGAATTGTTGGGGGAAATGGGAGTACCTCAAGAAAACCCACATGTAATGGCATCGTCCACCACATTTCCCACTTGCAAAAATCGGGGTTAGACACTACCGGGAATCGAACCCGGGTCGCCTTTGATAACCCCCGCCCCCCTCTAGGAACAAAGGCGGTCATGGTTCGATTTGAATGTTCTAACCACTCAACCATGCCGCATTATACTGGCGTAAAGAAATTTTGATTATATTAAAATTGAATTTAAGTACGCCGATTTAATATCGGTCATTTAAGTGTGTTCGGAGATATATTACCTTGATTAAATCACACATATCCCTTTTTTTCATTATATGAGATAGCATATTTAAAATCTATAAAACATTAGGTTATTTATCTTTAATTTAAATTTGGTTATCCCTGACATTTCCACTTTTATTTAATTAATTAAATGCACCGAATGATTTCAAAATGTCCCCCTTTTTCACTTCATTAAAAACACCTACATCATTATAAGATTTTTGAAGCAATCATACTTTCAGTATTGGGTACTTGCGCAATAGCATAATTTAGCGCTCGCAAACTTGCATATATAGTTTTGAATTGCAACCTCAGCCAAAGAGAACTATGTTTCCTTTACCTAAAAATATTATAAACAAGAATTTTTACTCATGAACTCAACGCACACAGCACACACTTTTTTTTTTTTTTTAACAAGGTGTTTTCAGTTTAATTAACTTATCCGACCAAGATACGATTTCCAGCAGGATTTGAAAACCAATTATTTCGCAAGTGGAAAAGTTTGCGAATGTTTTCGTCAGCCAGTAACGTTTTTTTTCTCTCAGAACTCATGTTGCATCCGTGGCTGTTCATTTGGTTATTGTTCCGTTATGTTTTGGTCATCCCCTAATTGCTCAATGTCGACGAGACATTTAGTCTTGATCTCACAAGTTATGTTGGTTATTTAGTTTTCATGTCGTTGACATTATTTAGGTGTTGTTCCCCCACATCTATCACAAAAGCTCTTTTTTCATTTTATTTTTAAAAAAGTATTTTGCTACCAGATACTTACTAAGCGTTATCTTAACACACCAAGAAGTCCCGCAAATGTTCATTTTTACTACCTGTAGGTAGATATTTGGTGGCAATATTTGTGCATAAACAACCAATGTAACAAAGGGAATTCAGATTGATTTCCAGGCTAAGAAGTCAAATAATGACAATGACAAGAAATACAAAATAAACATTCAATGTGGTACAGAGCCTTATGTACATTAGTAAAATCTTCTCCCACCTCATTATAATAACCAAAAGCATTTGTTTTTGCAGCAACACACTGCACTCAGCCTCTGTTTTTCCCATAACACCTCATTCTAGTTTTCAGAATTATCTCATTAAGCCCTGTACTCCTGTTCTTGCTTGCACCATCTCATTCCTCATCCTGTCTCTCCTCGTAACTGCCAACATACCTACAGCTCGTAAACTGCTAGGCTGCCTAGGAAAATTATGGAGTTTAAATACACAGGAATAAGGCCCCAAGGAATGCCAAGGAGGACATAGGAAGAGCAAATAGTTAAAGGAGTGCATGAGAAAGGAGAAAACTGGAATAGAGAGACGAGGAGGAATGGTGAAGTGTCAAAGAAAGTTGGAGGCACCTTACTTTCCTGACCCGGCCGCAGTCTGGAAACAGTAGACGATGATTATGTTGATGATGATGACACTGAACTTACCTGGCAATTGTTGGAGCCATTGTTGTAGGTACAGAGGTTCTGAAAGTCCACGACCATGATTGTAGCAGCGACCATCCTACGGCACTCTTCCATATCAATAATATCTTTCCTTGCCATCTTCAGTCGGGCATATATTTTATTTACAACGTTCCCCTGTGAGCATGGAAACAGAAAAGTGGGACATTATTCTTGGGTTACCGTAAGTTTTATTTTCGAAATGTTCAACCTCATTACCTTTATTTCGTTAAAAAAAATATTAATATCAACCCTACAATCAGAAATACTTCAAGGTTTCGTTACAAAGTGCAAAAACATTTTGGCTAGTTTATTTCTTAATCTGAACTTCTGGTTGATAGTAAGTTAAACTCGATACAAATGTCTCAGGTTTTTACTAACGGAACACTCGTTACAAGTATTATGATATTTTTTACTATTTCCTATTCTAATACATATTAATACATGCAACCTTTATAGTTTTTAAACTTGTTTATTAAGGACGTGTCAATGAGGCATTATTTTCAGTTAAAGCCTTTTTTATTTAGTGGCAATCAAGAAAATCTATTCTAATAACCAAACCATTCAAGGTAAAATGTGTATAGGTACATTGGATTAAATGATCAAAACATCTATTTTGAAATGTATGTTAATGTTTAAAAACACTAAAAAAAATTTAAAAAATTAGTTTCAGCATCAATCGGAAACTTTTAGACGGATTTTGATGTATTGCTTTTATTATAAAAGTATTTGGTTAACTAAAACACTGAACAGTAAATATAATTAGATAATTCCATCCCTGAATGAGTAATGAAGTGTAGTAATTGTTTTAAGAATAATAATTATATCTGCGAAGCTTATTAAGCATAAGAAAAAAATGGCTATCAATAATAAAAATACCAACGCTACCAACCAAAATTGTACCATTTTGCAAAATTTTAACTCTACAGAGTGTAAAATGAAAAGTATGGATTAAAAAATTAATAATTACGAATATATTATAACTAGAGCTAAAAAAATAAAAAATAACAACTTACATGATAAGTTTCATATAAGTATTTTTATTAATTAAATTAGGTTTTTAAGGGAATGAAAAAGGTTATTTTTATTTTATTAGATAATTTTATTCCAGAAACTAATAAGGTTATATTTAAAATGCTTGGGAAGAAAAATGAAAAAATATAATTTTATCATTTTACCATTTTGAGTGATACGATACCACAGAGGGTATAAATGGGGTTAGCTTGTTTTTATGAAAAAAAAAACTGCATACTTTAGAATTTAATGATTTTTGTCTTATGAAATTAAGAATAAACTTAAAGCATACATAGAAACGACGTGTATGTTTTCAATATTTCAGAAACCGATATTTAAGAGGGGAAAAGCAGTTAATTTTTTTTATTATTATTTAAAATCTAATCTGTAAAACAAATCATACTAGGGTTAAGAAACTGAGCACGAATAAGATATGAGTTACCTTTCATGGTTTATATTTTCTCGAAATTCAACTGCAAAGTTGGTGAAAAGGGGTAAGTTAGATTTTTTATTTTATAAAATCATTATTCCCAAAGAAAATCAGGCGAGATGTAAGAAACTGACCATGAATGACTTAAATAATTAATAACATATGGTGCACTTACATTTTTTTAAAATTCGACCCCTAAGGAAGTAAAAGAGGGTGAAGATAGTTTCTATATCATTTAATTATATCTCCAAGCCAATTAAACGGGATTTAAGAAATTTAACAAGAATATCGCACATTATGTGATTTTTTAGCATATATTTATTACCTTTTCTACCATTTTTATATTTCCGTTCGCATTTGAATAAAACTATTAGCATGTAATATATTCAAAATGTTTTTATCATACAAAATATACAAACTCTGTTTTACTATTTGCCGTAATTATACTTCGAAAGGGGTAAAAAATTTTTGTAAAAATGGTTTTACATGAACATATTTTCTACAGATACAATCAAACATAATATAAGATACTGATAGTTATTAACAAAATACCTTAAACTACCCCCTCTTATTCAATGCTTTCCGAAATAAAACCACTAGCGTTGGAATAGGAATATATATTTTAAAGAGAAAAAATATTTATTATATATATAGATCCATATAATCAATAGAGGAAAATTAAACTTAAATTTAATGAAATGTTTATTCTTATAAATATTTTGGTTTTCCCATCTGCTTTTAAAAATGGAATGAAATTAGATATCAAAATATATATATTTTTTTAAATATATAATTCTGAAAGTATAAGAAAGCATCCCAGCAGGAAAAAAGAAGGGTGTAAGTGTTACACAGTTATTATGTCACACTCACTCGTGAAAATATGGAAAAATAAAAATATATTAAAACCCTTAAAATCAAAATATTATGTTTTACTTAGGTTATCTTGGTATTACGTGTGTAACTATATTTGCCCGATCTCAAAGCTTTTAACATATGCTACTTATAATGAACGCTTTTCTCATATACATATATAAGTGCAGTTATGGATTTGAGATAGTATATACAATAATAATTAACTGAAATAAAACACGATATGTTTTAAAACTTGTGTTCTGTATTTCAATACTTCGATATAATTACGTGAGCTGTTTATGTATTCAAACTTCAGCTAGAGTTAAGTTAATCAACACACGCATTACAATAATATATATTATTACTTACTTAATTACTCCTTGAACATTGATTATTTACACGCAAGTCGACCCATTGAGAAGTTAATATAAAATTTGCGTTCATCCTGATAATACATACGTATAAATCAGCCTCAAATGTACACGCAGTTTACGGGGATAAATTGTACTCGGGGTAACTCAGGGATAGGGTAGACGAAGCTCTGGTATTACAGAAAGACAACTCGCTGTGTAGAAAAAATATACAACTACAACTCTGTAGAATTTTCGATGACTGTAACGATGTTCTCCTCCATCAGGTTAGGCTGCAAATTGCTATAAAGGGTTTGTCTCACCCATGACGACATATGTAAAAACTGCTCTGCTTGGACTGGAGTCTTGAAACACACGAATGCGGACATGGACCCACGTGGATGTGCTATGGAAGCGACTGTGACTACCTAGGGCTGTGGGAAGAAAACATACTTCCTCAAGTTATACTTCCAGCATAGCTACATGAACTCACGGTTTCCACGCAAATTCATGTCCCCAGTGCGGAGTCCCTGTATCAGCAGGGCCGGCCCTCACACGGGAGACGTCTTGAACGAGCAGAAAACCAAGCTCAGAACTTTCCATTCTCCCTTTCTCGCCTAAAACTATCCTCTTTCTTCCGCCGAACAACGAGAAACTATGCTACGAAGAACGATGGAAGAACCTCGTCTTCCCACCTGGCCGACTGGAAGACTGTGTTATAATGTGCACTGGTGCAAACCATAGCAGGATACGGAAAACAGAATCTTTAAGTAGGATATACAAAGACGAAATAAATCCCAAAATAAATAATATATTATCTGATATGTATTTAACTTTGGATTGTCCCACATGTGCAATCTCAATACTTAAACACATGGAAAAGTTATGTAGTTCAACATATTTACAGATAAAATACACATATGGCACTGAAACAATAATTAAGTAAACATGTAAACATACCCTAATGTTTACAAGGGGTAAAAATTTTAGGAGTTGTGTGTAATTAATACTAATCATAACTACTTTTTTACTATTCATTTAATACATGGGATGATAAATTTCATACCTGAAATAATATATAGAATTATTCTTGGTATTGTAATATCAAAAGTAAATGAAAGTTTAAGTGTTAAAATTGGCATAATCTTAATTAAGATGAAATAGGCGTGTGTCTCACAATAATTGTTTGAATTGGCTATTTCATGAAAATAGGTAGGTGTTATTTCATCAAGGTAAAATATATTCTCTTTTACATTAAAACTGGAGTTATAAAATCGAACACTTAACCGTAACCACAAATAAACAGGAATAAGATATTATTTATGTCAAAAAATAATAATTTTTTGCTATGAATAAAATTTTAACTATACTTATAGTAGTATATAATAGCCGGAGCTGGCCCAGGCTTCAGGCTGTGGTGCCGGTGCCGGTGTCCGCCATCTTGGATTGTGACGTCACGACGGCAAAAATTCCTCAAAATTCCTCAAAAATGACTCAAAATGACTCAAAATTTCCCGTTTTGAGGAAAAATTTCCCCGTTTTCGAGGGAAAAATTCCCGTTTCGAGGGAAAATTAGGATTTCGAAATACCACAAATGTCTTTTGCCTTAGAAAGAACACAAATTCCTAAAATAGGCTTAAGCATCCTTAACTCAAGCCTCAGTTAAGCCATTTCTAGGAATAAGGATATCATGGCAGCCATCTTGGATTCTGACGCCACGGCGGCCATCTTGGACGAGCGTAACGTGACAATGTGCGTAATGTGACACTTTTTCGTGCGTGCAGCCGGCGTAACGGGACACAGCGTAACGTGACATAACGTAACGGGACAAGTAGATCACGGCGGCCAATTTGGATCCGCCATCTTGGATCCGCCATTTTGGATGACGTAATTGTGTGTTCTCGAAAATTCCGGCGATGTGTTTTCCGCCATTTTGAATCATGACGTCACTGTTGCAATTATCGTTATGGTCGCCATCTTTAACTTTTTTATTTATTATCTGATTTTAATGCTAGAGATTCGGGAAAAAATTTAAAATTCATAAAAAAATTAAATAATTAAATAATAAAAAATCCTTTAAAACCACCGTTGCACTTTTCGTGACGGCTGCCATCTTGTCTTCATCCGCTGGAGATCACCATCTTGTTTTCGTCCGCTAGAGTGCGCCGATGGCATGTTAGTTTAATTATCTGGTCACCACACCTATGACCTTGAACTTTGACCTTGACCTTGAACTTTGACCTAGGCCTTGAACCTTGACCTTGAAATTTGACCTTGACCTTGAACTTTGACCTTGACCTTGAAATTTGACCTTGACCTTGAAATTTGACCTTGACCTTGAACTTTGACCTTGACCTTGAAATTTGACTTTGTCCCTGAAATTTGACTTTGTCCTTGTCGACCATCATGGATCCGACATTTTATGTTCAGTACATGCTACCAGAGGATACCACCTGCCGGAGTACGCCATCTTGTGTGTGTACTTGTATTATAGAGTACAGTTCCATCTGGATTATTTTATTCTAACCCGCTACAGTGCAGTAATCATTTATTACGGAGGTGCCCCCCGCCATCTTGAAATTTGACCACCATCTTGAAATCATGTAATAATGTAGCTAGAAAAGCGGGAAAAAATCCAAAATTCTTCAAACAAATCACTCATTAACTTACATATCGATTCGATCCGCTCCAGTCCTTGGTTCGATCCCTGAATGATGCAAAACATTTAATTTTATGAAAAAATAATAACTTCAATAAGCCACGTTCAACATTCTTAAAGAGACTTTAAAACCTCTACTACCATCATCCTATAAGCCATCAAGACCACCATATTGAAAATTCGTAATAATTAAACTAAAAATTCAGGAAAAAGTTAAAAATTCATTAAATAAATTTGCAAACAATATACTGATTAATTAGGTCGTCTAAAGTCCTTGGAACGATCCTGGACGAAGCTAAAATAAATTTAATTTAAATACCAGAAAAGCGTAAGGTTCGAGAAATAAAACACCACAAAGTCGTTTACAAACATAATATTTATTACACAATTTCTATCCTACTACAGAATCACTTGCGAAAGCCAGCAAACTTATAAACATTTAGCTTTGCATAGACGTGCAACGACTACTTCTTAGCTCCAAATGGCTCCAAATGCTCCAAACGGCCTCCAAATGGCTCCAAAAGCTCCAACAGCCTCCAAATGCTTAACACAGTTCCAAATGGCTCCAAATTCTCCAAACGGCCTCCAAATGCTTGACAGCACCAAATGTTTCCAGCAGCTCCAAATGCTCCAAATGCTTGACAGCTCCAAATGCTTCAAAAGGCTCCAAATGCTCCAAATGCTCCAAACGGCCTCCAAATGGCTCCAACAGCTCCAACAGCTCCAACAGCCTCCAAATGCTTGACAGCTCCAAATGTTTCCAGCAGCTCCAAATGCTCCAAATGGCTCCAACAGCCTCCAATGCTTAACACAGCTCTAAATGGCTCCAAATGCTCCAAACGGCCTCCAAATGCTTGACAGCCCCAAATGTCTCCAGCAGCTCCAAATGCTCCAACAGCTCCAAAAAAAAGGCTCCAAATGCTCCAACAGCCTCCAAATGCTTAACACAGCTCCAAATGGCTCCAAATGCTTGACAGCTCCAAATGCATAACACAGCTCCAAATGGCTCCAAATGCTCCAAACGGCCTCTAAATGCTTGACAGCTCCAAATGTCTCCAGCAGCTCCAAATGCTCCAACAGCTCCAAAAAAAGGCTCCAAATGCTCCAACAGCCTCCAAATGGCTCCAACAGCCTCCAAATGCTTAACACAGCTCTAAATGGCTCCAACAGCCTCCAAATGCTTAACACAGCTCTAAATGGCTCCAAATGATCCAAACGGCCTCCAAATTCTTGACAGCTACAAATGTCTCCAGCAGCTCCAAATGCTCCAACAGCTCCAAAAAAAAGGCTCCAAATGCTCCAACAGCCTCCAAATGCTTAACACAGCTCCAAATGGCTCCAAATGCTTGACAGCTCCAAATGCATAACACAGCTCCAAATGGCTCCAAATGCTCCAAACAGCCTCTAAATGCTTGACAGCTCCAAATGTCTCCAGCAGCTCCAAATGCTCCAACAGCTCCAAAAAAAAGGCTCCAAATGCTCCAACAGCCTCCAAATGCTTAACACAGCTCCAAATGGCTCCAAATGCTTGGCAGCTCCAAATGCTTCAAAAGGCTCCAAATGCTCCAAATGGCTCCAACAGCTCCAAAAGACTCCAAATGCTTCAAAAGGCTCCAATTGCTCCAAGAGCTCCATCTTCAATTGGTTCCAACTGATTCCTATTACTTTTATCGAACTTGGCATGATTACTAACATGTCTTTATCAGTATACATTTTGACTGGCAGTGGGAACGTTTTTTACACCTTTAAGTTATAAGTTTTATTTAGAAATCAGATTTCGATAAATGATAGCTTCCATCTGGAAAGAAAATATATTAATTTATCTTCAAGTTTATTCACATACATTTAATTTAATCCATTATTGTATGTAGCCAGCTTCCCTCAGTTCTTTGAGTATGAAGGATATTTCTTTAATGTTCGAATAGTTTCCTGCACAAAGCGATCCATGTAGTAGTCGTAGCCTGTTAACCAATATGTTAGGATCTTCCCATGAGGTATAATCAATCTCTTCTGCTGCCTTCATCATCCTTGCATGTTTATAATAAATATTATCTCTGGTGTCTATCGTTTTAACACCAACCACAATGTCACTTTCGTCATCTTGCCAGTGATTATCACAAGCTTGATCAGAATAATTTATTTTATTACGTCGTTTCCATCGTTTTGGTCTCAAACCACCATCACAGTCTTCGCTCTTGCATGCTTTTGGTGCTTCAGTACAGTACTCAATCATGTCAGCCTCAGATGTGTCACCACAATCTTCAATCATGCCAGCTTCTGATGTGTCACCACAGTCTTCAATCATGTCAGCACCACAAACTTGATCAGGATAATTTATTTTATTACGTCGTTTCCATCGTTTTGGTCTCAGGACACCTCCACATTCTTCGATCTTGGCAGCTTTAGGTGTTTCATCATAGTCTATGTCTTTGTCAACAGCCTCAGAGTCACTGTAACAATCACTGTAGAAGGAATCGTCTTCACCCAATTTACCGTAATAATTCGATGTTGATGATGTCGAAGTGTCTTCATCGTCTTCATGCTTCCTTTTTAGGAGTCCATCATTTTTACAAAGTAGGAAAGATCTACTTGAATTCGGCTGGAATATATTCTCACTTTTCACGTTAAGGATTCTTCCATTGTCTTCATTCTTCCGTAAATCATCAACCTCCTTCAATTTAAGTTCTTTGTCGAGATCGGAAGAGCCAAGAAGATTATTGTGATAATGCAGATCACTCTTCCTTAGGCTAGTAGATTCATCGTTGTCCTCTTGCTTGTACGCAGGCTTGGCGCTACAAGTTCTGCCATGTCTTTTTAGGCTCTCTCTCCGCGTAAACGACTTGCTACATCGAACACAACTTATCATATTGCGCAGAGGATTTTTAACACAGTCATTCTTCTCGTGTTGTCTTTTATTCTTTCTCAAGATAAACTCTTTACTGCAAAACTTACACCTATGTTCTTTCGATACAGCGTCAGATCCCAAATCGGAATTCATATTAGTTACTGAGACTAATGCCAGATACCAATTGAGTGTTTTAAATTAAATCCAATACTTAAATAGAAATTTTTTCATATTTCATCAGCGAGAATTAATATATCTCATGCAGAAGTACTTTATGCATGTAGTTCTGCTTTTCAACAACAGATGTCGCCACATGTTGCTTGCAGGTAAATAATATTTAGTTATTTTATGCGGGATGCGGGATGCTCACTAACGATCGCAAAAGAAGGATGGCTTCGTTAGACTCCAAGGAAAAGGAAGTTCGTCTTGCATGTTGGTGCTCCACAGATGTCTCATGGCGTAATATTAATTTGACTGAGTAATGATATTTGTTAATTCCACCTGATAAAAATATTGCAAGTTTTGATTTAGTAGCAGAAATTATCGAATTAAATGTAACTCCAAATAAAATGACATGTCTCATTAGAACAAAAAAAATCCATGCAGAGAGCGGTTTCTCAGAATAGTCAGGAGCACTCGGTGAAAACCATCAGATGTATAGTCAGGAATAATCAGAAAAACTTGGAGAAAGCCATCAATATAATAACAGGAATGATTACAAGAACACGGAGAAAACTACCATAATATTGTCAAGAATAATCAGGAGCACACTGAGAAAACCACCATAGTATTAACAATAATAATCGGAAGCACACGGAGAAAACCATCATAATATTGACCAGATTAATCGGAAGCACACGGAGAAAACCGCCACAAGTTTTCTTTGATATCATAAAATTTCAGAAAAAAATAAATAATAAAAATAAATAAATAAAAAATTTAAAAAAATGAAATAAAAAATACATAAAATTCTGGCTTGTCCTAGAACTATATCTTTGCTCAACAATGAGAAGTTCACAAGCTAGCAGAATCTATTTATGTATTTTTTTATTTCATTTTTTTAAATTTTTTATTTATTTATTTTTATTATTTATTTTTTTCTGAAATTTTATGATATCAAAGAAAACTTGTGGCGGTTTTCTCCGTGTGCTTCCGATTAATCTGGTCAATATTATGATGGTTTTCTCCGTGTGCTTCCGATTATTATTGTTAATATTATGGTGGTTTTCTCAGTGTGCTCCTGATTATTCTTGACAATATTATGGTAGTTTTCTCCGTGTTCTTGTAATCATTCCTGTTATTATATTGATGGCTTTCTCCAAGTTTTTCTGATTATTCCTGACTATACATCTGATGGTTTTCACCGAGTGCTCCTGACTATTCTGAGAAACCGCTCTCTGCATGGATTTTTTTTGTTCTAATGAGACATGTCATTTTATTTGGAGTTACATTTAATTCGATAATTTCTGCTACTAAATCAAAACTTGCAATATTTTTATCAGGTGGAATTAACAAATATCATTACTCAGTCAAATTAATATTACGCCATGAGACATCTGTGGAGCACCAACATGCAAGACGAACTTCCTTTTCCTTGGAGTCTAACGAAGCCATCCTTCTTTTGCGATCGTTAGTGAGCATCCCGCATCCCGCATAAAATAACTAAATATTATTTACCTGCAAGCAACATGTGGCGACATCTGTTGTTGAAAAGCAGAACTACATGCATAAAGTACTTTTGCATGAGATATATTAATTCTCGCTGATGAAATATGAAAAAATTTCTATTTAAGTATTGGATTTAATTTAAAACACTCAATTGGTATCTGGCATTAGTCTCAGTAACTAATATGAATTCCGATTTGGGATCTGACGCTGTATCGAAAGAACATAGGTGTAAGTTTTGCAGTAAATAGTTTATCTTGAGAAAGAATAAAAGACAACACGAGAAGAATGACTGTGTTAAAAATCCTCTGCGCAATATGATAAGTTGTGTTCGATGTAGCAAGTCGTTTACGTGGAGAGAGAGCCTAAAAAGACATGGCAGAACTTGTAGCGCCAAGCCTGCGTACAAGCAAGAGGACAACGATGAATCTACTAGCCTAAGGAAGAGTGATCTGCATTATCACAATAATCTTCTTGGCTCTTCCGATCTCGACAAAGAACTTAAATTGAAGGAGGTTGATGATTTACGGAAGAATGAAGACAATGGAAGAATCCTTAACGTGAAAAGTGAGAATATATTCCAGCCGAATTCAAGTAGATCTTTCCTACTTTGTAAAAATGATGGACTCCTAAAAAGGAAGCATGAAGACGATGAAGACACTTCGACATCATCAACATCGAATTATTACGGTAAATTGGGTGAAGACGATTCCTTCTACAGTGATTGTTACAGTGACTCTGAGGCTGTTGACAAAGACATAGACTATGATGAAACACCTAAAGCTGCCAAGATCGAAGAATGTGGAGGTGTCCTGAGACCAAAACGATGGAAACGACGTAATAAAATAAATTATCCTGATCAAGTTTGTGGTGCTGACATGATTGAAGACTGTGGTGACACATCAGAAGCTGGCATGATTGAAGATTGTGGTGACACATCTGAGGCTGACATGATTGAGTACTGTACTGAAGCACCAAAAGCATGCAAGAGCGAAGACTGTGATGGTGGTTTGAGACCAAAACGATGGAAACGACGTAATAAAATAAATTATTCTGATCAAGCTTGTGATAATCACTGGCAAGATGACGAAAGTGACATTGTGGTTGGTGTTAAAACGATAGACACCAGAGATAATATTTATTATAAACATGCAAGGATGATGAAGGCAGCAGAAGAGATTGATTATACCTCATGGGAAGATCCTAACATATTGGTTAACAGGCTACGACTACTACATGGATCGCTTTGTGCAGGAAACTATTCGAACATTAAAGAAATATCCTTCATACTCAAAGAACTGAGGGAAGCTGGCTACATACAATAATGGATTAAATTAAATGTATGTGAATAAACTTGAAGATAAATTAATATATTTTCTTTCCAGATGGAAGCTATCATTTATCGAAATCTGATTTCTAAATAAAACTTATAACTTAAAGGTGTAAAAAACGTTCCCACTGCCAGTCAAAATGTATACTGATAAAGACATGTTAGTAATCATGCCAAGTTCGATAAAAGTAATAGGAATCAGTTGGAACCAATTGAAGATGGAGCTCTTGGAGCAATTGGAGCCTTTTGAAGCATTTGGAGTCTTTTGGAGCTGTTGGAGCCATTTGGAGCATTTGGAGCCTTTTGAAGCATTTGGAGCTGCCAAGCATTTGGAGCCATTTGGAGCTGTGTTAAGCATTTGGAGGCTGTTGGAGCATTTGGAGCCTTTTTTTTGGAGCTGTTGGAGCATTTGGAGCTGCTGGAGACATTTGGAGCTGTCAAGCATTTGGAGCCATTTGGAGCTGTGTTAAGCATTTGGAGGCTGTTGGAGCATTTGGAGCCTTTTTTTTTGGAGCTGTTGGAGCATTTGGAGCTGCTGGAGACATTTGGAGCTGTCAAGCATTTGGAGGCCGTTTGGATCATTTGGAGCCATTTAGAGCTGTGTTAAGCATTTGGAGGCTGTTGGAGCCATTTGGAGCATTTGGAGCTGCTGGAAACATTTGGAGCTGTCAAGCATTTGGAGGCTGTTGGAGCTGTTGGAGCCATTTGGAGGCTGTTGGAGCATTTGGAGCCTTTTTTTGGAGCTGTTGGAGCATTTGGAGCTGCTGGAGACATTTGGAGCTGTCAAGCATTTAGAGGCCGTTTGGAGCATTTGGAGCCATTTGGAGCTGTGTTATGCATTTGGAGCTGTCAAGCATTTGGAGCCATTTGGAGCTGTGTTAAGCATTTGGAGGCTGTTGGAGTATTTGGAGCCTTTTTTTTGGAGCTGTTGGAGCATTTGGAGCTGCTGGAGACATTTGGAGCTGTCAAGCATTTGGAGGCCGTTTGGAGCATTTGGAGCCATTTAGAGCTGTGTTAAGCATTGGAGGCTGTTGGAGCCATTTGGAGCATTTGGAGCTGCTGGAAACATTTGGAGCTGTCAAGCATTTGGAGGCTGTTGGAGCTGTTGGAGCTGTTGGAGCCATTTGGAGGCCGTTTGGAGCATTTGGAGCATTTGGAGCCTTTTGAAGCATTTGGAGCTGTCAAGCATTTGGAGCATTTGGAGCTGCTGGAAACATTTGGTGCTGTCAAGCATTTGGAGGCCGTTTGGAGAATTTGGAGCCATTTGGAACTGTGTTAAGCATTTGGAGGCTGTTGGAGCTTTTGGAGCCATTTGGAGGCCGTTTGGAGCATTTGGAGCCATTTGGAGCTAAGAAGTAGTCGTTGCACGTCTATGCAAAGATAATTTTTATAAGTTTGCTGGCTTTCGCAAGTGATTCTGTAGCAGGATAGAAATTGTGTAATAAATATTATGTTTGTAAACGACTTTGTGGTGTTTTATTTCTCGAACCTTACGCTTTTCTGGTATTTAAATTAAATTTATTTTAGCTTCGTCCAGGATCGTTTCAAGGACTTTAGACGACCTAATTAATCAGTATATTGTTTGCAAATTTATTTAATGAATTTTTAACTTTTTCCTGAATTTTTAGTTTAATTATTACGAATTTTCAATATGGTGGTCTTGATGGCTTATAGGATGATGGTAGTAGAGGTTTTAAAGTCTCTTTAAGAATGTTGAACGTGGCTTATTGAAGTTATTATTTTTTCATAAAATTAAATGTTTTGCATCATTCAGGGATCGAACCAAGGACTGGAGCGGATCGAATCGATATGTAAGTTAATGAGTGATTTTTTTGAAGAATTTTGGATTTTTTCCCGCTTTTCTAGCTACATTATTACATGATTTCAAGATGGTGGTCAAATTTCAAGATGGCGGGGGGCACCTCCGTAATAAATGATTACTGCACTGTAGCGGGTTAGAATAAAATAATCCAGATGGAACTGTACTCTATAATACAAGTAGACACACAAGATGGCGTACTCAGGCAGGTGGTATCCTCTGGTAGCATGTACTGAACATAAAATGTCGGATCCATGATGGTCGACAAGGACAAAGTCAAATTTCAGGGACAAAGTCAAATTTCAAGGTCAAGGTCAAAGTTCAAGGTCAAGGTCAAATTTCAAGGTCAAGGTCAAATTTCAAGGTCAAGGTCAAAGTTCAAGGTCAAGGTCAAATTTCAAGGTCAAGGTTCAAGGCCTAGGTCAAAGTTCAAGGTCAAGGTCAAAGTTCAAGGTCAAGGTCAAAGTTCAAGGTCATAGGTGTGGTGACCAGATAATTAAACTAACATGCCATCGGCGCACTCTAGCGGACGTAAACAAGATGGTGATCTCCAGCGGATGAAGACAAGATGGCAGCCGTCACGAAAAGTGCAACGATGGTTTTAAAGGATTTTTTATTATTTAATTATTTAATTTTTTTATGAATTTTAAATTTTTTCCCGAATCTCTAGCATTAAAATCAGATAATAAATAAAAAAGTTAAAGATGGCGACCATAACGATAATTGCAACGGTGACGTCATGATTCAAAATGGCGGAAAACACATCGCAGGAATTTTCGAGAACACACAATTACGTCATCCAAAATGGCGGATCCAAGATGGCGGATCCAAAATGGCCGCCGTGATCTACTTGTCCCGTTACGTTATGTCACGTTACGCTGTGTCCCGTTACGCCGGCTGCACGCACGAAAAAGTGTCACATTACGCACATTGTCACGTTACGCTCGTCCAAGATGGCCGCCGTGGCGTCAGAATCCAAGATGGCTGCCATGATATCCTTATTCCTAGAAATGGCTTAACTGAGGCTTGAGTTAAGGATGCTTAAGCCTATTTTAGGAATTTGTGTTCTTTCTAAGGCAAAAGACATTTGTGGTATTTCGAAATCCTAATTTTCCCTCGAAACGGGAATTTTTCCCTCGAAAACGGGGAAATTTTTCCTTAAAACGGGAAATTTTGAGTCATTTTGAGTCATTTTTGAGGAATTTTGAGGAATTTTTGCCGTCGTGACGTCACAATCCAAGATGGCGGACACCGGCACCGGCACCACAGCCTGAAGCCTGGGCCAGCTCCGGCTATTATACTACTACTACTTATATATAATAATTTATTGATTTATAAAATATATATTGAATTGTTTACATAATTTTCTTACAATTTTAAAATATCAGCAACACCCGTAATTGCGTGAGCGAAGCCGCGGCTGTTTAGGATGCATTTATATAAGGTTTAATTTAAAAGTGAATTTTTATATATAGGTACCTTAGGGTAAGTAATTTAGTAAAATGTCGATTTTGTATTTACATAAATAAATCACAAACAATTAGCAAAAGAGAGAGTTTTATAACAGTAATAAAATAGAAAACATTTTTTTAAATAAGACAATAGTTAGTCAAGCTATTGTTTTCTAAAAAAAAGAATTCAATACCTGCTATGAAAAAACGATGTTCAAAAAAAGAAAAAACTATTAGTCAGTTTTCTGCAAGATTGAGTCCAGTAAAGTTTTTATTTCTTATATTTTGCAATTGAACTTGACTTAGAGTTCTATAAAAAAGCTAATAAGTTTATTTTCACACTTTGTAATATGTTACTGCATTTTTTTTTCATTTTTATACTCTTTTATTTTTAGACTTACATATGCCTAACAATAAAAGCTTTGGTATTTTTAACCTTTTTGCACCACTTATATAATTATTGATCATGTTCTCTCCTATTCATAAGAAGTCAGACAATCAATTTTTTTATCCTGAATAACTATCTACATCATGTCTACTCTCTAGAAGTTTCTTTTCTATGTTTCCTCTGCTGGTCAATCATTACAATTCTAAATGTGTAATCGTATTTTCTATTTTTTTTTGTTGTCGTTTAGCTATGAAATTAGCAATAAAAACCTCTAAGAGTGATAAACCGTCTTAAGTATTTACAAATTGTGCCAAGTTATTACATAAATTTACAGTATCAAGCTCATTTCACGGGTATAGTTATTTGAAAAGGCTGTGTTTAATGAAACAAACATATTTAAACGAAATTAAATCCAAACACTGAATGAAGTTACCGGTAAAATTGCCTTGAAAGCTGAAACTTTCAGTTTCTGTAGTCATTCATGTAGGGTAGGGTGGGGTTATTTAAATCAAGGGGCTATTCGGATCAAAATAAGCTTATGGCCTGCTGGGCCTAGATCCTGATGCACCAGCAACGTCACATTCGAGCTTGCGTTTTAGAAGGAATATGTTGAAATATGTTCTGAGGAATTATTTTTATTGCGCTATTTAGAAGCCTTCTAAACTGCATTTGAATCTGTACAGGTAAGTGGTACTTTCCCTTGTTTTATACTCATGTAATTTTCTCTATACTGAATATAAGGTTTGTCGTAAAAATAAGTATTTCCTCAAAGTTTCTCTCTTCAGTGGTTACAGCGCCATTCTTTCTACGCATGCTTATGATACAACTTGCGCGATCTGTTGATTTTTGGAGGAACTACTAGACCTTTTCGAAGAGTAATCACAAGGGGCTATTTGAATCATTTTTATAGGGGCTATTTGGATCAGCGTTGTTCGGAAATGGCACGACATCTTTATCGAGTTTGCGCTGCAGTTTGTTATTTTTCGTGGAAGAATTAGTTTAAGCAGTTTACAGATAGCCACTGTGGCTCTACAAATTTTATACATTTCTTCGAAAACATTACCTACATCGCGAACTGCGCTGAGTGAAGTGTGTCTATCAGTGTTTTGTGTGTTTTTAATGATGCTGTTTTGACCTAGGATTACGTGAATAAATTTTTTTATGTTTTTAATATCTGAATACACATATTTAGGTTAAAATAATTCCAACGAAATTCAGAGCTATTTGTAAAAAATGAAGGTGGGGGAAAAGGTTTTTAATTTTTAAATGGGTTAAGTTTATACGTGCGTGTAAGTCATTAAATTAGTTTTGTTTGCTTTTACCATGCTATAATTTAATGTGCGATACTTTTGGACTCGTTAATAGCACTTGAAAAACAATATTCAGAACTTTTATCAAAGATTAAAGTGATTAATTAAAAACTTTTTAAAAAAATGCAAATTTGTTCTTCCAGTTTTAACTTGCAAGCATGGCTTTACTAGAAGAGGTATGGATACTCGCATTGACCCTACCTACAAACGCTGTAGAATTTGCCTCCTTACTAAGTGATTTAGTTTCTGGTAATAACCCTAAATGCTAATAGTGTCCAGACCTGCTTTTCTAAGACTGTATGCTGACCTGTAACATAAAATTACCAAAAGCTGGAAAAAATGGTTTGTTTTCCAATTTTTTTCAGATGGTGAGAAAATATAAATCGAAGGATGTGTATTTGAAGTGGAAAGAAGAAGATATGAATCAGGCCGTAGCAAGCACACTACAAGGACATCTGAGTTTACGTGCAGCATCTGATCATTTCAATGTTCCATTCACCACACTTCAGCGACGAGTTTCACAGGGTAAGGACAAAGCTGCCAGGGGCGAAGAAAGTACCCACATCAGACCCAAGGCTATTGGACATCCAACAATTCTTTCAGATGCACAAGAAAGGGATCTTGTAGAGAGATTGAAATCTTTGAGTAATCGTGGTTTTGGCCTCACCCCAATATATGTGCGCAAAGCAGTTTTCCAATTTTCAAAAATTAATAACATTACTGTTCCTTGGAGTGACGAAGTGAAAATGGCCGGTAAAGACTGGGTAATGGGATTCATGAGTCGCCACAAAGATAGCATTGCCCTAAGAAAACCTGAAGGTCTATCAAAAGCACGAGCAATGGGAATGAATAAGCAGGCAGTTGTCAATTTTTTATGAATTGTTGAAATAAGTTCAAACCAGTAATGGGTTTCAGGCCCAGCCTCAATCCATTTATAATATTAATGAAAGTGGTTTCCCTATGAGCAACAAACCAGCTAAAATAATCAGTGAAAAGGGACAAAGAGAAGTAACTTCACTGACAAGTTTGGAAAGAGGCGAGAATGTTACTGTGGTTGCATGCTGTAGTGCCAGCAAGGCTTTCATTCCTCCGCTTGTAATCTATAAAGGACAAAGGATGCGTGAAGAATACAAACAAGGCTTTCCACCAAGTACCCAGGTTACTATGTCTGAATCAGGGTACATCAATGAAGATCTGTTCATCGCCTGGCTTGAACATTTTGAAAACATTCGTGTCAAAGGAAAATGTTTGCTTATTATAGATGGCCACATCTCCCACCATTCAATCGGGTGTCTAAAGTTTTGCACAGAACATCAAATTGAGCTTCTTTGCCTACCACCTCACACCACTCATATACTACAACCACTCGACAGAACTTTCTTCAAGCGATTGAAGATATTTTATCACCAAGAAGCTACTTCCTTCATTCATACCAATCCCACAGCATCGATTACAAAATTTGTTTTTCGTTGTATTTTTAATAATGCCTGGAGGAAGGTTGCCACTGTAGGCTGTGCAGTTAAAAGATTTGAGTGCACTGGACTGTATCCTTACAATCCTAACCGAATACTCGACCACAAGTTCCTACCTTCAGAAACTTTTGGCCCTGAACAAAATGAAGCTCCTTCATCCTCCAATCCAGGACCATTAAACACAACAGCAGGCCCTTCCAATGAAACACCCATTCCTTCCAGTTCAAACATACAATCTCACCAATTGACTTGCTCTAAAATCAAATTTTCAGAAGTTTTGCCATCTCCAGTTAAAATGGCGCCAAAGAAGAGAAAAATTAACAACAAAAAGAATACTTCACATCATCTAACATCACCCGAAAATATGAAGGAAAGGAAGGAAGGAGCGAAGAGAAAACTGTTGTTGGAAGAAAAAATAAATAAAAGAAAATCACGAACATCAGAAGCACCAGCGACATGGCAAGAAAAGGTTAAAAAAAAATATGTGAGGAAAATCTGTAATGATTCCAGTGACTCAAGTGATGTCCCATTTTCAGAAGACGAAGAAAACACACCATGTGGTTTCTGTGGAGTCCGGTATTATGACACCAACACTCAGAAGAAGGGAGAGTGGGTACAATGTCAAGAGTGCAACATTTGGTATCATGAACACTGCGTAGGAGCTAGTGGACAAAAACAATTTAACTGTGGAAAATGTGATTAAAATACACATAACAAATTAATAATTGTACGATCATGAGTGTTTAAATCCATTTTGATAGTTGTGTAAATATTTAAATTTCATTTTAAATTTCTGTAACCATTTATATTGTAATATTATATAAGTTTTTAGGGGGAACATTCTGATCCAATTAGCCCCACTTCCTGATCCGATTCACCCCTCCTTTTCAGAAAAGTGCATTTTTTACGTGGCAATCTGTTTTGTGGTGTGTTTAAAGTTATATGGCATTTTTCAAATCTTATATTGTATTTTCTTGTTAAGAACACATAGAAGCACTGTAATTTCAGTGCCTAACTAAAAATAATTAGATAGAAGTTTTGCAATTTGAGTCAAAAGTTGAAATGATTCAAATAGCCCCACCCTACCCCTATACTTTTTTGAATGCATGTGTTATGTATTTAAATATCCTAGTGGTATCCCGTGGTTTCACCAGCAGTTTAACAGTTAAATTTAACTAAAAAGCTTGTCAAGTGCTAGTCGGATCACGCTCCAAGAGTTCCATACCACCACAATATGCATGCAGTTTCATATATATATATGTGTTTGTGTGTGTGTGTGTGTATTTAAAACCAATTCCTGGTTTATTTTGTTACAGGAACCCTTTTTTTAGCCTGGATGAAAATATATAGTTCGTGAAAACTGGTTAGAACAAACCTTTACATCAAATGCTCGACAGTCGTGTTTGAATGACGTTTCAGTGACGTTGATCATCCCACAGGAACAGCCAATATTTTTCAGCACAAAAAAGCCTATGTGTTATTACAGCGTGAAGAAGTAACAAACATACACACTCACAAACTTTCGCAAACGCTAGGCAAAACGTGACGGACGCACTAAATGATAGCGCGTTTAATTCAAGGCAACGCCATCTATTGACCTAGTTCAGAACTGAACTGTTACAAGCGTCGTTAGTTAGCTAGCCACCGCGAGCTCCACTAACCGGACGGGTTTCACCAAGGAGAAGGATAGGAAGTTGCCAGACCTTACTATATGAATGTGTGGTGGACATAGAGAAATGACACTCACTCACTGTTTATATGTCTATGAGCTATGATTTTCTGTTATAAAAATAAATGTACTCCTTTTTCACTCGTTTATGAATTGAATTTTACAGAAATATGTGGCCAATGTGTTGAGCCAGGTTATGGGCCAGCTGTATGCCAAATCTCATACAAATCCGTTCAGCGGTTTGGGCGTCGATGAGTAACAAACATACACATTCACTCACAAACTTTCGCATATTTTATATAAGTGTGGTTTACGATTGTTCCTAGCAAGTTATTTTTAAGCTCGTAAACATACTTTTAGCATCAGCTAATGTGCAACTATGGTTCCTTTTGCAAACAAGAGTGAATTAAAATTTTAAAGATACCCAATTCATCATGGAACAGTTCCCCCATTGGCATAAGTCGGCCAACTCGCAGCAAGTAGTTTCGGCATGAGCCAGCATGCTCACCGTGCAGCCCGCGGCATTGGTGGATCCCCAGCCGACCACAGTGCAGCTGTGTCGCACGAACTGGTTCACCTCCGACCACTGGGATAGCATCATAGGCACATGCTTTGCGCTTCTGTCCCACGGCTCTCTCACCTGCATCGAGAAAACACACAAGCGTTCACTCTGTCCATGCTGAGGTGTCACTTATTGACAGGTGTTTCAGTGAACGTGTGTGGATAGTAAGTCACCAAAGAAGCCTAATTAATGTATACTATTTGAAATAATTATTTTCTACGTTTAAAATAATGTAAAAATTGTAGACCTATTGAGTGCTTAACTTTAAAAATAAAATATAAATATATTGCTTTTTTAATAACACACTATTTGAGTTAATTAATCCACCTTTTAAGATATTCTTACAAGAAGAATAAATTGTATTGTTTAACTGTAACTACAATTTGACACGGAAAAACGAGAACTTTGGAAAACACATAAAAACAGAATACATGCAACGACACAAAAGTTTATTTACAGTAATTGAACAATGATAACAATCAAAATGATCAATTTCTGATAATAACGTCCTGAGGTGCGTAGTGGCAGCCATGTCTTCACGACGCGGCCAAGGGCACCGGATGAACTGTAACAAAGAATTGAATACGAAATTCGTGGCATCTCAGCTGAGATGTTGCAGTGATCATTGGAAATCAGAACAACAGATTAGAAGAATGTTTTCATAGAAAAGGATGCCATATGCAGGACATTATTTTAGAAATTGTTAATTTGGATTGTTGTTTTTTTTTTTAAAGGCAAGTTATAATGGTTAAATTGCCGTCAATAATTGTTTGTGTCGTTGCATGTATTCTATTTTTATTCGTTTGCCAAAAGTTCCCGTTTTTCTGTGTGACCTTGTATTTCGGTTTAAAGGAACCCATAATTTAAATGTAATCTAAAAGAATTATTTCAATTATCTTCAAAACTATATAATACAGTGCCTAGTAGAATAGATCAGGGGTGAAGGGAAAGTATCCTAGAGTATTACGATTGTTAAAAAATGTTATGAAAATTGGGTTTATACAGAATGAGACTATGTCCTTTCTCATGCGAAAATTAATCTAGTATCTTCTTGGTACCCCTACTCA
Organism: Bacillus rossius redtenbacheri; assembly: GCF_032445375.1. Lineage (NCBI taxonomy): Eukaryota > Metazoa > Arthropoda > Insecta > Phasmatodea > Bacillidae > Bacillus > Bacillus rossius. The sequence goes on along the minus strand of NC_086330.1, from coordinate 274,645,343 downwards.
AGTAGTCAGGTTTGCAATTCTCAAATGCACACTGCGAGTAGGTGAAAAGTAGGAGTGACGACGAATCCTCCAGCCGGTGGCCCGAATTCACAGATATTGTCCACAACCCGTGAGCGCTGAACACAAACTATCGTCATTTCACAAGCACCCCAGACGCGAGGCTATGTCAAGTGTGGAGAGTGCCCGTGGACGGTTCCATTTAACCATTTCATTAATTGTGCCAGTGGTTGTAGCTTTGTGCATAGAAAGCTTAAAATGTTTGGTATTGTCCGAAATTTGTAATTTACCTAAAGAATGTCCTTTACCCTGCCAAAAACTTTCCCCATATTCTCAAATACTAACGACAAGTCACAGACGGATGATCGACTGCACCTCGTCGCACACGACAAGATATCGTCAATTTTAAGCTCTCTATGCACGAAGCTACAACCACTGGCCAAATTAATGAAATGGTTAAATGGAATCGTTCACGGGTACTCTCCGCACTATACATAGCTTCGCGTCTGGGGTACTGAAGCTTCTTGTTCTCCATGATCTTTAGATGAAGCCTCTTGTTCACCTTGGTCTTTATGTTTAGCATCTTGGTCTTTAGGTGGAGCCTCTTGTTATTCTTGGTCCATGGGTGAGCCTCTTATTAATCTTGGACATTAAGAAGACGTTTCTGAATACCATTATGAAACACTTCATTCCTCATATTGAGCAAAATGTAAAATCAAACCACAGTCATGGAATCCATGTCTAAATATATCTAATTTTATATGTTTTTTCAGGACTGTTTACATGCCTGGACTGAATTTTTTCTTCTTCAGGTCTTCATTAGGGTGTTCCCTGTGGTAATTAAATACACCTTCTCTACAGTATTCTTTAATAGGCCAAATGCTATGACATCTGCTGGTTGAATTATTTGTGTTGCATTAGGGCACAATGTAATAATACAAAACCAAGTTCAGTACAAAGTTCAGTAATATAAATTAAATATGGCATTTATGCCCATTTATAAACAAAATGACAGGTGTCTGAATGTTGTTCTCCTTTAAAAATGGCACGAATATATTTCCAGTGTATTCATAAATCACTTTTTTACTCTGCCTGATTGAACAACTTCAATAGCTATTCGTTGGTAAGAAAAAAAAACCACATTCGGCGGACCCACTAAGCCACTAGCTGAAAAACTAAAAATTACTGTAATAGATGCTTTGGGATTTCATTGTTCAACCTCATAAATGTTTCTGACTCCTTTTGGACTTAACACTTAAGAGATGGTGGGTTTCATTATGAAACATATTTCATCAGCATTGAACAGTCTTTCAGGCTGACAGTGTGATATATTCTGAAATCAGTTTCTTGTATCTTTTTCGCTGACACAACTGCTTGCTGTCATGACATATTCACTAGTCGAGGTTGCTATATTTGGATGTAGTTTGAGAAAGGCCCTATACCAGTCAGGACCTAGGGTGTCACCCAAAAGTGGATTTGGGCAATTATTTAAGTAGTATGTGATAGTCAGAGCTGGGACTGGTTCCTTTGGTGCCGACCGACCTCTAATATCACGGCAACCATCTTGGATGATGTCACCATTGCTCTTTTAGTTACAGTCGCCATTTTGAATTTTGATGTCATGATGGTAATCTTGTATGACATTGACCTTTGACATTGACCTTGACTTCAGTGGCCATCTTGGGTTTCGCCATTTTTTTCTGCCAACTTGGTTTCTAGGACTTTCTGCCATTTTTAATGATGATGTCATCACTTCAATTTTCGTAATGGCCACCATCTTGGATTTCAGAAATGTTACACTTTTCATGATGACCATTATTTTGAATTATGACATCCTCATTGCAATTTTTGTTATGAAAACTATCTTGGTCTTTAGAACATTGTCCTTTCGTTATGACTACCACCTTGAAAATCCATATTTATTATTATAAAAAATCGGAAAAATTGTTTAAATTTATAAAACATTTTATTCATAAAATTTTATAATAAATTACTTCTGCCATTTTGTAATTTGTCCATCATATTACTAATCCATATTTCTATGCTATAACATTGGGTAAAAATGAAAAATTTATAAAAAATTCACTTACTTAAATTTTAATCATCAACTTTATAAAAAGTTACAACGTTTGAACCCGGCGAAGAAATTCGATTAAAAATGGAGATGGAAATTCCTCCATGGAAGCCACCGGCAGACTGACCTCCCACTACTAATGCCAAGACATATTATGTCAGCCAGTATGATGTCATTGTGGCTTACTTGTTTTCGTCTGCTGTAAGCCGCCATCTTGGATCCGTCATATTGTTTTCGTCTGCTAGCTGGCACTGCCGCCATATTCGTTTTATTTTTACCTTATAGAGTGCAGTATTTATGTATTGCCAGGACGCCCACCATTTTGTCGGCCATCTCAAATGCCACCTTGGAATTCTTTAATTGTTAGATAGAATTCGGGAAAAATTGTAAAAATCATCCAAGAATCACTTATTAATTAACTGATTGATTCAATTGATTTCTGATCTCGGTTCGACCCTTACTCGATGAAAAATAAGATAATTAATTAAAATTGTCATAAAAATTACAGGTTCAAGGAAAAAACAATGAAATTACTAATTAAAATTTATTACATAATTTTTACAATTCTACAACAAAAAAAAGAAAATACTAGCTTTTCTCGATTTCTATATATAGTCTTATTAGAGTACGAAGCAAGTGCTTTACATGTCTTTATACGAGTATGTATTTTCGGAACAGTCCCACATGACAGTTTATTACCACATTTTTCACACAGCACAGAGTTCTCAATTTCGTTAAAATGTCTGATTTTTTTTCACGATTACTTGCATTTTTTATGCATACAAATGTATTGCCACAGAATAAACAATTTGATTCGTATGAATATTTAATCAATATGTCACAATTCATGATGAGTCTTTTTTATATTCCGTATTGTATAAATGGTCTAAAACATCTATTGCACTTATATTTAATGCGTTTTGAGTTGTTTTTACTATTTTGCAATACGTAATCACGAATTTTCAAGATTTTGATGTTGTCACAGTACGTACAGTTGGATGATGGAAAACCGTTAGTATCACTGTCTTTTATCGATGTCATTGGTAGTGTTGTCATCCATTCTCCTGCTCTGCTGGAACAATAGATGCAACTATTGATGCCGTTGCCAATAGGATTAGCTTAGTCGTCATCGCCATCGTCGCCATCAGGATATCTGGAGCTGTCAGCATCGTTGCCATCGGGGTCAGCAATTTTGATGGTAGGTCTTCCATCCAGGTCAACGTTAAGGATGGTAATGATATCGAGTTCTCTAAATTTCCAGGAATACGGACAAATATGTGAGTAGTATATAATAGGGGCTCCTGCGCCAGGCTTCTGGCTGTGGTGTATGTGTCGAAGCCGCCATCTTGGATTGTGACAACACGGTGGCCATATTGGATGACCTTGAACTTTGACCTTGACCTTGACCCCGGCGGCCATTTTGGATCTGCCATCTTGGATCCGCCATTTTGTATCCGCCATCTTGGATGAAGTCATTTTGTTTTCTCGAACATTCCGGCGTTGTGATTTCCGCCATTTTGAATTATGACATCACCGTTGCAATTTCCTTTACACCAACAGTGTAACGGGACACAGTGTAACGGGACAAGTAGATCACGGCGGGCATCTTTAAATCGAGCGTCGCTCTTGATTTTTTTCTGTTCCACTGGAGGCTGCCATCTTGGATACCGTCGACTTTGTTTCTGTTGTTTGTTCCTAGATAGCGCCAGCGTCGCTCTGTCTCATCACATAAGGTCGATGTTTCATTACCTACCATAGCTATTATGGTCCTTATCGACATATTAAATTATTTTTTTTTTTATGCAAAATACATTGGAAGCGCTATATTTCGAACCAACGCAGCTCTGATCTCTAGGTTGGAAAACATACGCCTTTAACCGCTCAGCTATCGAGACATTTACCAGACTAAAATAAAAAAAGGTATATAAAAAAAACATGAATATTCGGACTTGAAATTTTGTTTTAATTTTAAGTAATAATAGCACTATGTGTTAGAGACAGACACACCATATTGGTTTATGACGTCGACGTTGCAATTTCCGTTATAGTCGCCATCTTCAAAATCTGTAATTTTTATGTTTGATAATCGGGAAAAATTTAAAAAATCATTAAAAAATTAAATAATTGAATTTAATAAAAATCTTTAAAACCACTGTTGGACTTATCGTTACGGTCACCATCTTGGATTATATAAATGTTGCATATTTCGTTACACCCGCCATCTTGGTTCAGTACTATGTCATTGTTACACTTTATGTTATGACCGTCATATTGGATCCTATTAATGTTGCAATTACCGTTATGATCGCCATATGAAATTTAGACGCCATCTTGTAAATCCATAATTTTTATGTTAGAAAATCAGGAAGAATTCCAAAAATCATCAAAAAATTAACTTAATAGAATTCTGATTGATTAAATCGATTCCCGTCCTTTGTTCGAAACCGGTAAGGGCAAAAAAAACATCAGATCCTTCCTCCACAGAAGCCACCTACAGACTGACCTACCACCAATATCAAGGTATATATCGTCAGCTGGTATGAAGTCATGTCCGCCATCTTGTCATCGTCCGCTGGTGACCACCATCTTGTTTTCGTCTGCTAAAGTGTGCTGGCATCATGTTAATATAATTTTCTGTTCACCATACATTTAACCTCGTCTATTGGCATTAAACCTTGACCTTGACCTTGCTCTTTGAACTTTGACCTTGAACTTTGACTTTGTCCTTAATCTTTGACTTTGACCTTGACGTCCATCATGGATACGTCATTTTATGTTCAGTACATGCTACCAGGAGCTACCACATGCTAGTGATCATTGCCACCATCATGTTTTCGTCTGCTGGAGGACACCATATTGTGTGTACTCGTCTTACCATCATGCTAGTTTTATTCTAACCTCCTACAGTGCAGTAATAATTTATTATTACTGAGGTTCCCACCATATTGAAAACATTTAATTATTTAGCTAGAAAAGCGGGAAATTTCCAAAAGTCTCCAAAAAAATAATTATTCATTTACAAATTGAATCGATGGATTCCTGTCCACGGTTCGATTCTTGACCAGTGACAGTTGTAACTAATTATTAAATAAATGTTAGGTTCTGTTTTCCATTATCTTTCGCGGAGTTTATTAATCAATCACTCTACGTAAAACAACTCAAGACAATATACCTTACCAACGAATTAAATACAGTGCCGATTAGCAGGAAAACGGAACGTACACACAGGAAAACGGAATGTACACGCAGGAAAACGGAATGTACACGCAGGAAAACGGAACGTACACGCAGGATAACGGAACGTACACGCAGGAAAACGGTACGTACACACAGGAAACGGAACGTACACACAGGAAACGGATCGTACACAGGAAACGGAATGATTATACATACAGTAGCGGAAACACATGCTTAGTTGGAAATCAGAATACAAGAAATAAAACGTACTTTTCAAATAATTAATTTATTTTTCAATAGTACACACATGACAGTTAAACAAATTATTATTGTCCGTAGCCAGCTTTCCGCAGTTCTTTAAGATGAACGATACTTCATCGATATGCGAGTAGTTTCCTCTACGAACACATGCCACCATCAGTGTTAGTTGGTCAACCAATATGTTAGGATCGTTCCATGAGGTATAATCAATCTCTTCTGCTACGTTCATCTTCCTTGTACGTTTATAATAAATATTATTATCTCAGGTATCTTCCGTTTTAACACCAACCACAAGGTCACTTTCGTCATCGAGAAAGTGATTATCACAAGCTTGATCAGGATAATATATTATGTCGTTTCCATCGTTTCGGTGTCAGTACACCATCAATGTCTTCGATCTTGCCTGCTTTAGCTGCTTCAGCACAGTCTTCGATCACGCCACCAACTTCAGGGTCACTGTAGCAATCACCGTAGAAGGCATCGTCATCACCCAGATTACCTTAAGAATTCGTTATCGTTGATGTCAAAGTGTCTTCATAGTCTTCATACTTCCTTTTTTACAATGTATGGTGGATCTACTGAATATCGGCTTGAATGTATTCTCACTTTTCACGGTGTTGTTACATCCATTAGTTTCAGTCTTCTCGAAGCCATCAGCATCCTTCAATTTATGTTCTTCGTACGATCGGGTGAGCTTATAAAATCACGCTCAGGACAAGGAAAATTATTGTCGTAATGCAGATCACTCTTCTTTAGTCTAGTGGATGCATCGATGTCCTCTATGCCGTAAGTGGGCTTGGCTTTACATGTTCTACCATGTCTTTTTAAGCTGTCAATTCACGTTATCAATCTGATAGATTCTGCTAGCTTGTGAACTTCTCATTGTTGAACAAAGATAGAGTTCTAGTACAAGCCAGAATTTTATGTATTTTTGTATTTTTTTTTCATTTTAATTTTTTTATTATTTATTTTTATTTAATATTTTTTTCCCTGTAATTTTATTATATCAAAGAAAACGTGTGGTGATTTTCTCCGAGTGCTTCTGATTATCCTTGTCAATATTGTGGTGGTTTTCTCCGTGTGCTCCCGATTATTCTTGATAATATTTTGTTGGTTTTCTCCAAATGCTTCTGATTATTCCTGGCTAGTCATCATATGGTTTTCTCCGAGTGATTCTGATTATCCCTGTGGTTTCTTCAAGTGATTCTCTCTATTCTGAGAAACCGCTCTCTGCATGATGGATTATTTACCTAATGAGTCATGTCATTTTATTCAGAGTTACATTTAATTAGTGAAATTCTGCTAATAAATTGTCACTTACAATATTTTTACCAGGTGAAATTCAAAAAATAAACAACCATTACTCGGTCAAATAATATGCTTTGAGACAAACTGCGTTGAACTTGGTGGTTATGACAGGTAATTTTATTCAGATACTTAGTCAAATAATATACCATGAGACATCTGTGAAGCACTAACATGGAAGACGAACTTCCTTCTCCTTGGTGATTAGCGAAGCCATCCTTCTATTGCGATCGTTAGTGAGCATCCTGCATCCTGCATAAAAGAAATAAATAATATTTACCTCTAAGCAACATGTGGTGTCATCTGTTAACAATAATCTTCACTACTTTAAACAGGTTATTTTGCATGAGATAAATTAACTCTCACCACTGAATGGTGCTATTGTAGTCACTTAGAGTCATGTAGTTTCGTAGCCACGCGGTCTTTTAGCCATGCTGACTCGTAACCATGTGATCTGGACGCTTCGTAGACCTATAGCCTCGCGATCACGTAACCTTGAAGACTTGCAATCGCATAGTCTTGTAACCTCATGGCTCGTAGTCTCGTAGTCATGATGCATATGAGCCTCGTAGACTTGAAGCTTCGTAAGCAAGTAGCCTTGTAATCTTATAACATAATGCTGATAGTGCAGTTGGAGAAAAAAGAGAAAATTCCGTCAAAGACAGATGCGACAATTGGAGCCTTGTAGACGAGTAGCTTCGTAGTCAAGAACTCATGCAGACTTGAAGTTCTGTATCCACGCAGTCACGAAAAATCGTGTTGTAGAAGCTTCGTAGCTCTGTAGCCTCGCAGTCTCGTTAATTTGAAGATTCGTTGTCACGTAGTCTCGTAACCTCATGGCTCGTAGTCTCGTAGTCATGAAGCAATGAAGCCTCGTAGACTTGTAGCTGCGTAAACAAGTAGTCATGTAATCTTATAACATAATGCTGCTGGAGTAGATGGTGCTTTATACACTCAAAGGTAGTTGGTGGAGACTTGTAGACTTGTAGAATTGAAGCTTTGTATCCAAGTGGTCTTGTAGCCATGTCGACATGCAGTCATTTGGAGCCGAGGAGACTTGTTTCCTTGTAGCTTCATAGACATGTAGTTTCGAAGACACGTGGTCTTTTAGTCATGCAGTCTCGTAAACTTGAGGATTCGTAGTCACGTAGTCTCGTAACCTCATGGCTCGTAGTCACGTAGTCGTGATGTCTTGTGACCTCGTAGCATTCTAGCCAAATATCATTGGTGCTGTTGAAACAAAAGGCTGTAGGAGCAATTGGTGCCTTCTGGAGCATTCGATGTCTGTAGCTGTATCAAAACATCAGCATAGATACTGTAGCAAGGTGTTTACCTTGAGAAAGAATGCTAAACGGTATGAGAAGAATGAATGTGTTAAAAATCCCTACGCAAAATGATAAGTTGTAATCGGTGTATCAGGTTGATAACGTGAATTGACAGCTTAAAAAGACATGGTAGAACATGTAAAGCCAAGCCCACTTACGGCATAGAGGACATCGATGCATCCACTAGACTAAAGAAGAGTGATCTGCATTACGACAATAATTTTCCTTGTCCTGAGCGTGATTTTATTAGCTCACCCGATCGTACGAAGAACATAAATTGAAGGATGCTGATGGCTTCGAGAAGACTGAAACTAATGGATGTAACAACACCGTGAAAAGTGAGAATACATTCAAGCCGATATTCAGTAGATCCACCATACATTGTAAAAAAGGAAGTATGAAGACTATGAAGACACTTTGACATCAACGATAACGAATTCTTAAGGTAATCTGGGTGATGACGATGCCTACTACGGTGACTGCTACAGTGACTCTGAAGCTGGTGGCGTGATCGAAGACTGTGCTGAAGCAGCTAAAGCAGGCAAGATCGAAGACATTGATTGTGTACTGACACCGAAACAATGGAATCGACATAATAAATTATCTTGATCAAGCTTGTGATAATCACTGTCTCGATGACGAAAGTGACCTTGTGGTTGGTGTTAAAACGGAAGACACCTGAGATAATAATATTTATTATAAACGTACAAGGAAGATGAACATACCAAAATAGATTGATTATACCTAATGGGACGATCCTAACATATTGGTTGACCAACTAAGACTGATGGTGGCATTTGTTCGTAGAGGAAACTACTCGCATATCGATGAAGTATCGTTCATCTAAAGAACTGCGGAAAGCTGGCTACGGACAATAATAATTTGTTTAACTGTCATGTGTGTACTATTGAAAAATAAATTAATTATTTGAAAAGTACGTTTTATTTCTTGTATTCTGATTTCCAACTAAGCATGTGTTTCCGCTACTGTATGTATAATCTTTCCGTTTCCTGTGTACGATCCGTTTCCTGTGTGTAAGTTCCGTTTCCTGTGTGTACGTACCGTTTTCCTGCGTGTACGTTCCGTTATCCTGCGTGTACGTTCCGTTTTCCTGCGTGTACGTTCCGTTTTCCTGCGTGTACATTCCGTTTTCCTGCGTGTAAATTTCGTTTTCCTGCGTGTAAATTCCGTTTTCCTGCGTGTACATTCTGTTTTCCTGCGTGAACGTTACGTTTTCCTGCGTGTACAATCGATTTTCCTGCGTGTACATTCCGTTTTCCTGCGTGTACATTCCGTTTTCCTGTGTGTACTGAGTTAATGGTCTATATATCTGATATTGACATGACTCGGTCTCATGGAATTTAGACAATTGGCCTGTATGTAAGGCTTTGTACATGAACGGCTTATATGTTATTCAGATTATTGAAAAATTAGACTTTCATGTTAGGCTAATCGGCACTGTATTTAATTCGTTGGTCAGGTATATTGTCTTGAGTTGTTTTACGTAGAGTGATTGATTAATAAACTCCGCGAAAGATAATGGAAAACAGAACCTAACATTTATTTAATAATTAGTTACAACTGCCACTGGTCAAGAATCGAACCATGGACAGGAATCCATCGATTCAATTTGTAAATTAATAATTATTTTTTTGGAGACTTTTGGAATTTTTCCCTCATTTCTAGCTTAATGATAAAATGTTTTCAAGATGGCGCCCAGATTTCAAGATGGTGGGCACCTCAGTAATAAGAAATTATTACTGCACTGTAGCAGGCTAGAATAAAAGTAGCATGATGGTAAGACGAGTACACACAATATGGTGTCCTCCAGCAGACGAAAACATGATGGTGGCAATGACCACTAGCATGTGGTAGCTCCTGGTAGCATGTACTGAACATAAAATGACGGATCCATGATGGACGTCAAGGTCAAAGTCAAAGATCAAGGACAAGGTCAAAGTTCAAGGTCAAGGTCAAAGTTCTAGGTCAAGGTTTAATGCCAATAGACGAGGTTAAATGTATGGTGAATAGAAAATTATATTAACATGATGCCAGCACACTCTAGCAGACGAAAACAAGATGGCGCACATGACGTCATACCAGCTGACGATATATACCTTGATATTGGTGGTAGGTCAGTCTGTAGGTGGCTTCTGTGGAGGAAGGATCTGATGTTTTTGCCCTCACCGGTTTCGAACCAAGGACCGGAATCGATATAATCAATCAGAATTCTATTAAGTTAATTTTTTTGATGAATTTTGGAATTTTTCCCGATTTTCTAACATAAAAATTATGGATTTACAAGATGGCGTCTAAATTTCAAGATGGCGATCATAACGGTAATTGCAACATTAATAGGATCCAATATGACGGTCATAACATAAAGTATAACAATGACATAGTACTCAACCAAGATGACGGGTGTAACGAAATATGCAACATTTATATAAACCAAGATGGTGACCGTAACGATAAGTCCAACAGGGGTTTTAAAGATTTTTATTAAATTCAATTATTTAATTTTTTAATGATTTTTTAAATTTTTCCCGATTTTCAAACATAAAAATTACAGATTTTGAAGATGGCGACCATAACGGAAATTGCAACGTCGACGTCATAAACCAAGATGGTGGTTCTGTCTCGAACAGGTAGTGCTATTATTATTTAAAAATTAAAACAAAATTTCAAGTCCAAATATTCATGCTATTTTTTTATATATCTTACTAGCTAAACCCGGCCACGCTTTGCTGTGGCACAGTTTAATATTAATTCATTGTTTAATTTAATATTTTACTATGCATGGCTGTGGAATGTAATAGAAGAAATAAAAATGTGTTTAGCTTAAATATTTTTATTGTAAAGCTAATGGAAGGACTACATTCCTTGTTTTCCCATTTTTTGCATAAACATATAGATGAGATGGTTTACCGACTCTGGAGCACCCGACATATAACTGTCCATGAGAGAAGCATTCATTTTCTAAATTCAAACCGCACACTTGCAAAGATTGTCCTTGTGCTTTATTGATGGTCATAGCGAACGCAAGGCGTATTGGAAATTGAAGTCGTTTGAACTCGAACGCCATATCTGTCGGAATAAGTGGCATTCGTGGAAGTAATACGTCTTCACCTTTATGAAGTCCAATCAAAATTGTTGCTTCAATAAGATTATCCATTAATTTTTTAACTACTAATCGTGTACCATTACATAATTTAGGCTGACAAATATTTCGAAGCAATATAATTGGCACACCAATTTTCAAATTCAAAATATGTGGTGGTAAACCTGGAACATCGAGTGAATTGAGAAATTCCGTTGGAAAGTTCACTGCTTCATTTTGGTGCACTACTGAATCAATAGATTTGTATGTCATTGTTTCACCTTCGATTCTGTTTATAATACTATTGTTCATATCGTGTACGTCAACATTTTTAGCCGCTAGAATGGCTCTTTCGCTCAACCATGCATGATTTTTGAATTTTGTTTCGATGTTTTGGAATACCTTATCTACTAATTCCTCTTTTGAATCTACGATGTTGCATAAATCAGATGATAAGCTGATTTTTCCTGTTTCTGGATTTGTAGGTACAGTGCCGTTACCAACTTCAATTAATTGTCTTGAAAATATCACTGCTGTTGGATCGTTCTGAAGTTTAACTCGCATATTCGTGGTTAAATGCATTTTTTTTACTGTGCTCCAAAAATTTGAATATTTTTTAATTTAAACGTATTTTTATCAATAGAGTCGAAAGAATATACTTTCAAATTAAATAAAGTTTTTTATTCTTTCTTGAAATATATATATATATATATATACATATTTGTGTAAATTATAGTCGTCAAGGCACAATGGTCGAGTACCCTTATGTGCTTGAACTTCGACAATATGGTACAGCATCGTCGAGCGTGGTCACAACTAAGTTGGGTGACCATGATATTTAGTTATAGAAACTTTTTTTTCCGACTTTTCCGGTGGATTTTCCCAAACTTTTATTTCATATAAACACTCTTCTGTTAAGATGCAATGTTCTGTAAAAATTTCAATCCAAACCATCGTATACTTTCCGAGTTTTGCGGCCAAATACATACGGAAGCTAAATTTTTATATATATATAGATTTAATTATCAGTCTGGTAAATGTCTCGATAGCTGAGCGGTTAAAGGCGTATGTTTTCCAGCCTAGTGATCAGAGCTGTGTTGGTTCGAATCACAGCGCTTCCAATGTATTTTGCATAAAAAAATTAATTTAATATGTCGATAAGGACCATAATAGCTATGGTAGATAATGGAACATCGACCTTATGTGATGAGACAGAGTGACGCTGGCGCTATCTAGGAACAAACAACAGAAACAAAGTCGACGGTATCCAAGATGGCAGCCTCTAGTGGAACAGAAAAAAATCAAGAGCAACGCTGTCGCTATCTACGAACAAACAACAGAAAAAAAAGACGTCGGTATCCAAGATGGCGGCCTCCAGTGGGACAAAAAAAATCAAGAGCGACGCTGGTGCTATCTAGGAACAAACAGCAGGAACAAAGTCGATGGTAACCAAGATGGCGGCCTCCAGTGGAACAGAAAAAATCAATATGGCGACAGAGACGAAAATTTCATCATAATGAGTGGGGCGCTCGATTTAAAGATGGAATATCCAAGATGGCCGCCGTGATCTACTTATCCCGTTACGCTGTGTCCCGTTACGCTGTGGGTGTAAAGGAAATTGCAACGGTGAAGTCATAATTCAAAATGGCGGAAATCACAATGCCGGAATGTTCGAGAAAACAAAATGATGTCATCCAAGATGGCGGATCCAAAATGGCGGATTTAAGATGGCGGATAAAAAATGGCCGCCGGGGTCAAGGTCAAGGTCATCCAATATGGCCGCCGTGACGTCACAAGCCAAGATGGCGGCTCCGACACATACACCACAGCCAGAAGCCAGGCGCAGGATCCCCTATTATATACTACTTATGTGAGATGAGTCAAACAAGACGATCTGCACTGCACCACAGCCAGAGTTGGACTGAGAGTATTATCGTCCAATCCGCACTTATTTACTCGCAGTGACTAGCGTGAGATGCAAGTCAAAACAAATGACAGTGTCATTTTTACAAACAAGTTCTTGATTGCACTTAGCTGACCCAGTGCAGATTTCATAATGTCGATTTGGACTATCTAGCCATAAAATTATTTTTCCCTATGCATTATTCCGACATACTTCTCTTTCATGCCTGCAAGCATATGATTTGGTAGTGCATGACGTACAACAATATTTGCACTGGTGCGATGAAAGTCCATCGTCCATTGAAATCTACAAGGTTTCTGGCGAAACTTCAACCGAGGAACAGCACCTGCTGATTTCTCCTCTGCAGCTGTTATCACAGATGCCATCGGGAAATGCCCTGCCATCGGTGTCGCTGCCATTGAGGTCTCCGATAACATTAAAGTCTCCGCTGTCGTAACGGTTCCATCAGTTTCTTCACTGCGGGTGGTAAAAATGACATCAAGGTTGTAATTCAAATAACAAATAAATTTCAGCAAACGTACTGAAGAGTGTTGATCCGCAATGATACGCGGTCAGAGGAGAACTGATGACTGCGTCGTCTGGAAACCACAAAATACTTGCAGTGACTGGTATAACATGCATGTCAAAACAACAACCATTTTCCATCAATCCACAATACAAAACCACAGTCAGATTTAATTTATTTTTTTAAATGTATAATATTATCAATAAATTTACGATAAACCAATCAGATTTGAATTTGTATAAATGGTTACGAAGCTACAATTTTTCCAACTGCTCCAATAGCTACATATGCTCCAATGCTTCAATTACCCAATAGCTCAAAGTGTTCCAATGCTCCAATTGCTCCAAGTGTTCCAACAGCTCCGAGTCTCCAACAGTGCCAAATGCATTTGGCTCCAAATAATTTTATTTTCACTTTGATCTAACATACCCCAATTGCTGGAATGACTTTATAATAACTTTCTTTTTTTAGTCATTGGTGATTATTTTTACTTCTGTAAGTTAGAAGTTGTATTTTGAGAACTCATTCTTAGTTATAAATCTTAGTTCGTGAAATATAACAATAAATTTTAAAATCCAAAGTATTATTAATATTTTCAATTTTATTCACAAGCAAGTAAAATAAGTCATTATTGTATGTAGCCAACTTCCCTCGATTATTTTAATATTTTGGCTACTTCTTTGAGGTGCGAGTAGTTTCCTGCCCTCAGACGATCTACCAATATGTTGGGATCATCCCATGATGTTTCATCGATCTCTTCTGCACCTGTCATATTCCTTATATGTTTATCATAAATATTTTTAAGATCACTATCGTCCAGTGATCAACGTAAGATTAATCAGAATAATTTATTTTATCGCGAAATTTTCATCATTTTGGTCTCAGGACTTCAACACAGTCTTTGATCTTGTCACCTTCAGGTGTTTCATCGCAATCTTATATTTTGTCAGCTTCAAGGCTTTCTTCATTGTTCAAAGTTTCATGGAGGTAACTATCATTTGAAGTAAATATATTTTAATGCTACATTCTTCGTTGGATTTCAATTTTTAAATCATAAGCAGGATATGAGATAATAATTTAAGTAGTAGCATTTTAAAATTCTTAGTGATCTTTAAAGTCGACTATTATTTCGCTTCCATTTCACTTCCTCGGCGTTGTAGACTTGTGCTCGTTATCTTGGTCAAGGTCAAGGGTAAAGCTCCTCTCAAGAGCCTTTTTGGAGACTTGTCGATTGTGAATTTAAGTCTATTTGGAAATTTTGTTCTTTCAAAAACAAAAGTCTTTTAAGGCATTTCGAATTTCTTAGGAATAAAACAAGTTTTACCTCAAAACAAGAATTTTCCCTTGAAATTGGGAAATTTTAAGGAATTTTGAGGAATTTTGAGTCATTTTTGAACAATTTTGAAGAATTTTTTAAGGTCACGGTCTTTCAAGATTGCCGCCGTGACGTCACAACCCAAGATGGCAGGAAACACCTCTACCTCGCTCCGGCTCCCGTGCCAGGAACCCCAATACTCATTTGGAATCCAGTTGATAAGAAAAAGTTTGTAATACTACAAGAAAGGAATTGAAATTTTGTACAACACATGACAATGGTTCTCTTTGCATAAATGAAATATGTTTATCAAGATAATATTAATTATTTGTTACGAAATATTGCCCGTGAATTTATATTTATATTGATGTTTCGTTCAATCATATGTTTTTTAAGCTATGAAAAAGATAATCGACTTTTTAAAAAATTGACTTTATATTATTTTTTTATGCTTATTATACATATTGCGCAGTTAATGCTAGAAAGCTATTTGGGAAACGGTTTACAATTAACTTTAACTATTTGGAGGTATTGGGACAACGCAAATCATAAATTACCGGGTAATAACCCAAACCCAGGATTTCTTCGTACACTATTTTGTATTAATAAATTTTTTTCATGTAAAAGTGCCAATTATCAAATAAACGCACATTAATGTTTTTGTTTCATTCACAAAAATAATATATAGTTTGGTCTCGAAATGGTTCTCAGGCACTACGTTCGCTCTCAACCAGTGTTGCTAGACGTACTCGAATTCGAGTACACATACACAAATTACTATGTCTGTATCCGGTACCCGCAAAGATCGGCTCAGGATCTAAGTGTACCCGAATTTAGGCAAAAAAAAATTATAACAAAAGTAAAACAATAAAAATATACACTTGGAATGGAAAACCATTTATGGTGGAAACAGTATATATCCTGACCGTAACGTATTGACATTTAACAACCGTGACTTTATGCAAACAGCTTCAGCTATGCAGTATTCCTAACATTCTCTGGAGAACCACAGGATCCAGTTCCAGCTAGTATAAAGTATAAAGTACGGCAGCGACATTAGGTTCAGAAATATCTCTCATTGAAAACATTCTCAGTTACAATATTAAAGCACAACACAAAATTTAAATCGACATATTATACACTGAGCTTTAATCTGAAAATGCTGTTACAATTTAATAATGTGGGGAGAACTGGGTATGTAAGGAATAGCCAAATTAGGTTATTTCACAGTTTTATTAATTACTAAATTTACATTAATGATAAATTATTATACTTAAAAATATCCGATCTCAAATCACTGACACTTAAAAATGTTTATCCTGAAATCACTCAATGTCTGTCAAGTTCTGCAGTTCGCACTTTTCACTGGAGCTAGGCTCAACAGTGGTTCGCCCCTTACCTCACTCCTGTCCACACACACGGTCTCGTGTCACTCAGTCGCCGCACTCTTCGGATTCAGTCAAACTCCGCGTCACGCCACTCTTTGGGTGGGGGGGGGGGGTTGTTCCTCATCCTCTTCACTGATGTCGCACTTCCTTTCGCTCGGAATCCGCTCGGAACTGCCGCAGAGACCAGCGTCGCTGCTTAAGTTGTTCAGGGGCGTCCTTCTCGAATCGACAAGTGCAGCTGTGACGAGTCACGTCATCGCGGGTCGACCGGACGCCCGAACAGTCGAGAAGGGTGGCGTACATTATCGCCACTCCGCATGGCGGCCCGCGGAATTCCCAAGGTCGCTCAGCGATAGATAACGGCGCCGAGGCATGACAATGCGCGGGGTGTGGAGGGGGTAGGGGTAGCGACGACACTTGTGATCCAGCCAGGCACGTATGGCATGCCTTACGTCAGTGGAGGCCAAGTAAAACGCCTGGCAAGGCCGCCAGCCAGCTCCGAACCTGGCTCGTGTCGCGGTCCTGTCTGCGCTCGTAACAATACTATATTCTACAAATGGCTTGAATAGAAGTATTCAAAGTTTACATTATTATAACCCCTCCACCCCTTGACGGTCGGTATTTTAAAATCCTAAGCACGGGCCTTAGCATTAAAGCCAATATTGCATTTAAACTATAAATTTCTATGTTTTCACGATATTATTAGACTTAACAGAATTTTGTTTTCATGCTTTATTATGTGTGTCTACCTGAATGACACCCAACTTCAGAACTTGTCGTACCTTAAAGTACCCAGATGTAGAGGTTAGTGTACCCGAATAGTGTGTGCTACGGTTGGCAACACCGCTCGCGACACTCACCTTGACTAGCGCTATGTCGTTCAGCACTATGGAGAAGATGAACAAGCTATGCACGTAGACACCGTAGACGTCGCGCTCCTCTGTCTTCCTCCGCGTGATGTAGCTCATTCGGCAGTCCATCCCATCCGCCCCGCGAACCATCCGCAACTCTTCCGCGCTGAAAAATGTCCTGCGGCACAGCCGGATGCCGTCGTTCACCCATTGCTAATGTGACCATGGAGTACCCCGACTGCCACCAAAGCAGCACTTAGGCGCTAGCAGCGAGGTTGCCCAGGGCACCACATCTACACTGTTAGAAATTGCAGTAAATTTACTGACTTCCCTACGAAGAATTAACATAAAAGAACGAAGAGTTCTTAGTAATCAGAGATAACTGGATCTTTGTGAAATTCATGCTGTATTACGACTTCAGAGTTCTGTGTTTATTTTTTATCAAGGTAAAGACAGAAGTCGAAAAAAAGGTGGTTTTTGCTGTAGACTTAACACGATAGGAATGTATTATCCAAACAACATTATTTTTTTATTAGTTTTCAAAGCACGTGAATTCAGCACCTGTACAATTACGAAGATAACTGTAAATTTAAGAAGATCACGGGATAATTTGTTACCAGCGTTATTTGTAAATTTTATATGAAAGTTTTAAACAGTGTATGGGGCCCGCCCAGTCAGGGGTGTAACTGTGTTAGTGAGGCGGGATGATAAGGGCGACGCTCGCTGGTACTTCGAGCGCTGTGTCGCCTCTAAGTGCAAGGTTCTGAACTGGCGCGCAGTATTCTCGTCGTGCGTAGGACAACTATAAGAATCGAGCGGTAACCATAACAATAAATGGTGGAGAAATGAAAATAAAAGTGTTGTGCAGTGCCCTTGATTGCTTTCACGAATTTGTAACGAGCGTTTCGTGTCTAAAACGTATTCTCAAAACACAGGTTTTAGCCCTTCTCACTCTCCTAATAGAAACTCAGTACGGAAACACCACTTGTCATCCGCCCACAGAGAATTATTAAAGGTTGTTCGTAAAGAGATATCACTCTGATAACCAAGACCGTTTTTAAATAGCTTAATTTGTCTGAAGCTCTGCATGTTGTATGTGCGCCCATATAAGCGGTGCCCGAATGGAACATGCATTTAAAAAATTTTGCGTCAGCAAATCTGTCTTTATTCCCCATAATTTCACATTTAAAAAAAAAACTTTTTTATCTGAGTACTAAATAATGGTTCAAATAGGTTAGTAAGTGTTCATTTACACATTTTTCACATCTAAAGCCATTTTATATTTCTATCCTAGAATGAACTGAAGACTCAATATGAAACCTTTTACAGTTTTAAGTTACTATTTAATATCAAGTCTCTGTCGTTTAAATCTTTGGTTTAAAAATATCACATATAAATGTTGAAACATATCTTACTACATACTGAAAACATGAGTAGGCTATATTGGTAATTTTGGAAAGCCAATTTTTAGGAAGATTTCTAAGAAAGAATGCGTACTGCTGCCGTTTCCATGGTACAAATTCTGGACAATATTTATATATAGTTTTGCAACAGAATGAAACTGGAATATAATCTGGCACACTTTGATTTTAAAAGTTATCTTTTAGGAGTAACTGGTTTTCACTTGTTGGGGACTTCGCCCCAAACCCCACATATTCTCTGTAGCTGTATATTTAGTGGGAAAATACATGTATTTTGTGTTTTACATATATATTAATATAAATAATAATTATTTATTTACACGTTGGTAGGACAGATGGATTAGCTATATTTGGAGGAAATGTACACCCTTCCAAAAGCCTCAAAATGCTAACTTTGATTAATTAGTTGTCACGTACCTAAGCATGGGGAAAAATGGGGTAAAAGACTTATTTATTTTGAAAACAAAACGTTTGCTTACAACCAATGATACTCCATTAAATCAAAATCGGACATAAATTAAAGAACTCATTAATTTCTATTGGGCATGAAAAATATTTCAAACATTTCTCAAAAAATTTACAAACTTACCCTGGGTCCAAGAAGTTGGCTGTAACCAAGGCATTGCTTACATAGATTTGATAAGTCACAAGACGAAAAACTTAATCCCGCTTCTAATCTGATTCGACGCACAGTGGGGCATATGAACACCAAAACTGACAGAAATGTAAAAATTGAAAACGAGTGTCAGGGGAATTCTTGGACGGTGACGGACAGGACACGACCTGCACAAACATGTCCTTACTTGTCGAGACGCCTGGACTGCCCACTCCTGACCAGATCCTTCAGTTGAGGCTACTTGTCAGCCAGACCTACACGGGGACCTCAAGCTTCTGATATGTTATTTTTAAATAATTTTAATATTATGCTGTGGATTCTATAACATTGGGAATTAAATGTTAATATAATAACCACCCTAATATCATAAATAATAAAATTGGTGAGTGTGTATGAGCTAGCCCATAACCTGGGTCAACACATAGGCTACATATTACTATGAAATTCCATACCTAAGCCACACGGTCATACACATAGTAAGGTCTGGCAACTTCCTATCCTTCTCCTTGGAGAGACCCGTCCTCTTAGTGGAGCTCGCAGTGGCTAGCGAACTAACAGCGCTAATAACAGTTATCTTTCTTTAGCAATTGACTTTGCTGATTTCTTGATTAAGCTGATTTTATAATTTATTGATTTGGTTTTAGGTTATAGGTAAATTTTATTAGTGACTATAATTTATTTTTATCGTAATTCGCAAACGCCAGTCGAAACTTTCGCAGGGATCACAAAAAGCTCGACATATTAAGATATCCAGACAGCAAATAAATGTCACTTCATGTAAAACAGCGGAGAATTGAGCATGTGTTAAAAAAAAATTCGTGAAAACCACAGAAAGTTATATATATATATAACTTGCTATGGTTTTCACGAATATATATATTCTAAGCATACCTTTGAGTGGCAAAGTGTTGATTACTAAAGACCGTAAAAAATAATTCAAAAATATATCCGATTATGGCAAGCAATGCCAATACTTGACCAGTTTTTCAGTTAAATTTAATTGTTAAACCACGAGTGAAGCCATAAAGTGCAGCGAAAATGTAGACAAAACTTTATTACATGGTAGATATATAAGCAAGCGGCGAATTCATTTATGTCATTTTGTTTTCAATATTAGTGATTAGTAATGTTCCAAATGAGTCCAAACTGCAGGTTTTTTGTTTATTGAAGTGTTTGTGAGTTACAAATGTTATAACGGCTTAAGTTTCCTGTTACATTTTTCTACTTCCTTCGTAAAACAATTTTCAATAATAACGAATAAAAATTGAAATATTATAAATATAAAAATTTTTAGTTTATTTAAGGTTCAAGTTTAAATATTTTGAATATCAAGAGAGAGAACTTGTGGATTATGTGTGGTTGTTATGAGTGGTGAAATTGAAAAACCATTTAAATTTCTTTAAGAAAGAAATGAAGAAACAGAGTGTGATAAAGATTATTTTAGTGACTTAAAGAAACAATTTCTTTCTTTAAGTAAAATATAAATCTCGTTGAATGACGACATGCAGAATAAACAATAATTCCAAAAAAATATATATATATATTACGTTTTGGGTAGATACTGCAATTTCATTCATTGTATATTCGGAAAAGAAAACTGGTCGCTCAGAAATGTCTTTTGAATATAACTCTGAACGAAAAAAAAGACAAAAAAAATCAAATGACGTGAGGGATTCTACTTCTGTTTCAATTTTAACCTACGCCATGGAAATGAGCTTACGAGATACATAGAATAGCATACAAGAAACTATTGGGACCGCAACACTTAATGACAAATGCAGAATCTCTAGCTGCTTTGGTGGAAGCAAAATTATCTAGACATCAAAATGACATCAAAAGGTGGACAGTCCCTGGAATGTTTCCCTCGTAACAAATTAGTTTGAGCAGCTAAGAAGATAGGTATTCTATCTAACAGATTTATAAGTGACAGACACGTGTGCTATACTTTCTTTGCATTCTTTTCCAAACCACACAGTTTAGAGCTTAATTTTAGCGGTGGATTCTGCCATTGAGACCATTTAGAATTAATAACTGTGTCAACAGAAATTTATGTCAAAATGAGGATTTCTCCCACGATCTATGTAAAATTGTGTAAAGCAGCACTTACAGAAAGAACTCCTAGGCAAAAATTGTATACATGTGGCGCAACCACTTAACAGTATAATAATGTTGAGGAAATTATTATAAGGGAAATAAATACTGAAAATGTGTACAATATGCCGCCTACAATGCATAAATACTTCATTTGTGGGCCTGAAAATATATCATCTGTCTGGTTACCAATAGGACAGGTTAAAAAGGAAGCGCAAGTAGCTCGTATTATGGACTTCAATAATTAAAGAGAACCCCAGGCCAGAAATTCCAGCCAAGAGGAAACTAATACAGATATTTTAAACCACAGTTTGTTGAGTTCTTATCCTGTTGTCACTAGTAAACGAAAATTACAAAAGAAAAAATAACTACATAACTTTCCACAAGAAGCCCTATACTTGATGAAATCTTCAATGAAAAATGACATAAGACACATGTATGAAGTGGGTGATAAAGTGGATGATGGTGTAGGTTCTGTTTGGCAGTGTTTTGCTGCTCCGCTTGGAGCAAACACAAGAGGGATTCCCTTTCTTATGACGTGTTGGGTGGTGACTTTGCGGCACAAACCTGCAGAGATGGTGTAACCCCCTCTTTTGCCTGGCCGGGGCTAGTAAACACTAATAGGGACCAAGCAGAAGGCTAGATTATAATAATAATAAACCCAGGCTGATGGTATTAGTTTATAATATTCAGTTCCAAAAGAAAAATATAGACAATAAATATTCCACATCAGAAAAAGGCATTAATCCAGTTACAAACTCCAACAGTCTTAAGATCATATAAAGACACATGATACAATATAATAATCAATGGGGTTCAAGGTCTCAAGCAAAGAGGGCATACAGGCCGTTCCCCTACAACACCAGAACCTCCTGCCTCACAAATTCTGGAACCACCTGCCCCCGTCGTCCGGTACACCGGTTACACCAGACCAATTAACCCCACTAAAAATCTCATAAAAAATTATATATATATTTATATAGTAAAATAGATTATGTAAAAAATCTATATAAAATATTTAAAATAATCTGTTCAGGTACTATTACACACATCAATGTCATACATATTAGGTCACTGGCACATTCACAATAATAAATATATTTTAAGCACCAAGAAAGATAGACAGCTACTGAGTATTTAAGAATGTACCTGCACTTGTTCTAAAACAAATTATAATAAAACACCAATATTGGTAAAATCCTATAAGCTGGACTGGCAATAAAGTCTATGCCTACTATGTACCTTGTAATCAGAATATAATGCCACAGAAAATTTATAAAATTAATAATCACTTAACAAGTATTATAGTTTATACCTAACCAAAAACAAATGTTTTCTCAGTTCACTATTTCCGTTACGAATTTCCTTTATGAAGTTCAACAAGGTGAGCACTAATAAATATAATAAATATAATTTAAATACCAACAGAATATAATAAACTTTACTTAAGCAGGAAAAGAAGAAATTTTTACCAACTACTCATCCTATTTGTGTGGCAAACCTGTCTAAGCCTCAGCATTTCCTAGTCGCCAGATTTAACAGCCGAATAGTTTATCGGCAGCAATAAATATTGCAACAACAAAAAAAGTTAAAACATAGCGGTCATTCAGAGCACAACTCCATGAGACAAAAAAAAATATTAAATCTGAGGAAAACCTACGCATACCTTAACTCCTAATTAAAAGAGAAATGAATCTTCAATAGATCCACAAAAAAATTAATATGCCAACACTTACAGTTGGAAGGAAGACTGATCTATGAAGAAAAATCAAATTGCCCCCAGCAATTTACATAAGTGTTGGAGGAGCGGCCCCATTCTCTCCAGCCGCTGATGTGCCTTGAATTCGCCGCGCTGATGTCATCACTGCTGCACTGATTTCACAAAACTTATATTCGTAGACTCCGGCTTCTACTTCAATATCCAAGCAGGTAGAAAACGGCGTCCTCGTAGCAGCACTCTTCATATCTTCATTCGCCGTGAATAACTCTCTCTGCAGTAATCTTCCTTGTCCTCGGCAAAAATATTATTACAACTTCTCGTACCCCGAAGTGTAGATTTATGGGAGCAAAACGTTTTATTTTCGTGATCAGTCCAATAATCCGACGCAGTTCGGCTTCATTTCTTTCTTCACTTACTTACTCATCATCACAATCCCTCGTGAAACTAATGCTGATTGAATTAATAACTCTCGTTAGCTAATTGATGAAAGGTGAGCCTTTTTTCTGTTGTACTGTTGTCTCGGGCGCGTAGCTGAATTTTTATTTTAACATCCAGTAATTTGTTGCGAAGGCTTCCCCACAGTTAACCTCCTTTTACACCTACTCCAACCCTTCTCTTCAGTAGGTACGACATTCCTCGTTCAAGCGACTCACATCAACTCACACCACCAGCTGTCTCCTCCCAACTGCCTAACGCACGCCCACTACTACCAATTCCTTCACCCGAGCGCTAAATTCCCTCGCGTACCAATAGCACAAAAACTAACGCTCGCACGTCAAACACACCAGATCGCCGCGCCGCGCGACCAAACCCGCAACTAACCAGATCGCCGCGCGCGCTTGCACACAGTTAGTGTGCACGATTGCGCCCGCGCCTTGATCACACACAAAACCTAAGAAAACACAATGTGGCACTCAAAGGAGTGTCACAGCCACCCCTCCTAAACACTCCCCCCGGCAGACAACAAACAGACCAAACGGAAGAGAAAGACGACAGCAGAACCCCCAAACTCCAGGAGGAGAACTAAATCACCAAGACAATACCAACGATTACAACAAGGAACAACAAAAGGATCTCACCCAACTAAGGAGAAACCCAAGAAGAAAATTCAAACACTTTCAACCCACCAAGAAACTGACAAGACACCAAAATGCACGATACCTCTAAAACCCACCAGACAGAACCTCTTAGATGGTATAAACTTCTTAACAGCTGAAATGTGAGCCTTCTTCACTGAATGCCCTTTCTACAGATCGCCAAGGTTGACTGTAACAGGAGTCAGAAAAGATAGCACACGAAAAAGACCCTCATATGCTGGACTCAACTTGCTAGAAATGAAATCCACTTTCTTAATCAAGATGACTTTCCGACACACTTTCTTGATGTCTGAGTCAATCCGGTCCTTGTTGTATCTTATTGCCATCACAGTGTGTTCTTTCTCTAACGCCTTCTCTGTTTCCAACCAAACCTCCTCCAACTTTTTCCCAGTGCTCTCGAAACAACCTGGTGGTATTCCCCACACACTCAGTAGGGGATGCGGCAACTCACGCCCAAACATGATCATGCTAGGAGATTTACCAGTAACTCCATGTACTACAGAATTCAAGGCAACATTGAGTGAAGGAAGTTCAGTATCCCAACATCTTTGGTTTTGATGATGGAAAATCGTCAATGCAACCTTTACCGATTTTTTTACACGTTCGACCAAATTGGGGCAGGGATAATAAGGACTCGTATGCACTTGCTTGATGCCCCACTGGAAGCACATGTTTTTCATGGTGATAGAC
Source organism: Bacillus rossius redtenbacheri (assembly GCF_032445375.1). Classification (NCBI taxonomy): domain Eukaryota; kingdom Metazoa; phylum Arthropoda; class Insecta; order Phasmatodea; family Bacillidae; genus Bacillus; species Bacillus rossius. The sequence continues at coordinate 274,620,486 of NC_086330.1, read as the reverse complement.
GTGAAGTAGGTGGCATTATCAGAAATTAATATCTCAGGACTCCCAAAAATCTTCCAAACTTCATTCTCAAGCTTCGAGCTTACAGAAGTCGCCTTCATGTCTCGGAGCGGGAGTGGAATAACAAACCTTGAAAAAGCATCCACCAATATTAATATGCAATTCATCCCCCGGCTCGATCTAGGCAAAGGTCCAAATATATCAATAAACACCCACTCTCATATCCTTTGTGGTGTCTGGACAGAGTACGCTCCCACTTTTGTATTCTTAAGTTGCTTGGCGAGTTGACACTCCTTACATTTCCTGACGTAATCCCTCACATCTTCATGTAGGTTATCCCAAAAAAATTCTTGTCTAATTATACTTTCCGTTTTATCTATTCCCATGTGAGCTCTCACAGTAGAATCATGGAAATACCGCAACAACATTTCTCATACCGCTTTTGGTACCCAAACACTTTTTTTTTCCTTTACGATTGACTTTATGAATGATATTCTTATGCATTACGAAGTCCTTACAACTTCCTCGCACGATCTTGTCTCTGAGTTCTTGACCCTCTTCATCATCTTGCTGCCATCTTTCAATGTTGATGAAGGATTCAGGAATGGTGTTGATGACCAGAACAAATTCTTCTTTTTCTCCTTCCTCTTTCTTCTCTACCTCGAATTCTCCAGGATCATACATTCTTGATATGGCATCTGCCACCCCATTATTACAGCCTTTAATATGAGAGATATTAAACCTGAACCTTGACAATCGCATTATCCAATGGCCGACTTTACCGTAACTGTCTCGGGTGAGAGAACAGCCAGGTGAGTGCCTGATTATCCGTAAGCAGATTGAACTCGGCATGTTCAAGGTAGTTAGCAAACCGCTCCATACCAAAAATACAGGCTAAAGCCTCTTTCTCATAGGTGCCATACATTTGTTCACACTGTGTAAGCGCCCTTCCCGCATAAGCTACAGGCCTCATGTTCCCTTCATCTCCCTGTAACAGCACTGCCCCTAAGACTAAACTGCTAGCATCTACTTGAAGGGTGAAAGGCTTCTGAAAATCTGGTAAACGAAGAATAGGGGGATGAGAGATGGCATACTTCAGATCTTCGAAGGCATTCTTCTGCTCATTTCCCCAAGCAAATTCTACATCTTTCTTCTTGAGCTTATTCAGCGGCGCACAATGCTCAGCATAGTTAGGAATGAACTTCGAGAAATATCCTAACATGCCAAGAAACCGCATGACTCCTTTAACATTCTTGGGAGCTGGGAAATTCACGATTGGGGCAATTTTCTCTGGACCCATAACCAAATTTCCATCCGCTACCAAAAATCCCAAAAACTTGACCTGTTGTTTAGCCCACACCACCTTGTCTGGATTGACGGTGAACCCAGCGAAACGCAATTTCTGCAGAACCTTCTTCACGTGCTCTAAATGTTCCTCGAAAGTCTCAGAGAACACAAGGATGTGATCCAAGAAGGAGACAACAAAATCAAACTGAAAATCCTCCAAGAGTGTATGCAGGATTCTGGATAAACATTGACTTCCAAAATTTACTCCGAATGGTACTCTTTCCCATTTAAAATGGCCCCAAGGTGTGAAAAACCCTGTGTATTTACAACTCTCCTTATCTAATACACACTGCTGAATGGCTGAATTCAAGTCAAATACTGTAAAATATTTTCCTTTACTCAAATACTGAAAAAGAACCTCAATATTAGGTAAAGGGAAAGGGTCAACCTTTGCCATCTTATTGAGTAGACGATAGTCCAGTACAAGCTGGTATTTGCCAGGTTCATTTTTCTTCACAAGGAAAGCAGGTGAAGCATAGGGGGATAAGGTTCGCTTAATGATCCTCTGGTTTTCCAACTCCTTAATAATCCCTTTGAATGCCATCAACTTGGGTGGCGAACATTGGTAGGGCCTACATTTGACGGGCTCTTCATCACAGACCTTGATCTTATATGCAGCATATCACATCTTCCTAATTTACAAGTTAACACATCTAGGAACTCTTCAATTATTTCTTTTATCTGATTTTCCTGCTCTTTAGTTAATTTCCCTTCCTCTACTTGATTTCTTGAAAAAACTTCTTCCCTATTTTTCTTTTCCAATAACGGAACTTCAAAGTTATCTTGAAATCCAAACACCAGTTTCCGCTCTGCGCAAATGAGGATGCCCCTCGTCTCTTCCAGAAAATCAAGACCCAATATCACATCTCCTATAAGGTTGGGTAGAACCCAAAATTTTCTTGTCCACGAAAACTTCATAATCTTGAAATGCATCAAGAAGAAAACTTTCACCTGGTAGCTGGCACCATTTGCAACTTGCAAACTGAAACCTTCCCCAATACGTATCCTACTCTTCAATTCAGGTCTGTTGTTTACTAGTTGACTCACAAATCGTTGACTGACAAATTTGCTATTAGCGCCAGTGTTTACCATGGCTTGAAAATTCTCTTCACCCACCTGCTACCTCATGTTCCCTCCCTTTTCCGACAGTCCCACTGGAAGTTTTGGCCTGGCAAGATTTAGCAATATGCCCGCTCTGACCACACTGGAAACATTTTCTATAATCAGGTCTTTGATCCCTACATCTGCTAGCGATATGTCCAGATTTATTACATCTATAACAATTAACCTCGCTCTTCTGATGTTGAGAGTAATTTGTAGCGGACACCCTCAACTCACTTTTGCGCTGGTCATTCTCTTTACCTTTCAATTTTTCTTGGGCCTCGTAAACACGACAGGTGTACACAAGAATATCAACATTTTTCTTGCCCATCCACCTAACTCCTCTTCATTACTAGGATGCTGAAGGAAGGCACATTGTTGCCGGATTCCAGGATCCATATTGTCTAAAACCCGGTTGATAAGTTTCTCAGTAGTCAGTATCTCCCCCAAAGCAAAAGCATTTTCCTTTAGATGTTGAATATACTCCACCATGTGTTCCCCCTTCCGTTGAAAACGATGGATGCAATTCCTAATCAAATCCTCTTTTTCCCTCACAGGACAAATGACCTTCCAAACTTTAGATTTTATACTCTCCCAGGTGTTCCATTTCTCAAAGCCTTCTAATAACACTTCCAGGACCACCCCTGAGCACTTAGTTAACATCCCTTGGATTAATTCGACATCTGAACACAAAAGGAAACTGCGCTTGAGTTTATCTACCTCAACCATGAATTGCAATACAGCCCTAGGATCATAGCTGTACAACTGTGGGATATTCTTAAAAGATGATAATACCAAAGAAACTTTCATTTCAGCCCCCCTACAGCTAGCGCTGCCCTCTCCAACATTCCCATTTACAGCTCCCTTATTACCTTTCAGGAAATTGATCATCTTCTTAAGCAATGACTCTATATCCTCAGATTCCTCAGTCATAATCCCCGCTGCAGATAAATTAATTTTTAACTCGGCCTTGCTCAGCCGCTGAATCCAGGCGGTAGGCATGATGCCGATCAAGGTTTGCCACAGCAATACAAAAGAAACAGCAACACTGACAACTAACACCACAGCTCTAGGAGCAGAGTGCGCACCCTGTAACCCCCTCTTTTGCCTGGCCGGGCCGGTAAACACTAATAGGGACCAAGCAGAAGGCTAGATTACAATAATAATAATAAACCCAGGCTGATGGTATTAGTTTATAATATTCAGTTCCAAAAGAAAAATATACACAATAAATATTCCACATCAGAAAAAGGCATTAATCCAGTTACAAACTCCAACAGTCTAAAGATCATATAAAGACACATGATACAATATAATAATCAATTGGGGTCAAGGTCACAAGCAAAGAGGGCATACAGGCCGTTCCCCTCCAACACCAGAACCTCCTCCCTCACAAATTCTGGAACCACCTGCCCCCGTCGTCCGGTGCACCGGTTACACCAGACCAATTAACCCCACTAAAAATCTCATAAAAAATTATATATATATATCTATATTTATATAGCAAAACAGATTATGTAAACAATCTTTATAAATTATTTAAAATAATTTGTTCAGGTACTATTACACACTTCAATGTCATACACATTAGGTCACTGGCACATTCACAATAATAAATATATTTTTAGCACCAAGATAGATAGACAGCTACTGAGTATTTAAGAATGTACCTGCACTTGTTCTAAAACAAATTATAATAAAACACCAATATTAATAAAATAGTATAAGCTGGACTGGAAATAAAGTCTAGGCCTACTATGTACCTTGTAATCAGAATATAATGCCACAGATTATTTATAAAATTAATAATCGCTCTTTCCGTTACGAATTTACTTTATGAAGTTCAAAAAGGTGAGCACCAATAAATATAATAAACATAATTTAAATACCAACAGAATATAATAAACTTTACTTTAGCAGGAAAAGAGGAAATTTTTACAAACTACTCATCCTATTTGTGTGGCAAACCTGTCTAAGCATCAGCATTTCCTATTCGCCAGATTTAACAGCCGAATAGTTTGTCGGCAGCAAAAAAAATGCAACAACAAAAAAGGTTACAACAGAGTGGTCATTCAGAGCACAACTCAACGAGACAAAAAAAAAATATTAAATCTGAGGAAAACCTACCCATACCTAGACTCCTAATTAAGAGAAAAATAAATCTTCAATAGATCCACAAAAAATAAACATGCCAACACTTACAGATGGAAGGAAGACTGATCTATGCAGATAAATCAAATTGCCCCCAGAAATTTACAGAAGTGATGGAGGAGCGGCCCCATTCTCTCCAGCCGCTGACGTGCCTTGAAGTCGCCGCGCTGATGTCATCACTGCTGCACTGATTTCACAAAACTTCTATTCGTAGACTCCGGCTTCTACTTCAATATCCAAGCAGGAAGAAAACGGCATCCTCGTAGCAGGACTCTTCATATTTTCATTCGCCGTGAATAACTCTCTCTGCAGTAATCTTCCTTGTCCTCGGCAAAAATAGTATTACAACTTCTCGTACCCCGACGTGTAGATTTATGGGAGCAAAACGTTTTATTTTCGTGATCAGTCCAATAATCCGACGCAGTTCGGCTTCATTTCTTTCTCCACTTACTTACTCATCATCACAATCCCTCGTGTAACTAATGCTGATTGAATTAATAACTCTCGTTAGCTAATCGATTAAAGGTGAGCCTTTATTCCGTTGTACTGTTGTCTCGGGCGCGTAGCTGAATTTTCATTTTAACATCCAGTCATTTGTTGCGAAGGCTTCCCCACAGTTAACCCCCTTTTACTCCTACTCCAACCCTTCTCTTCAGTAGGTACGACATTCCTCGTTCAAGCGACTCACATCAACTCACACCACCAGCTGTCTCCTCCCAACTGCCTAACGCACGCCCACTACTACCAATTCCTTCACCCGAGCGCTAAATTCCCTCGCGTACCAACAGCACAAAAACTAACTCTCGCACGTCAAACACACCAGATCGTAGTGCCGCGCGACAAAACCCGCAACTAACCAGATCGCCGCGCGCGCTTGCACACAGTTAGCGTGCACGATTGCGCCCGCGCCTCGATCACACACAAAACCTAAGCAAACACAACGTGGCACTCAAAGGAGTGTCACAATGGTATGTGTATGATTGTCCCGCAACAGACAATGATTTCTTTGTGAAACTGAGGAACGCCAGGGGGAATTGTCGGGTTAATTTGAGCACCAGTCTTGTGCAGGTTTGATGCTTGTTCCCGAGTCAATTGACTGGTTCGTGCATGGGATTTTGGGAACCGAAATTCTTTTGGTACTGGGATGTGACTTCTCAGCTTCTCAGTTTAACTGGTGTATGTGACCACCATTCCAACTGTGATATATTGGAGTTTCTGTTTACCCTTGAGGATAGTGAGGCGGAATAGCTTATTCTAAAAGCGTCAGTATAAGTAGTAATGAGGTTGGGAGGAAATCGCTGTATGGAAACCCATCAAAAGATACATTTGCGTGTCCTTTGTAATCTCTCCTTAACGTGTTTTCTCTGGAAGAGAATATAATAGAGTATAAAATAATAATAAATATGTATAGTAACCTCAAAACATTCAGGTTGATATCCTCTAACAAAAGCCAAAAATATAATAGTATATAATTGTATGTGTTTATGCATGTACCATACTAGAAATATATATATATATATATATATATATATATATAAATATATATACGATAAATTAAATAAATTAAACTATTTATTGACAGTGACGTAAACAAAATTACAATTGAATACTAAAAAATTACAAAAAAAGTTATTCACACTTAAATTAATAAATTTAACCTCTAGCTAAAATCATTAAATTACAAATAGAAAATTCAATAAAATAAAATAATAAAAAAATATCAACATATCCAAACAATTATTAATACCAGTATAAAAATATTTTTATAAAAAAAATTGGTTGTCTGTAAAGTCGGTTAACGGACGATAGTTTAACGTGACAGCATCATAACAAAACATTGATGAAATGATTGATCCAGAAGAAAAGGAAATATCATATTCGGCCTGAGACTGAGCCGTAATAGGTTTTTGCAACCAAACCATTTAGGCATTAAAAATTTTATATTCTTTGAGGAAGATTTTTTTTTAATTTTTCAATCTTTTGCATGATAAAATCTACCTCTGCATACTTTTATGAATAAAATTGAATCATTTTTATAGAATTATCACTATTTTGTATGGATACAAAGGAGTGAAATGAAATGTGCAATTGAATTAATAAATTTACTTTTATTTGCATTCATTAATTGAAATATATTTATTACTTTTGAAATGTTGCGTGCGACATATTTATTTTTACAAATACACAAAAAAATTCGCAGCTGCCGGGTTTCGAACCGACAACCTTTAGTTTAAGAGATAGGTACGCCAACCACACGCCCACGAGGCCATACTAAGACAATGAAGTTTCAAATGATATATATATATATACTAGCTGCCCGACCCGGCTTCGCACGGCTATACTACAGGGAAAAGACCAAATATCACATTTACAGTAATAATAAATTAAATACCATGGCAATTAATTTATTACAATGTTTTTTAATGTATCGGAGAGAAAACGAATATCACCGATGGTTTCCCGACTCTCGAGCACGCAACGTACAACTGGTGTACCCGTACTTCGCTTCGGCAGTCTGCAGGCAGTACACTCTTGCGTCGCTCATTTTATATGCCCCTACTTGCGGGTAATACACCACTGCAGCGCCTCGAATGGAAAAATAAATCAAAGCGATGCCCGTTGCCATGTTCTGTTCAAACGTTTTAAATTCGAAAATTTACAGGAAATTTCCCTGAATCTAATCGCAGCGTCATCTGCCGGGTCGAACTGAAATTACTATAATTACTATAAGATACTATAAATGTTATAATGTTATAATTTATTTTACAAACTTATATTTTTATTTTCAAAGAGACATCAATACGTCATAAGTTGCATAGAATAAAATGAGAACTAACAATTTAAAATTGTAGATTAAGTTGATTGTTATTGAATGCACGTCTATACATAATTAAAAGTAATGAAAAATCGTGTTAAATACTCACTTTGATACTGCACCTTACATATTTTGCACAATGTATATTTTTTATTACATTATTTAATATGTAGAATAAAATGAGAACTGACAATTTAAATTTGGAGGTTAAGTTGATTGGTATTGAATTCACGTGTATACATAATTAAAATCACGAAAAATCATGTAAAATACTCACTTCAATACTGCACCTCACAAATTTGCACCTATATTTTTAATTACACTTTTAAATGTTATTTCAATAAATAATAATATAATAATCTCAATAACCAATTCTATTTTAATTTTAATGTAATAACAACAATTTATAAAATCCATCCAAAGATTAACAACAACACATAAATAAATACACAACACACACACATATATATACTGTAAACCTAAACCATTCAAAGATCAACAACAATTTATAAATAAAAAATTAATTAAATAAACGTTTTCCAGTGGACCAAATTGTGAATCTAAACCATCCTCGAATCCCCGTGAACTCACACAAAAAATGTCATCAAAATCGGTCCAGCCGTCTAGGAGGAGTTCAGTGACATACACACGCACACAATAAATATATATATAAAGATTTATATTTATAAAAACTTTTTTCACGGTAGGGATATAATATTAACACGATTTTATAACAAATACGCATCCCAAATACACCAAACTTATTTATAATGTGTTACAATATTTTTTAAAACATTGAGCAAAAGATCCCGGGTGTAATTTGAATTATTATGTGTAACTGTAAAATACCATTGTTGGTTCAAAACGTATTTGAATTTTCAACATTACTTTAAAATAACCGTACCAATTATGCTGAAAATCGGTGGACGATCGTTAAATTACATAATATTAATAATTCAAACGACAAAAATATGATTGAAAAGTCAAATCGATGGTTGTTCCATTCGAGTGAAAGAGAGATGCCACGCATGCGTACAATGAGCATGAAGAGAGATGCCACGCATGCGTACAATGAGCAAACAGGTCACATCCGTAGTGGGGCATCCGTAGTGGGACACCTTTTCGTGCGTGCAGCCGGCGTTCATCTATTTATTAGACGTTGTCACGTCAAAAATAAAAATAAGTATTAATCAATACTAATATTATAAATGCGAAAGTAACTCTGTCTGTCTGTCTGTCTGTTTGTCTGTTTGTTTGTTTGTTTGTTTGTTACCTTTTCCCGGCTGAACGGCTGAACGGATCGTAATGAAATTTGGCAAGGAGATAGATTATATCCTGGGGATGGACATAGGCTATCTTTTGTCTGAAAAAATAATCTTTAAACAAGTTAAAAAAATATATCTTAATTTTATGTAATGTGTGTCATAGATATATAAACTGTTAGTGTCATTCCTCTATGCCTGCCGTGCAATAGCTTTCAAGCCATTACGTTACGTTTTGCTATTGTAAGGAACTAAGTAGAGAGTAAGAAAAAAATAAAGAACTTGACAGTTTGTAGTGTCGCCATATTTGTTTCAATTTTCAATACCATTTTTGTATATTACAATTTAAATTGCAGAAACAAATCATGTTTCATAAACACATAAATAGTGAGTGTGTGTCATTTCTCTATGTCCACGAGGTCTCGCCACGTCAATTTTCTCCTTGGGGCGAACCCGTACGCTTAATTAAATGAACAGCGTTTATCGTTGAATGATTTCATGATTTATTTCATGAAAATCTGCTCTCATAAAAAAGTAAGTAAGTTTTATAGACATACAATAGGTCTCTCTCTCTCTCTCTCTCTCTCTCTCTCTCTCTCTCTCTCTCTGAAGATCAAATTATGAATCCTTACAAATTTATTTCCTTTATTTTTTTTAGTTTGATTTGATACAATATGATTTCACTAAAAATAAATTTCTACCCCTTCCTATTTTCATTTCCACATTACGAAGTTTCAATTCTTCCGCGCGGAGGGACTCCACGTAATATTTTTGCATGTAATTAAAAACTTTTTTGTAATGATGCCAAAGAAGTATAACTTCTCATGCGCGTACCTAAGTACACACACCCATTTTTTAAATTTAATTTCTTCTATATATATTGTTTCTCCCTACCTAGGGCACTCATAATTCTTTTAAATTTCACGTGTATGTTTTCAATGTCATTCGAGTTGTACAATTTTTTTTGTCAAATTGGTCATTATTTTTACTTTGTTTCATTTTGGAAGCATACGTATTTTAGGTATTACGACAAATAAAAAAAATTGGTTACACTAACATTCTTAGGTTTTTATTGTGTGGATAGTTTCAAGTTTAATATATTGTAGGTATATAAATTCTTTAACTTATAAATTTCTTCGAAATTTATCCATAGGCTGGTAGGGCCTACTTATTTTTCTATGGTCAATATTGTTATTTTTTTTCAGTACCTACTTATTTGCAAGGAGTTTGGTTTAGTGTTTATAATTTATCTGCTGAGCGTCAAGAGTCTTAGGACTACTGAGACCGAAGTCCAGAAATATTTATCAATTATGTAATATATTGTTGAAAAATTTGAATTTTACTATTTCAGGTAGGTTCATTTTTTTATTAATTAGAGTAGTTACGTGTAATTGCCATCTTCCTTTATTTCATATTAAACATTATGTTTGGTTGAGTGTGAGATAATTTTATTTATGTATGTTTTAATTTCATTTATTTTCTTAAATATATATATATATTCTTACCTACCTACTTCTATTAAATTTCAGGTGGATGTTATCATTGTCATTCCAGTTGAATATTTTTTTTTGTCAAATTAGTTGTTAACATTGTCATTCCAGTGTACAAGGAGTGATAACTCTATTAATTTCTACACTACTTTAAATAAGCGGAATATGGCCACCACAGTTTTACATATAAAGAAATCCTACAAATGTTTTAAACATTATGACAAATAAAAAATAGTTTCGCTAACATCCTTAGTTTTTTTTTTTGGTGTGTTTAGTTTGAAGTTTAATATTATGTATGTACGTAAATTCTTAAACATAGAGTTATTTATTAATTTATTTAGAAAATTATTCATAGGTAGGTAATAAGTTTTTCTATTTGCCAATATTGTTATTATGGTAGATAGGAGTACAGTAAATGCCTACATTCTTATAGCCCTATTCCTTTATATCTCTTTCGATTTGGAGTGTTTCCGTGCGATTCGGGGTCCTCAACATCACAACACCCCCCCCCCCCCCTCCACCACCAGGTGGTTAAAGCCCCAAAATTTCGAGTGTATAAAAATTTTTAAAAATTTTTTTCTTTCGATTTTAAGTGTTTTTGAGCCATTCAGGGTCCTCGAACCCCCCGCCACCCTCTGGGAAAAAGCCCCAAAATTTCGATAATTTTAGGATTTTAAAATATCATTTCTTTCGAGATGGAGTATTCCGAAACATTCCAGGTCCTGAACCTCCACCCCCCCCCCCCCCCTTCCATAAAAGTGAAACCCACAAAATTTCGAAAAATTTGAGGAAATTGTATTAAAATTAAGTCATTACGAACTAAAGTGTCCGGGGCATTGTGGAACTTTTACGCAAAGTCGTCCTACCACCCAATTTTGAGGGAGGGGGGGAGTGCAAAACCCCAAAATTACGAAAAATTTCAAACATTTCTTAAATTTAAGTATTCTTTTTTACTATTTGGAGTGTTTCCGAGCCATTTGGGGTCCTCAAACTACCCTCCCCCCACAAGGAGTCAAAGACCCAATAATAAATAAATTTCCCAAAATTTCGAAAACCTATTCTCTTTCGATTTGGAGTGTTTACGAGCCATTCGGGGTCTTCAACATCACCCTCCCTCCCCCCTTCTCAGGGGTCAAAGCCCCAAAATTTAGAAAATTTCAAAAATCATTCTCTTTCGAATTTTAGTATTTCCCTGCCATTCAGGGTCCTCAAAATCACCCCTCCCCCTCTGGAGACAAAGCCCCAAAATCTCGAAAATTTCAGGAATTTCAAATATCATTTCTTTCGAAATGGAGTGTTCCAAACCATTCGAAGTTCTGAACATCCACTTTCCGCAAAAGTGAAAGCCCCAAAATTTCGAAATATAAGAATAGATATAATTGGTAGAGACCGGAAAAATTCGCGAATTCATTTCGCGATAGGCTAAAATACAAATAGTTATACCTCAGTGCTGCCTCTGCTATTGGCTCACAACTCACCTGAATGACGCTGGGCCAATGAGAAACACCGGACCAAAGCTTTATCGAATCACAGGCTGCTACGTTGGGACGTCTCACAAGACAGCAGCACATGAGTGGGTGACATTTGACCGAGTGTACGTAGAACTGTGGAGTTCATCCTAGAGGTCATTGAACCCGCGAATTTTTCCGGTCCCTAATAATTGGATGTTGGCATGTATGACGTCGATAAACTCTTACACCGTTTGACCGATCGTCATGAAAGTTGTCACATCGAAGTGTTTTTATCATGAAGAAGGTTTTTATTCTATTCATTTTTTTGTAACGCGCCGCTAGATGGCGCTGTAGCGCATCAACTTCTAATACTTTCAACCGACTGCCATGGGTAAACAGAAAATCATAGGTCACAGATACACAAACAGTAATTATGTGTCATTTCTTAATGTCCAACACACTGGACATATCGCTATCCATTTTGCTGCAACTTGCGGACAATATATCACCCGACGTTCAGCCTGGGCACAGCCGGGTACTGCAGCTAGTTATTAAATATAAATAAAAATATGATCAAATCATCAGAATCCATAATATCCTAAAAAGGCCAACATTTAGTATTAAAAAAATTCAGTTACAAAATATGTGTTAATCAATATTACGTTATTGGTTTATTTTCCCTCCGTCAAAAAATATCCAAAACTATGTTCAAATAAATGATTACCTTTGTTTTAACAATTGCGCAAATTTGGAAGCGAGGGTAAAAAAATATATATTAAAGCTATAACATACTTATTTTTCCTTTATCCCAGAATATCAGGGATCGTATTTTACTGTGTGAATAGTCAAATTTGTACGGCTCATAATAATAAAACCGAAATAACGCATAACATTAAATTCCAATTTCAAACATGAAATACATCGACATACAACTTACTGCCAGATATTTTTCGTTAAAATATAAAAATTTAAATTAATAAAATTTAAGTTAAAGATTTTATTAAATAATTTTAATAATTATGTACTATGCAGCACTCGCACATAATTAACTGATACAATACAGATCAATCTAACGGGTAACATAGAAACATGGGCTTTAAACAGTGTGAATGGGGATTTTTAAATCATATTTATAGTAATGTTATCAGAAAAAATTGACAAAATATAACATTATTATGTGTAACTTTGTCATTATCTGAATGAAATTAAAACCGTGTAACTATCCCGCCTCCTCTCCCAAACCACAGGGTTTTCAAAAAATTTAAATATTATAATACGTTCCAATAATCTCGTTTGTGGATTTGCTACCTACTATACAAACCACATTTTAAATAATTGTGTATGTTTATGCATGCACCCTACTAGATATATATATATCCCTAGTATGGTGCATGCATAAACATATACAATTATTGAAATTTTGGTTTGTATAGTATGTATCAAATCCAAAAACGATATTATTGAAACGTATTACGATATTTAACTTATATATATATACACAATAATAGCTGCCGTACCCAGTGATGCCCGGGTTGAACATAAGGTGATATATTGTCCCGCGAGTTAAAGCAAAATGGATAGCGCTATATGATAGTGTGGTGGACATAGAGAAATAATACACAATTTATGTCTGTATGTCTATGACCTATGAATTTCTGTTTACCCATGGCGATCGGTTGAGCGGTGTAGAAGTTGATACGCTGCATTGCCATCTATTGGCGAGTTACAGCAAATTGAATGGCAAAAAAAAAATTCTCCATGGAAAAAACACTTCGCTGTGCCAACTTTCATGGCGATCGGTCAAACGGTGTCGGAGTTTATCGACGTCATACATACCGACATTCTTTTTTATATATATTTAGTTTGATTAGTAGAATATACCCGATTACATCATGAACTTGAATCACCTTCACCAAAATCGGTAAAATTAAAAAACCATAAAATCTTGGTTCTATCTATCGGTTAACCTATACAAGTTTAGCTTGTGTGAAGACAAGGGTGTTTTTTGAAGGACATGCCATGCAGGATACTTACACATTCGTATCATGTAACAAGCAGTGGGCAGCCGTCATGGTCCAGAGACTGGCGATGATCGTAGCCCCGCAGATATGCCCTCCGTACTTTCGGTGCAGTGATACCTGTAACGCACCAGACAAACTAAGAGTGTAGTCGGTCTCTTTCATGTGGGCGTATGTAGGCATATTATGTGTGGTGGCATTTCCAAACGCTCAAAAAATACATTTTGTGGAAACCTTCCAATTTTTTGTGTGTACATTGTTTTAGTATAAAAGAATTTTATAACATTATAATATTGTTACGATTTCCCTGCGGGTTCGTAAAGGATAGCCCAATTAAAGATTTTTATCAAACACAGTTTTATTTATTACCACTACTTGTCACTTTCAAATAATCTTCTAAATAATTAATTACACTTAAATAAATGTCAATTCCCTGGTCACTCGTTCCGCACACCTCGCTGGGCCGCACCTCTGGCGCAACTCACGCCGCAGCACCCCTCGTGGGTCTCCGCCGCGGGACTCCGTCGCCACACTCCGACGCTGCCGACGCACTTCCTCTTCGCCGAGGATCCGCTCGACTCCTCGCTCGCAACTTCACTCGGGACTCCGCCGCACCCGCGACTCTATCGCCCGGAAACTCCACCGCGGGAAAACTCCCGACTCCACTGAACTCTCTCACTCCCTGCCCTGGAACCTTCGTCCAAGGACTTCGCCACTCTGCCGCACCCACGGCACTATCGCCCGGAAACTCCGCTGCAGGAGAACTCCCCACTGAACTCCTCCCGAAGGTCGGCCCAACCTCCTTATATAGCCCTTGGGTTCCCGTCCAGAACAATCGGGCATGTCTCCGAGATATCGCGCGACCTTCGCCGTCGAAATGCCCAGAAACGCGTCGTGACTCCTCGAAGGACGCGGCGGCTGCTCAAAGAACGCCGATAAACTCAACAAGCATCGGGTTCCCACAAAACGCGCCGATAAACATGTCTAAGTCCTTTTATTCCGCAGTGCGGCCTCTTTTAAGTAACTCGATCTGAGGCAGGTGCGCGCTGCAACGGTCAGGATGTCGCGCGATAGTATGACACGCGATACCAGGGAGAGGATGCAGGTGGAAGGGGGCGCAGACAGGCCGAACGAGCGCGGCGATGCCAAGCACTGCAGCCAAGCGCGATCGTAACATTGCCCCCTCCTTAAATCTGTTCGTCCCGAACAGGTAATGCATCTCCTCCTGGAGGTCCCCATATTACTCGAAGTTTAGGCGTCCTGCCTTTCCTCCATCGCGGGCTGTACAGTCTCACCAGATAACCCTCTCTCGCAGTAGTTGTTGCTTCTCTCGTCACCCAGTGACACTTCTGCATTGCTGATGCCCAATGTTGTTCAGTCAGCCGCCCGAGCCAGGCCGACCGTTGTCTTGGACGGGCCCGATATTCATGAGAGTCTTGCTCATTGCCTTCCAATGGTTTCCTTGTTTCTTTTCTTTTTCTCTCTATTTTTTCTCTCCTAACTACTCGTTCACACAGCATATCTTCCCAGCTCTTCTTTGTCTCTTCTTGGTTCCTCATACCCTCTTCATTCTTCTGAATATCTTCTGGACTGCATTCAGTTACTCCTTGCACCATCTTCTTCACTCTTTGTGTTCTCATTTTCTCTTCTCGGTCTTTCTTCCCCTGTTCTTGGTCCTTCTTCACCTCTTCTTGGTCTTCCTGTGTCTCTTCTTGGTCTTCCTTCATTTTTTCTTTGCACTTCTCTATCTCTTCTTGACTCATGTACATCTCTTCTCGGCTTTTCTTCAGCTCTTCTGTGCATTTTTCCCTCTGTCTTGGGTTTATCTTCATTTCTTCTTGTTCAATATTCCTTACTTTGTAACTCATCTTCACTACTTCTATGCTTTTATTCAGCTCTTCTTTCATCTTCATGTCCTGGCTGTTCTCCTCTCCTTGGCTAATGTCCTCTTCACAGTGTTCTTCGCTGTTCTCTTCGCTGTTCTCTTCACTGTTCTCTTGACTAGTCTCCTCTCGGCAGGTCTCCTCTTCGCTGGTCTTCTCTTCGCTAGTCTTCTCTTCGCTAGTCTTCTCTTTGTTGTTCTTCTCTTCACTGTTATTCTCTTCGCTGTTCTCTTCTTGGCTGGTCTCTTCTTGGCTGGTATCCTCTTGGCTGGTCTACTCTTGGCTGGTCTCTTCTTGGCTGGTCTCCTCTTGGCTGGTCTTCATTTCTCTGTTCTTCTCTTCGCTGTTCTTCTCCTGACCGGTCTTCTGTTCGCCGTTCTTCTCTTCGCTGTTTTTCTCTTGGCTGTTCTTCTCTTCTATGCTTATCTTCACTTCGGTCTTCATTTCATTCCTCATTCCTTCTTGGCCATGCTACAAATCATCCTGACCCTTCTTCATTTCCTCTAGGCTATTATTTGACCTGCTCTTCTTTTCTTCATGGTGGTTCTTAATCCTTCCTTCCACTCTTCATTTCTTCTGTAAAGTTCTCGATTTTGGTTACCATTTCTTCCATATAGTTCTTTATACTGGCTAACATTTCTTTGTTATAGTTCTCCCAAGTGGCTCTTAATTCTTCTAGGGCAACCATTATCTCCTTGTATTGCTCGTCAGTAAGCTCTTCAGTAGCCATCTCTCTTTAAATAATTTACTAATAATTAAACAACCTAAATAATAATAATTTTTTGAATACTGTTCTTCATTTTAAATGACTAAGACGAACCTTCTAATTAAAATAACAATAACTCTATTACATTCAAAACTATCACTGACTACAGTAAACTCAAACTAGCTCTAGAAAATTACAAATTCACTTAATTTCTAAATGCTAACTTTACTCTCGAAAAACTAAATCCTATTTATTAACTGAATCTTAAATCTATTAATTAGGGCTATCCCACTTCTGACACCAAAATGTTACGATTTCCCTGCGGGTTCGTAAAGGATAGCCCAATTAAAGATTTTTATCAAACACAGTTTTATTTATTACCACTACTTGTCACTTACAAATAATCTTCTAAATAATTAATTACACTTAAATAAATGTCAATTCCCTGGTCACTCGTTCCGCACACCTCGCTGGGCCGCACCTCTGGCGCAACTCACGCCGCAGCACCCCTCGTGGGTCTCCGCCGCGGGACTCCGTCGCCACACTCCGACGCTGCCGACGCACTTCCTCTTCGCCGAGGATCCGCTCGACTCCTCGCTCGCAACTTCACTCGGGACTCCGCCGCACCCGCGACTCTATCGCCCGGAAACTCCACCGCGGGAAAACTCCCGACTCCACTGAACTCTCTCGCTCCCTGCCCTGGAACCTTCGTCCAAGGACTTCGCCACTCTGCCGCACCCGCGGCACTATCGCCCGGAAACTCCGCTGCGGGAGAACTCCCCACTGAACTCCTCCCGAAGGTCGGCCCAACCTCCTTATATAGCCCTTGGGTTCCCGTCCAGAACAATCGGGCATGTCTCCGAGATATCGCGCGACCTTCGCCGTCGAAATGCCCAGAAACGCGTCGTGACTCCTCGAAGGACGCGGCGGCTGCTCAAAGAACGCCGATAAACTCAACAAGCATCGGGTTCCCACAAAACGCGCCGATAAACATGTCTAAGTCCTTTTATTCCGCAGTGCGGCCTCTTTTAAGTAACTCGATCTGAGGCAGGTGCGCACTGCAACGGTCAGGATGTCGCGCGATAGTATGACACGCGATACCAGGGAGAGGATGCAGGTGGAAGGGGGCGCAGACAGGCCGAACGAGCGCGGCGATGCCAAGCACTGCAGCCAAGCGCGATCGTAACAATATGTTAGGAAAAATAACACTTCATGGTATTCGAGAGCCCATTTTTAATTCTATAAAGTGTAGTTCAATTCATGCCTTTGAAATTATTTCAATAATATTACAAAGACACAATATTGCCGTGGAAGAAATTTTTAGTAAACTTAAAAACTTAAAAATCTGACAATATGCTAAGAGCCTTTGATGTACATACATCGCATATAAGAGGCCATTTTAGTTTCCTTTTTCAGTTATTGGTGTATTTTAATCCAGTGAAACTGCAATCGACATAATATTATCATTCGTAGAGGTCTCGTGAGAAAACTACACTGAATAAAATGAAAAGTAAAAGAACAAAAGACAATAATTTTTTGTAAGCTCTCGGGGTAGCAGAAACCAAACCGCAATACTAGAAACCAAATACATATTATTCTAAATAACAGTTTATAAAAGTCTTACGTCAAACTCAGCTTATAAAAGTCCGTTAACACTTAAACCAACAATCTTCGGCTGTAGGCTCATTGCGCAAAAATAAGTTAAAAACATATATACGATGCGACTTGGGGGTTAAAAGATTTTTCCAAGTCTGGTTCACGACATTTAAGTTGAGTCTGTATACAAATTTTTATTGAAAAATAAATAAATAACCGGTTTATGATGAAACATTTAGCTTCTGGATAGTATTTGATTTAACGAAATTGCTACAACCACCGCAAATATTGTCTTTGCCATAAAATAATTTAATTGAAATAATCTACTGTAACACAATTATTTTCCACATATTTTTCTGACGTTTTCTATTCGACAGTTGTCAAAAGTGGTATCATTGGTTAAATTTCCTCAGCTGTCACTTGCAAAGTAACACATATTTGTTTGCGAAGATTGATTTTATTAAAGTAATGCCAAAAGGATACATAAAAGATTAGTACTACTTTTGAGAGTTTTACAAATTTAGACAATTTATATGAAACAGATTTAACGAAGCACTGAAGCCTCAACCATCTCCACCACTTGGGGAACCACTAAAGATAAATTGATGCCGATAAATTTGCCGTTAGATTTTGGAGTCAATAATTAAAGTAAATGAGTGTATGTACCAACGTCAATTTGTGTCATAGTGCGAATCTTCAGAATCGCTTTGCAATTCATGAAGTAACCTTACATGGGAAAAGGGTTTCTTTTCAGCACCCACATGAACGTCGTTTTTTGGCATGTTTCGACCACAGACAACAACACAGTGCAACAACGCGGATTACAAAAACTGACTGAAGTAATAACAATTCCTTCATGATTGTCTCGTTCAAATTGCTGAGTGTGTGTGAACGCTTTTGGCAGTTTTAACTGCGTAAGTAGATATTTCCTCGAAACTTTGAGCGTACATGAGAATCAACCATTCAACTTTTCAAGGGTACTTTTCCATGATGATTTTTTGAAGACCAACGTCATCTGTATTTTTCTTTCTGCAAAGAAGCTTAAAATAGCTTGCACTATAGGTATATAAATTTGTTTTTGGTATTTATGTTCAAACATTATTGACGTACGTTAATTCGGTAAAATCGCTTATCCGGCATTGTCTAGGCCCCCTATGTGCAGGACTAAAGACTCTTCTTTAAAATTAGCGTCTGGACTTACCATGAAGGGAAATTCTTCCGAAGATGTTAATGAGCCTCCGACAATACGATTTGTGGTCTTTGGTAGAGAGGTGACAGGACCTGAAGACAAATTTTAAATAATAATTACAGTTCCATCGCTACAAGTTATAAATTAAAGAAGCCTCAACCATCTCCACCACTTGGGGAATTGTGTGTTAGATTTTTTTTTACTTTTTACATTAACAATATTAAAATTAATATGTATAGTAAATATGAAGTATATAGGAGTTAAAAACCTGTAGGTGACGATTTTTCAATATTTAAGTATATTCAAAGATGTATGTTTAAATTTTAAAAATATACCAGGCTCCACACACCAGCACACACACACACACCAACACACACAGTTTCCAAACTCTCATTTCTTGGACATTTGTGCTTGCTACTCTAAAATATTTTGCATGGTTACAATTTATATTTTTTTCAAAATGTTAACAACAGAGTCTCAAATTTATATGGTATCTAAGTGGTTATTTTGCTACGAATATTTAGATTTTGTGCAGTGTCTTTAAGAATTATTAATGATAACGTATTGTAAACTGAAATGACTCGAATGCTTTGCTGGCACAAGTATTCTCCGAAACGAATGTATCAGCTAGCTACAATTGGAGCAGAGACGATGAGGTGTGATCATATTACACTGTTAGCAATGACTGGGTGAACGGATGAGCGATTAAAATTGAGAGAAACTCGAGAAAACCCACCGGCTCACGGTAATGTCTGCCTTGTTTACCATTTGTTGAATATTTTGTATTAAACCCCCTGGATAAACTTGGCGAGAGGAGAAACATCTTATATATCAACGACCAGGGCCCACTTTTGAGGCGAGATACTGGGTGAGCTGGACTTCCACGAAAAACTTTGGCTGCAGGTTCATATCTCAAGTACAGTATACGCCTTTGGAGTAGGAGCTGATCAGTGAAGAATTACACTTTAACAGTCAGATAATTTTTGTTTATATTATACTTTTGTTCCTTTATATATATATTTATATGCAATTTTTTGGCACTAGGCATCAAAATAAGGCTCCTGATCATTGTTAGATAATTGAGGAGGGGGAGAGGTGGGAATATTTTTTAAGTATCAGCTGGAGCAGAAGACAATAAAGAATGTGGATACTTTTTTATTTTTATAATTACTATTTACTTTTAAGAAATACGTCATTGTGTTATTGGAATGATTTTTTCTGAGTTAGAATAAATTATTCTTAGATTGAGAGCGGTAAAGGTATATTATTATCTTATGTATTTCCGTCATTTTGAACACGGCAATTATTGATACTTACAGTGCAAACATGTGCTTCGTCTGTGCGTAAATGTATGAGTTCTTTTATTTCACAAATTTATTATAAAATTCTTATTATGTTTTTTATTTCTGCATGTAAACGTAAACGGTTTGAGAGTGAAATTTGGTTCGGTTAAGCCTGCAACATTTAAAATACTGCCAAATCGCTGGAAATATTGATTGGATTATGTCAGCGATATTTGAGTATAATTTAAAAATAAAGAATAAATTTTTAAACGCAATTTTGCAAGACAGCACGTTTAAAAATAACCTTTTCGGGATTTCTTTTAATTTTTTAATCGCTATGTCAACACTCTACGAAATTATTTTGTGTTGCAAAACTTATGTTTCATCCATTACTTAAAAGTTTAATGTACAAATATATATACTACAGGAGCGCAAACACAATCGCGCATAGATTATTCAAATTGTAAGTCATTGCGTTTACAAAAAGGGCTTGTTTTCTTTTTCGTTCTTGCTTTTTGCGAGACTCTCCACACGAAATTCCGAGAGTTCCCCATGAGAGATCAGGAGCAAGTATAAAAAATCATTGTTTCTGTCAGTTTTTTAAGCTGTTCGTACAGGGCCTTAGTCTTTTTTGCACAAACGTGAAAATTTCACAGTATTTTAGCAAACGTCGTTTAAAAATCATTTCTTGCCCACAGAGGAGAGTTCTTACTTCCACCACATGCACTGGTGACATTTCACTAAAGTTTCTTGGCATTGGCCGCTAAAGCCTGCGATCTTTGTAGACATTTCAAAAACTTAAAAAAACTGATAAGTATACTAGGGATATTTAATATCCACAATAAAAGATATTTATATCAGCTATGTGTTAAAGCACTGAACCACCATTTGAGTTTCGTAATTGGTCAAGTTTCTGTCAGGAACACACCCAATGTCGGCAAAATATTCATAGCAATTTTGTTCTGAATTCAGCGCATCCTGAATGTCCAAGTATTCTATTGTATTCGGCTGCCAATTACAAGGCAGAAACCACTGGCACGTGCATAAAATTTATTTGTCTACTGAGTGGTGAATGTCTTTCAAGAAAAATACATGCTCCTACCCATTAAAAATATATAAAAGCATAAAATTTGGTGGCTGACTAATTATTTAATTAACTTACTCAAAGATACGTTTAAAACCAGCAAAAATATCAGGAACACGTCCATTCTGATGAAGTTTCAGTTGGAAAAATCTTGTAAACCACGTTTCTACGCGTTTAATGTTTACACAAACAACAATCAGTTTTCTAGCTTTGTTTATCGCTAACCGACTTATAGTCGTTTGTTAAAGCGAAACGTTAACATTTTAAATATTGAGTTCTTGTAGGAAAAACCTAATATTCACTTAGCTGTCTCAGAAGCTGGACATATTCGGGGTCCTGTATATTTCGTTTGTGTTTATTTTTAATACTGGTTTAAAAGTTTAATGCTGGTAAGGTTAGGTGTGCCACAAAATCAAAACTTTTCCAAAAAAATTTTGTATTTTTTCCCTTTAAGATAAGATTTTTCATTTTTTTTCATGTCTACTGAACATTACTAAAATAAATTTTTGGTTTGGTTCAGCCATCAACATTTAAATTCTATTTAAAATTTACAAATTTACAAATTTATTGTTTTTTTTTTCCAACTAAAACTAAGTGTATTTGTAGGAGAAGTCCTTGTTATGGACGGACCTAAATGAAATTTAGACCTTCCTATAAACATGGACATGCTGGGATTAGTCATTCTGGGAAGGTGTGCATGCATCGTGTGCTCCATTTGGGGACTGGCAAGCAATGGCAGTGAACGAAGCAATGACTAACTTCCCTTAACTTAAATCTATACTTAGATCTGTGTTAAGTTGGGCCCATGAAAAACCGGAATAGACACTGGGAAAACCCTGGAACATAGACAGTCTGGATGCAAGGGCATGCATTAGTAGTGTAGGAGAATACAGGAGACAGGGGAAGGTCTGGATGAAGTGTTGAACGGGGCATAAAAGAGTCTACCATGCGAGTGTTGGGGTACTTGGACGCGAGGACCGCTTTCATGCTATTATCAGTTTCTGGATTTTTTTGTCAGTGACGCAAGCACTCCTGGTATTGAGTGAAAACACTGACCACTCAATTCGCTGCCAGTCAGCACTTAAGAAACTAGAAACTAGGAAGAAGAAAAATATTAACATCTTACAAACTTGGCATTATATTAATTAATTACTTCGATTTGCAATGCACACTACCAGGAGTGGACGCACAGTTATTACAATTGTGCTCAATAAAATTAATTAAAATAATATTTTCTATTTGAATTTTACTCATTATTTTGGGTTTTGTTCTAAACAATTGTATTTTTTTTTTGTTTTATCAAGGCTATTACTAATTAAATCTTGATTAAGTACTAGATAACATTACTATTATAAATACAAAAATGATACTAGTATAAATAAAGAACTGTCAGCATATATAAGTCACAAGCGAATCGATAAACAAGCACTTGTGTCATTTTTTTTTAAGTGAGCAATTTAAAATCCCTTGCCTTCCAGGAAGTGCAGGTGAGGCCAGCACCCGCCCGGCACAGGGAGTCAGCCATTGAACATACGCAGGGAGCCTGATTCCACACATCTGCGTGCTTTGGACTTTTTTGAATTAGCAGAATATTTATTTTATTTAAGTCAAAATCTCGCAGAGAAAACTTACTGACCGGTTCGCAACGGCGGAGCTGGTGTCTGCTCGCGGTTTGATTGGCCAGGCGACCGGCCACACACAGCGCACCTATGCAGGTCTCCGTTGATGGAATCGAAATCGGCATCTCATATTTACGGTGCAAATATAGATCATGTACTCAAAGAGAAGAAATAAGGGTATTTTTATTATTAAATAGTGAACATTTATCATTAAATTTCTGAGCTGTTCTGATGTAATAATCGTTCATAAGTTGCAGTTGAATCTCTCTGTGCATGGCCCTGACGGGGCAATACACAGGTGCATCTGCCGCTACACCAATGATTTTATTCTGAATTCTCTGAAATTTTATTTAAAGTTGTTTCAGCTGCTGTTGCCAACATTGGTGCCGCGTACGTTATTATTGGTTTCATTAGCACGTTATAAATTTATATTCCGCTTTAACAGAGCTACCTAATCGTATACTCATGACGGGGTAAAGGGTCATGAGCCTAGTGAAAGCTGGTTTTCTGTTCGCGTCTATGTGATCGAGCCGTGGTAGTTTACTTTCCATTTACACGGCTAGAAATTTAACAATTTTTGTGGGAAATTTATTTATTGTCACGGGTATCACTAAATGAATAGGAAACCCTAACAAGGCAGGAAATAACTGATGCGAGTGTGTCAGAAAATTAAGTGCCCAGTAGAATTCGCAAATACAACAATTTATTAACAGATATATTATCACAAACGAATATCTAATCTCATTCTCGAACTGACATCGATCGTTATAAAGCTGTACCCCTGCATTTTGGGGTTGAATACTCGTTACAGGTCGGCTATAACAAAACATACAAAAAATTAACAATCTGGCAAGAATATCAAAGCAGCACTCTTAATCAACTTCTGCCTGCCAAGGTTCAACCTACTGAGGATACACTGTCAATCACAAAGTGGTTGTCATAGATTTACGAGGTGAAATATTATAAACATATTGCAGCCCAGTACGTAAACAAAATACCTAAAAGGGATATAAATATATATACACAATCAATAACAAGTACTGGCTGTGGTTCAAATTAGTTACTACCATGGTAAGTACACATTAAAATTAACTAATTTGGTATCCGTTGAAGTTGTCTAAAGTTTTAATTATGTCCACAAAATATCTCGCTGTCACCCAAGTCACACGTAATCTACGCGGTTATTCTTATGCACCTCGTGCCCTGTGTTAATACTGCAAACTGTCTCTAGGCGGCGGCGACTCCACGATGTTTATAGCGTAGGGCGGCGAACGGTGTCCGGGCAGCGCGGCGGCCTGCCTCGGTGAAGTCCCAGTTGATCTGCTGTCTGTTGACTCGAAGCATTGCCCTTTTATACTCGCAGAACTCCGTACCAGGCTAGAACATAATAGTCTCTTACGTTTGGGGGAACGATGGTCGACTTCCTTTTCCGGTGAATCGGCGCGCAACCGATGACGCCCGACCGCTTCCGAAGAAGCCCGACCACCAGCCCCAGCGTTCAAAGCCCCCGCGCTCAGTGTTGCGCGGGCGGCATCCACAGACATGTTAGGGGCACTGTCGATTGTGTGTGTGTACGAAGGTACACACGTTACACACGGTAAGTCGTGGCTTATCATCATGGGGCTGAAAATATTTACGCATTAATACTATAGCATCTAATTTCACATTGGACTAACATTAGTTCGCCATTTTTATCCACTACTGTTCAATTGAATAAATACGCAGTTTGCTCTCTGTCTGCGGCAAGTTCTAAAATACAATATCTGATAAACATTTCTGTGTTGTCAGCGTAGGAGCCGAACTTGACTGGTCGGTGTGTGGGCTTAGTCTTATCAGGGATATAAATATCGAATAAAACCGGCTTTAATATTCTGTCGTGTGAGAGTACTTTAAAAGATAGATTGGTTAAATACGAGGCAAATATTTTAATATAACAATCGGGGAAGCCAGATTCGAATAATGTACTAGCTGAAGTATCCGGCGTGACCCGGGCTGAAAACATCGTGAAGAACCTTCTTTTAGTCAAACAAAGATTCACAAATGTAACAAGGCGAAGAAAGCATCAAAAATAAATTTTGTAGCACTTATTGTTGAAAAACGTGAAATGTTTGTTTTTAACTTCCTGAAACCCGGCTTGGGGGCTGATTTTCGGATAACCTTGTTCTCATTTGATGCCTATGTAATATTTGGAACATCACTGCCGAGTTATAAGTCTTTAGGACAGTATGCGGAAAAAAATAAAATAAAAATTCTGAACTCTATTCATGCTTTTTGTTTAATCTTTACTACTTACTCTCCGATCTAGTAGTTTAGAAACCATGCATTTTTTTAAAAAACAATCTAACTTCTTATTATCTTTGACTGATTTGTGCAATGGGGGTACATGACTTGATGTAATCTTTTGGGCATACGCCATTGCTAAGCACATGTATGTCTGTAGAAGAAAACTACAAAAAACCAAAAGACAAAAACACAAATTAAGCAAACAATTGCTGTTGTCAACAGTATATAAACACCACATAATATTCCATAACAGGAATATGGTCAACAAACAAAGAAAAACAAGAAAAATGGACTTAGAGAACGAAAAAAAAAAACACAAATTATGACAGCACAAAAATATTGAACCCAAAAAAATTCAGCACAACAGTTGAAACGAGACAAAAACATGACAAAACGAAAATACGAAACAAACACAATAGTTTTCCAAAACAGAAACAAGCGACGTTTCGGGAACTGCTATCTGCTCCCGTCCTCAGGCAAAGACGCACATGGTACGATAACACAGTCGTTTATGAGAAACTAACACAGTCGCTTCTTTCCACAGCGATATAAAATACTGTAACATAAAAATGGCCTTTTTCATTAATTCAGCTAGGTATTCTAAAATTTAATCAGGCCGTTTCTTAAGGACTGCTGCGTGTATGCCATGATTTCGCAATGTATTACATTGTTTCATATGTTGATAGCTGTTAATTCTAAGGTATTTATATATTTCAGCTTTAAATTACGGATCATCACATGCTTCCATATTAGGTTAAATGAATAGTTCAATAATATTCGCGAAGGCTAGTGACTTTTTTATTGGTTTAAAAGTGACTTTGGTTTCGTTTTGCAGTGGTGGTATTTTATTTACCTTATTAAGAAACCGCTTTGTCATTCTCCAGGTGCAACAATCTTGCTCCTGAATCTGGGAAACTTTCACCTCCCATTGGCTGCCCTTCCATAGAGTTATCTCATAGGAAATCATACTTTGCAATACATAAATTCACACTTCAAAGTTATGCTGTTCACATGTAGTAAATTTACGCCTCAATCTAATTTTCTGAGAAATAAAATCCCTTATATGCGCCGGCAGTTTATGCTGCTTACACTTAACTTTCCTTTCCGGAATGCACAGGTTTATTGCAGTTTGTATGTTTATTGTAAGTTTTGTTACAACAGATTCTACATTGCTTCTGAGTTGGCAGAATCAGCTGTCGGCAGGTTACGGTTAGGTTGGTATGAAAACCTCGTAGTCAGTGTTTTTTTATTTATAGTATTTAATTTTTTCGGCGGATTAGTGACAGTTTCCACGTCATCGAACGTGATCAGACGACATTTTTTGCATCACTGTTAGTTCGGAGCCAGCTTGAACACTTTTCTTTTATACATTGTCTAATGTTTCTGGGTTGAATCTTGGTCATGGGTTGGTTCCAAGGGAGCATAAATTTAATATTTTATTCACTTTGTTTCCCCCACAGTTCCGGTTATTGTGTTTGGCATTAATTTCGCCCACTACCATAAATACAGAACGTCCAGATCATTCTCCGTTAGTGACCTGCCTGCATACATAGAAGTTGATCTTTTTGCTTATTATTTATTGTAATTTACACCAACTGCTTCTAATATATTAAATTCTGGTTATTTATATTAATTTTGTTTCATACTTATGTGGACCACTAAGGCAACCCCGCTGCTGGTCACGCCTATGAACATTATAATTTAAGATCGTGAGGCGATCGGCTGTAATCAAACTGAACACGATCACAGCGATGAGAACTTCATGAATGACTTGCAAATGAAACTGTTTCGCAAAGGACTAATAGTTCTTGGATGTAATTGAGAACGTTCTGGATGAGGAAATTCGCCTTCGGTAGGTACTATGGCGCTACCGGATCTGGGCACTCGCCTTGTTATATCTGCGGAGAGTTGGTTCATGTATGACGTGTGCCCGCACTCGCCCTGGTCTGCCAGTGACTCGCCCAGAGGCACCAGAAACTCGCTCTGGGGAGCCAGACACTCGCTCTGGGGAGCCAGACACTCGCTCTGGGGAGCCAGACTCCCGCTCTGGGGTGCCATACTCTCACTATGGGGTGCCAGACACTGGCTTTGGGGCGCGAGACACTCGCTCCGTAGCGCCAGGCTCTCGCTATGGGACCCCAGAGACTCACCTTGGGGTGCCAGTCACTCGCTCTCGGAAGCCAGACACTCGCTCTGGGGAGCCAGACTCCCGCTCTGGGGTGCCATACTCTCACTATGGGGTGCCAGACACTGGCTCTGTGGCGCGAGACACTCGCTCCGTAGCGCCAGGCTCTCGCTATGGGACCCCCGAGACTCGCCTTGGGGTGCCAGTCACTCGCTCTCGGAAGCCAGACACTCGCTCTGGGGAGCCAGACTCCCGCTCTGGGGTGCCATACTCTCACTCATGGGGTGCCAGACACTGGCTCTGGGGCGCGAGACACTCGCTCCGTAGCGCCAGGCTCTCGCTATGGGACCCCAGAGACTCGCCTTGGGGTGCCAGTCACTCGCTCTCGGAAGCCAGACACTCGCTCTGGGGAGCCAGACTCCCGCTCTGGGGTGCCATACTCTCACTCATGGGGTGCCAGACACTGGCTCTGGAGCGCGAGACACTCGCTCCGTAGCGCCAGGCTCTCGCTATGGGACCCCAGAGACTCGCCTTGGGGTGCCAGTCACTCGCTCTCGGAAGCCAGACACTCGCTCTGGGGAGCCAGACTCCCGCTCTGGGGTGCCATACTCTCACTATGGGGTGCCAGACACTGGCTCTGGGGCGCGAGACACTCGCTCCGTAGCGCCAGGCTCTCGCTATGGGACCCCAGAGACTCGCCTTGGGGTGCCAGTCACTCGCTCTCGGAAGCCAGACACTCGCTCTGGGGAGCCAGACTCCCGCTCTGGGGTGCCATACTCTCACTCATGGGGTGCCAGACACTGGCTCTGGGGCGCGAGACACTCGCTCCGTAACGCCAGGCTCTCGCTATGGGACCCCAGAGACTCGCCTTGGGGTGCCAGTCACTCGCTCTCGGAAGCCAGACACTCGCTCTGGGGAGCCAGACTCCCGCTCTGGGGTGCCATACTCTCACTATGGGGTGCCAGACACTGGCTCTGGGGCGCGAGACACTCGCTCCGTAGCGCCAGGCTCTCGCTATGGGACCCCAGAGACTCGCCTTGGGGTGCCAGTCACTCGCTCTCTGAAGCAAGACACTCGCTCTGGGGAGCCAGACTCCCGCTCTGGGGTGCCATACTCTCACTCATGGGGTGCCAGACACTGGCTCTGGGGCGCGAGACACTCGCTCCGTAACGCCAGGCTCTCGCTATGGGACCCCAGAGACACGCCTTGGGGTGCCAGTCACTCGCTCTCGGAAGCCAGACACTCGCTCTGGGGAGCCAGACTCCCGCTCTGGGGTGCCATACTCTCACTCATGGGGTGCCAGACACTGGCTCTGGGGCGCGAGACACTCGCTCCGTAGCGCCAGGCTCTCGCTATGGGACCCCAGAGACACGCCTTGGGGTGCCAGTCACTCGCTCTCGGAAGCCAGACACTCGCTCTGGGGAGCCAGACTCCCGCTCTGGGGTGCCATACTCTCACTCATGGGGTGCCAGACACTGGCTCTGGGGCGCGAGACACTCGCTCCGTAGCGCCAGGCTCTCGCTATGGGACCCCAGAGACTCGCCTTGGGGTGCCAGTCACTCGCTCTCGTAAGCCAGACACTCGCTCTGGGGAGCCAGACTCCCGCTCTGGGGTGCCATACTCTCACTATGGGGTGCCAGACACTGGCTCTGGGGCGCGAGACACTCGCTCCGTAGCGCCAGGCTCTCGCTATGGGACCCCAGAGACTCGCCTTGGGGTGCCAGTCACTCGCTCTCTGAAGCCAGACACTCGCTCTGGGGAGCCAGACTCCCGCTCTGGGGTGCCATACTCTCACTCATGGGGTGCCAGACACTGGCTCTGGGGCGCGAGACACTCGCTCCGTAACGCCAGGCTCTCGCTATGGGACCCCAGAGACACGCCTTGGGGTGCCAGTCACTCGCTCTCGGAAGCCAGACACTCGCTCTGGGGAGCCAGACTCCCGCTCTGGGGTGCCATACTCTCACTCATGGGGTGCCAGACACTGGCTCTGGGGCGCGAGACACTCGCTCCGTAGCGCCAGGCTCTCGCTATGGGACCCCAGAGACTCGCCTTGGGGTGCCAGTCACTCGCTCTCGGAAGCCAGACACTCGCTCTGGGGAGCCAGACTCCCGCTCTGGGGTGCCATACTCTCACTATGGGGTGCCAGACACTGGCTCTGGGGCGCGAGACACTCGCTCCGTAGCGCCAGGCTCTCGCTATGGGACCCCAGAGACTCGCCTTGGGGTGCCAGTCACTCGCTCTCGGAAGCCAGACACTCGCTCTGGGGAGCCAGACTCCCGCTCTGGGGTGCCATACTCTCACTCATGGGGTGCCAGACACTGGCTCTGGGGCGCGAGACACTCGCTCCGTAACGCCAGGCTCTCGCTATGGGACCCCAGAGACACGCCTTGGGGTGCCAGTCACTCGCTCTCGGAAGCCAGACACTCGCTCTGGGGAGCCAGACTCCCGCTCTGGGGTGCCATACTCTCACTCATGGGGTGCCAGACACTGGCTCTGGGGCGCGAGACACTCGCTCCGTAGCGCCAGGCTCTCGCTATGGGACCCCAGAGACTCGCCTTGGGGTGCCAGTCACTCGCTCTCGGAAGCCAGACACTCGCTCTGGGGAGCCAGACTCCCGCTCTGGGGTGCCATACTCTCACTATGGGGTGCCAGACACTGGCTCTGGGGCGCGAGACACTCGCTCCGTAACGCCAGGCTCTCGCTATGGGACCCCAGAGACACGCCTTGGGGTGCCAGTCACTCGCTCTCGGAAGCCAGACACTCGCTCTGGGGAGCCAGACTCCCGCTCTGGGGTGCCATACTCTCACTATGGGGTGCCAGACACTGGCTCTGGGGCGCGAGACACTCGCTCCGTAGCGCCAGGCTCTCGCTATGGGACCCCAGAGACTCGCCTTGGGGTGCCAGTCACTCGCTCTCGGAAGCCAGACACTCGCTCTGGGGAGCCAGACTCCCGCTCTGGGGTGCCATACTCTCACTATGGGGTGCCAGACACTGGCTCTGGGGCGCGAGACACTCGCTCCGTAACGCCAGGCTCTCGCTATGGGACCCTAGAGACACGCGTTGGGGTGCCAGTCACTCGCTCTCGGAAGCCAGACACTCGCTCTGGGGAGCCAGACTCCCACTCTGGGGTGCCATACTCTCACTCATGGGGTGCCAGACACTGGCTCTGGGGCGCGAGACACTCGCTCCGTAACGCCAGGCTCTCGCTATGGGACCCCAGAGACACGCCTTGGGGTGCCAGTCACTCGCTCTCGGAAGCCAGACACTCGCTCTGGGGAGCCAGACTCCCGCTCTGGGGTGCCATACTCTCACTCATGGGGTGCCAGACACTGGCTCTGGGGCGCGAGACACTCGCTCCGTAGCGCCAGGCTCTCGCAATGGGACCCCAGATACTCGCCTTGGGGTGCCAGTCACTCGCTCTCGGAAGCCAGACACTCGCTCTGGGGAGCCAGACTCCCGCTCTGGGGTGCCATACTCTCACTATGGGGTGCCAGACACTGGCTCTGGGGCGCGAGACACTCGCTCCGTAGCGCCAGGCTCTCGCTATGGGACCCCAGAGACTCGCCTTGGGGTGCCAGTCACTCGCTCTCGGAAGCCAGACACTCGCTCTGGGGAGCCAGACTCCCGCTCTGGGGTGCCATACTCTCACTATGGGGTGCCAGACACTGGCTCTGGGGCGCGAGACACTCGCTCCGTAGCGCCAGGCTCTCGCTATGGGACCCCAGAGACTCGCCTTGGGGTGCCAGTCACTCGCTCTCTGAAGCCAGACACTCGCTCTGGGGAGCCAGACTCCCGCTCTGGGGTGCCATACTCTCACTCATGGGGTGCCAGACACTGGCTCTGGGGCGCGAGACACTCGCTCCGTAACGCCAGGCTCTCGCTATGGGACCCCAGATACACGCCTTGGGGTGCCAGTCACTCGCTCTCGGAAGCCAGACACTCGCTCTGGGGAGCCAGACTCCCGCTCTGGGGTGCCATACTCTCACTCATGGGGTGCCAGACACTGGCTCTGGGGCGCGAGACACTCGCTCCGTAGCGCCAGGCTCTCGCTATGGGACCCCAGAGACTCGCCTTGGGGTGCCAGTCACTCGCTCTCGGAAGCCAGACACTCGCTCTGGGGAGCCAGACTCCCGCTCTGGGGTGCCATACTCTCACTATGGGGTGCCAGACACTGGCTCTGGGGCGCGAGACACTCCCTCCGTAGCGCTAGGCTCTCGCTATGGGACCCCAGAGACTCGCCTTGGGGTGCCAGTCACTCGCTCTCGGAAGCCAGACACTCGCTCTGGGGTTCCAGACTCCCGCTCTGGGGTGCCATACTCTCACTCATGGGGTGCCAGACACTGGCTCTGGGGCGCGAGACACTCGCTCCGTAGCGCTAGGCTCTCGCTATGGGACCCCAGAGTCACGCCTTGGGGTGCCAGTCACTCGCTCTCGGAAGCCAGACACTCGCTCTGGGGAGCCAGAATCCCGCTCTGGGGTGCCATACTCTCACTCATGGGGTGCCAGACACTGGCTCTGGGGCGCGAGACACTCGCTCTGTAGCGCCAGGTTCTCGCTATGGGACCCCAGAGACACGCCTTGGGGTGCCAGTCACTCGCTGATAATGCAGAGGCACATATTAACAAAGCGCGAAACAATTTAAGTTTCTACTTCTCTGAGTGAGACAATTTTTGATCCACTTAGCTTTTTTAAATTTATATTACAGTTTGGCGTGTTTAATAGAAACTAATCTCGCAATACAGCCACAAACCTACTGTCACTATGAGTGGTTAAAATATTCAGATGTCGGTTGGTTTTAACTT
This sequence comes from Bacillus rossius redtenbacheri, assembly GCF_032445375.1. Classification (NCBI taxonomy): domain Eukaryota; kingdom Metazoa; phylum Arthropoda; class Insecta; order Phasmatodea; family Bacillidae; genus Bacillus; species Bacillus rossius. The sequence goes on along the minus strand of NC_086330.1, from coordinate 274,588,284 downwards.
GTACTTATTTTACTAAAATCTAATCTTCGTTTTCAGTTAAATATGTAACAGAAATATTTTAACTTCAAACGCAGATTTATAATATTATTATGTGCCTTGTAATTTATTTTTTTTTTTGAGCGAATTTTAGTCATCCCTTCATTGAATAATAAACCTAAAATCTGGCAAATGCTTTCAAACATTGTCCTAATTTGTTCATTGAAGTGGATGAAAAATAGGTGAAATAAGGTTTTATTAAGAAAAAAAATTTACTCTCCACCAATGGAGCTCGGGTCGACAAAGCTCGTCACTGTCTCAACACACACTGCCTCACACTACTCACCCGTCCGCCGCACGCACAACACAACACAACACAACACCGTCCCGGAATGCTTCGGTCCCCGACGGCCGCCTCTCGTCGCCCGCTATAGCTCGCCAAGGGGCCACTCGCTCTCTGCACTTAACTGCCCTCGCAGGCCGATCCTCATCTCTAGCCTACTGCGGCCGCGAGTATCCCGTCCCTCGCTGATGGAGGTAGTCGCCGGCTTGTACACCTGGCCAGTCCCGCCCTGGGACCGGCGACTAACCCGCTTGTTTGTGCGTCTTCGGACTTACTGTCGTTGAAAAAAAGGGGGGTTGTCTGTAAAGTTGGTTTACGGACGATAATTTTACGTGATAACGTCATAAGAAAACATTGATGTTTGCAGTTTTTGCAAATTTAATTTATATAATTTGTTTAAATATAATCACGAACAATTAGTTAAAACGCCCGCCTTAACCTGTTTGATATTATAGAAGATTTTCTCGCACGGTGGTTGGCCGGTTCTTGCACGATAGGCTCAGGCGGAACGTGACAATTTTTCGTGCGTGCAGCCAGCGTTAATCGATTTATAAGACGTTATATCGTCAAAAATGTATCCGATGCTATTCATACCAAATTTAAGAATTAGTTATAAATAATAAATATACAGACCACTTACAAATTTTACTTTTACCCGAAATTCCGCTGCTAAGGGGGTAAAAGTGGTCCTAAGTTTCGTTTTATCATAAAAACATCATATCTTCGAGGTAAATAATCTAAAGTGAGGTTTTACAGCTTTAAAAATAGTTATAATAAAATTACAAAGTTCTCTTTGGAATTTTCCAAAACTACAAAAACTACAGGAAAACAATATTGTATTAATTACCCTTTCTACTAAAGGAAATGATTTAAAAAAGTATAAAAAATTACATATTTTAAAAATCAAGTATTGTGTATTTATTTTTTTATATGGATTTGACTGCCTATAGAATGAAATTTGAGTAATATTTGATACGTTAAAAATAATCATCAGTCCAAGATTAGTAAAAAGGTATACGGTTGGATCCAAAAACATTATCATACAAACAATTCGAATTTACTTTTACCTAATAATTTACCCTTCTCAAATAGTCTATAAAATACAGTAGTTCCCATTTAAAGCACATTTAAAGAGAGATAAATATGACACATGAGCAAACATTTAAAGGTGGGGGGGGGATACATGTATTTTTCCTATAGCCAACTATTCGTTGTATGCCTGCGAGTATTTAGACCTCAAACTTAATATTATTTCGCTGATCATAATAGTCGTTTAATAAAGTGTAAAGCGATGTACTGCAGTAAAGTCATCATCTTCGGAAAAAGCTATGTCTGATATTTATGGACTGTAATCATGTATACCACGCGAATTTAGTAGCGAAAAAATGCTAGTGTGTATATATATATTAATTTATTTATGTGTTTGTTGATTTTGGTTGGCGTGTGTGTGAATCAATAAAATTGAAAGCAAATTTGCATTTACTAGTGCATGAAATTATAGCATGTAATAATGCTGCATACGAATTTGTTAATTAAGATTTAGTATAAAGTTGTAGTAAATATCTGTAGTTTAGGATATCATTTGCATATTCTCTAGAAATTCTGTTTTCCTAAAACCTTGAAAAACTAGTTTAAAAAAGTTTAAACACACTTTTTTAATTCATATAAATATTTTTATAAAATTTTGTAAAAGTAAAATTATAAATTCAAATAAAACCGTGAGAAAAATTGTGATATAATGGAAACAAAATAATTTAGGAAGCAATCTTTATCAGCTCTCTATGTTTATATCTTATTTCTGTAAATTTATCACAATAGTGTTCTTGCATTTTATGTCTCGTCACAAACTTGTTCACGAGATATTTATTTCGAAGCTCACATATAATTTATAGTTAATATATGGTGACTAAATTAGAGTCTAAATATAAAATTAAGACAACTTTTTTTTTCAAATATGTATTGAAAGTATATCAGTGACCATAACTTAAAATAACCAACATGACGTGTGGAACCATGCCTTATGGCTCATTTTCACCCACAATATTGATCAATGGTTTTATTGGCATTGTTATATATATGTAGGACCAAAAAAAGTAAGAATCAATAGAATTAAATAAAGCTTTAAAATAAAAATGTAAATACAGAAATACAAAAAATTACAATGACTTAGAAAAACTATTTAAAATAAATACACACACCTTAAACAACAAAACAATTAAAAAACAACAAAAATATTAATAAAAAACTTAGGAAATTTAATTAGGTAGGATCAGATAAAAATCTAAAATGTTGTATAAAGGTAAATAAAAAATACTAAGTAATATGACTCCCTTAAGATTAAATAAGTTACTTTAATAAACAAAACGATTAACAAATTCGGATTGTAAGTATAAATAGACAATGTGATACTATTTTTAAAAAAATATAGAAATGAAACAATAACAAAATATAAATAAAAGGTGAAAATATAAAAAAAATCATGTCCACCCGTGCGAAGCCGGGACGGGCTGCTAGTTATTAATATAATGGGTGTAAATAGTCGCGCTATTGATGATAATTATAAATACCTGTGCGCTGTTGCACGCATGATGTTACACTTTGTGAATTTACTTTAAAAATATGTGAAACAGAATGACAAAAACGAGGGAGTTTTTTAATTAAAATTTAAGAAATAGCCCTTAGATATAAGTAATGACAAAATCAACATGGCGTGTTGAGTACGAAACTAAAGTCTCTACTTAAGAAAGTGGAAGTCCACGTCACATAACCAACGCACCTTGTCTGTGGTTCTGTTACCCCGGTTGCATACCAAGTAGGAGCGACGACTCCCATCAGGCATTGCGGCGCCTTTGATGTCTCGCCGCTCGCCGCCTTCCTCTCAGCGTTTTAATCACTCGCTAGCGCCGCCTGCTTGCGAGGTTCTCTTGCCAGCTATATCCCTACAGATTGCCGCTCCTGTTTTCATCCCTTAGCCGAGCATTAATCCTCCGTGGAGACCAAGCCCCGATACACCGTAAAAAATATCGAAAAACATTGTAACACGATGAACACACTTTTTGATTCTATAACACTGTGACTTTCCAAATACTGCTTTAAAAGACGCTTTGTCCTTAATGATTCTTGAAAAATATCAGAAGAATATCAGTGATTTTCGTTAACCCTCCGAATCGTTGAAAGGGTCCCTGCAGAATCGCCGCTGCAGGCTTTCGTGAGAGAACGAACCGCCTCCGACCTTTCATTCATCCGCGTGTCTTTCGATGGATTTTTGTCACAAACGTAAAAATGTAATGATATTTTATTGCTGTGTCAGCCAACTGCTGTCTAAAAGTTTCATGTTTGTATATTACTTTCAAATGATGATAATTTTCAACATATAAACATTTCTAATTGCCTGAAAATAGTGTGTGTGAAACCCACAAATCCAAATAACATATTACTGAAATAGTACTTGCTAGTTAATACACCAAATTGTGTTGGATTTGAAAGAATTCGGCAAACATTTAACAGCTGATTTCTTCACTGAATGCATAATCCGCTTAAATTATTTAGAATTTTTTTATTTTTGGCGACAGCGAGTTCATTAGAGTCAGGTTACACACGAGAAAAAAGACTAGCTGTATTTAGAATGTCATCCATAATGCCATACAATTTAGGAATCGGCCTCGCACTGGCCTGGAGTGCTTTCATAAAACCAAGGAAACCAAAACCAAATCATGATGGCAGGACCAAAGGTCTTCCAGAATGTGATTCCAGGTCTTACTACCGAACAACATTGCTCCAGATATTGTACAGTCAATACAAAAGGGGGAAAACGTGACTTACCACTACTAAATCTTTCGTGTAGAGGAGCTTATGTTTAAATTCCTTCATAAATTACGTAATATTTTCTTTAAGCGCTATTTTTTCTGTGTAATTACATATATACATAACTGTTAAACCAGAACAATACACACGCATTAAATAAAACTAGATGCAGGTGTACGTATACACGCATACAGACAGAGACGATATCATTGAATGACATTGGACCACCAGACAAGACTACACACAACTACTAATACTCAAAATATGGTACACTATTCATTGGCTGCTGCTTGTGTTAGATGTCATCACCGTCTTTCTTGATCCGAGTTGGATTTTCATGACCGAGGCTGGAATTATTACCATCGGCACAAGCATTTCTACCGCGAGTGGGATTGACGCTAGTCTAATTAAACCAGACGTACGAACAAGCATTAATTTGCAAATGAAGTGCATACACTTTCACGTGACATTGAAATCCGCTCATAATTTCCTCTCCCCCCCCCCCCCCCCCTAAAAACATAAACTTGCCGCCCTTCACTACATCAGTAAATCTCCTGACAATTTGCTGGTATATTTTTGGCTGCAGAAAACTGTTTGGAAATTACATTGCACAAAATGTCAACCTCAAAATTACGCATACAGACTGTGTCACAATGCCACACACATAAAAATTGACATCTCTCAAAAGTAGTACCAATGGTTTACGTTTCCTTCTGCCACTGTTGTTCTGTCAAATGTTTTTGTAAATATCTTCATGTTAAAAAACAAGCATCTTGTTACGGGGCGCTACATGTAAATGCCCCTTAAAAAGGTGATTTACGCTTGTGAAACCACCGGCTGACCTGAGGTCAGTGATAGCGCCGCATGCACGAGAAGGATGGCCATCGCCACGCGGGGAAGGCGGCGAATGGACCCTGAATGTGTGAAATTGGTGGAAACCGTAAATGGCAGTGACCAGGGGAACACATTCTAGAACGAATTGATCACACCAGGTGGAGAGGTAAGTAAATGACGCAGACGCCGGAGCTCAGTCACTCTACAGAGTGTCGGCAGAGATCAAGGACGAGACTACGCTACTGCTGACGGCGAACCAACAAGATGTGCAACGAGTTAGCTGAGCGAGTGAGCTTAGCGAGTCACATGGAAGGAACCTGTGTTTGAAGCTGCAGCCATGTAGGTTACGAGACAAAGGCAACGAGTACAACACTCGCTAGGCGAGTGAGTTGCAGTTTCAGTTAGTATATATATATATATATATATATATATGTATGTATGTATCAACGTAGCAGTATCTACTGCTAATTGTGCACACAATCGCGCGGGTACCGAGTAAGAAACTTGCCAAGCGAGGATAAGCTGTAACCCTGCTCGCTGAGGTTGTCTCCACTTACCAACGCATGGAGCGAGTGCGGGAAGTATTCGCCGCCTGCAACTGCTGGTCGCTGGTGCGGCCACTGATCCAACGAGGTGCCCCGCAGGCGTGTCCATGGGCGGTCAATAACCAAGCAAACTCGCCGGGCGAGTTCCCCTGCTGGAGAGGTCCTGGGACGACGGCTCGTTGCAGGAGCGGGCCATACCGGCGAGTGGTGTCCATCCTGAGGTCCAAGACCCGAGTCCCGGAGCAGCCGCCCGAAGGAGGGCTGGAGTGAAGGGGCCGACAGCCGAGGAGTCCAGGCGTTGCAGCCGAATTGGGCAGAGAGACGCCAGCGCACCTCGCGTGTGTTGGACTGCCGGGAAAGAAGACAACCGACGCTTCTTAAAAAAATGTGAGTAGAAACATTTTTCACCAGCCACTTCCTTCGGTGGTGAGTAAATTAATTTTACAAGTTTTTTGAGGACTCGCCTTGGAGACGAGTGCGCTGGTTAAGTAGAAAGTATGAACTATGGTTTCATTTCATGTTTAATTAAAGAGCCTTAGTTAAATGAATAATACTTTTAATTAAACTTTTAAATAGTCCGTGTTAGCAGTAAGTAGATGTTTAATGTTATTACAACCATAAATTTTATGAATTGGTCTTTACGGGCATTTAAAGATAAATCAGAACAGTATAGGAAGTGTAATTTAAGTGTTGCTCAAACAGAGTTGTCTTATGCTTAATTTTTGATGCCATATATTTTATTTGGTTGATGGATTTTAAAATAATAGTATCATGACGCCTTATAGAGGAAGATACCTAATTTATAATAACCTTGTTACGTTTGTAAATAATGTTCTTTATTTGTTAATAATAATAATAATAATAATAATAATAATAGAAGAAAAATAAATCCTTTTTTAAATGGTTCTGTAGCCCGGCTTCCTGAAGGTTTTTTCTAACCACAACGAACTTAAAAATTACATTCGGGAAATGTGTACCACTGGTACTTCTTTTACAAACTCTCAAGATCAGGACAAGTTACATGACGTAGACTGTATCACTATTTACAAGTTAATCTGGATTTTCTGACATCGAGATTGCATTCTTTGAAAATGAATTGACAATATTAGTACAGGAATGTGGCTACGGCGTCAGGTTCCAGGATGTGGTGTGTTTGTGGGGTATCGGTTGTCTTGGAACCTACATCTCTGATGATGTCACGGCGGCAACCTTGGATGAACTTGAACTTGAAATATGAACATGTCCTTGACCTTTGACATTTATTTTTACCTTTGACCTTGTCCTTTGACTTCAGTCGCCACATAGGTTTCAACCATATTGACATTGAGCGCCCCAATCTCTGAACGTATAACTGTTTGTTACGGTCGCCATCTTTAAATCTTATGTCATGTCCACCTTCTTGGATCTTACATTAGTGTCACTTTTTTCGATTCGGACGTTTTGTCCACAATTGTGTTTTAGTTTTCTGAACGCTGCCATTTAAAAAAAGACGTCAATCGCCATATTGTGTTTTATGTTCTTCTGGAGGCCACCATTTTAAATACCGTCATCTCAATGTTTGCTGTTTTTTTGCTAGAGAGTGCCAGAATCTCTTTGTATTATGTAAATAAGGACTATGTTCCATTTCTTACCAGTGTTATTGTGGACTTTTCCAACATATTAAATTTAATTGTTTAGTACAAAACGCTTTGATTCGTAGCGATTCTAACCAAGATAAATCAAACCTCAGAGTTGAAAAACATATGCCTTTGACCGGACGGCCATATTCAGGCTTGTATTTTTTTTAATGAAGTAATTTTTAATAGCATCACCTGCTAGAGGACATTTACGTCATCTTTATTTTTCAATACTTACTATTAGGAGCGCTAGTTTAGATACACACAGCGCCTGCTAAAGAGCGCTGACACCATATTGTTTTCAGTAATCAATACAAGAACGCTGGCATATTATGAATTTAAGCAACTTATATGATTTTTTCACATATTTTTTGAAATAGATAATTTCTTACCTGAAATTATATTTTTAGCTTTGATCAAGGTTTGAACCGATGGCAGGAATCGATCGAATCAATCAGTAAATTAATGTGTGATTCTTTTGATGATTTCTATCATTTTTTTCTGTATTTCTGGTTTAATAACTACGGATTTTCAAGGTGGCGGCCACGATGGTTGACAAGATGGCGGCACCACACTCTAGTACACGGCGTTTTTACTGCCTGACACTACATTTAAAACAAAGTACATGTCTGAAAATGTATTTTTTATATACCTTATTTAATTATCGGTCTGGTAAATGTCTGGATGGCCGTGCGGTCAAAGTGCGTTTTTATTCCAACCTAGAGGTCAAAGCTTTCATGGTCCAAATAACCTTGAATCCAAAGTATTTTGAATGAAAAAAATTAAATTTAATACGTCGATACGGACCACAACAACATTGTAAAGTAATGGAGCATAGTCCTTATTTGCATGAGACAGGGCGATTATGGTACTCTCCAGGAACAAACAGCAGAATCAAAGATGACGTTTTCTAAGACTGCGGCCTCCAGAAGAACTTAAGAAACACGATGTCGGACACGATGTCCGAATCGAAAAATGTGACTGTGAGTTCAGATCCAAGATGGCGGATATGACATTATAATTAATGATGGTGCAACATTCGGGAATTGGGGCACTCGATGTCAATATGGCAGAAACCAAGATAGTGACTGGGGTCAAAGGTTAAGGTCAAGGACAAGGTCAAATGATAAGTTCAAGTCTATCCAAGATGGCTGCCGTGACATCATCGGAGATGTAGGTTCAAAGTTACAGAAACCACCACACACACCACACCCTGGAACCTGCTGCCGTACCTCCATTCCTATACTACTTACAATAATCATTTTATTTTAAAATTAAGACTTTAAGTCCTATAAGCCTGCAGCAATAACTTTCTTTTTTTTTACGTGTTGACAGCTGTTAATAATAATTGAAAAAATAATTTAGAAGGGAATCTGACATATTTATTTATACAAAATTGAGTTTTCTGTAGCCATAAAGAATCCTTTGTTAATTTAATGAGAGATTAGTACGAGTGACAACTATATAAAAATTTTAATGACGTCACCAACATAGTGGTTCTTACGTCATTGACACTTCTACATTCTTACGAAACAAACTTGAAAAAATGGAAGTTTTGGGCGGAAAAAATTATTTTTATTTAAATTGCATTTCATGGTGAAATTACATTTTGGTTATCATAAAGTGTTGTATAATCGTGCCTTTTATTTTTTACAGCACGATATGGAACATTTATTACCTATGTTTTCGGTAATCAACATAAAATTCAATGATTATATTATATTTTGTATTACCAAAATTATTTTTCTTTTAACTTATAGTAAACTTAAATTTCCAAATTAAATTAATTAACATTAGAAATATTTTATTGATGAATCGTCATTATCACTATAAAAGTTGTGATATAAGTTTACCTATCTTTTTTTTTAAGTGTATTACAAAATAATCTCGAATTGTATGATTCATATTTTACTTTACCGTGTCAACTATAATATTTTTGGAATTAATTCGTGAACAAATTTTTCAGTTTCTCTACTCTTTATTGGAAACCTTTATTCAAATTTCTTATGAAAAAATGGTGGTTTTGAAAAGTCAGAAAGTTGACTGCAGTTTGCAGCAGTGTAGTTTTCCGATGAATTGTTTTACAAAATGCAATGTACAGGGCGTCAGCTCCTTTTGAGATTAAGCTGCATTGTTCTCATCTTTGCTTTTAGCAGCTTTCCGACACACAGATGGATACAAAGACGTGCAAGGTGAGCTTTATCGGGCGTTATTGCTTCACCCAGAGACTTTTTGTGCGGGTGGCAGCGCAAACAACGAGGAGTGCTGTTGATTGTTCGGATAGGCGTGCGTCCCTTAAAAAAAAATAAAAGCCACCCACTCTTATCGTGATGAAAAGCAGAAAATGTCAGGGGAAGACCTTAGTCGATGGAATTTGAAATGCCACATACATTTTCGAAAGCAAATACATCAGGAGAGGAATTTCACTTGGCTTAAAAGGAAAGACGTCAATTTTATTCATTTTTTGTTACGCTTACTATGCTGGCACTTACGGCCAAATATGATTTTTGCGAGCTATAAGCTTACAGCGAGATTTCACATTATTCCTCCTTTAAACACACGTTTCGTTATAACTTGCATATTGTTTGAGTCTGAGGCCTGGCCTGGTTATCAAATTCATTGCTAAAAGCAAATACGCAAGGAAGCAATAAAGTACAGCTGAATGATTTATGTGCGAAAAATCTTCCGTTTTAGTCAAATTAGTCAAAAAGATTGCATTGCTATCAGCATTGCATTTGTTAGAAAATAACGTTACCAACATTACAATAGTAAAACAAATAACTTTTCAGCAAAACTTTTTTTTACATTTTTTATCTGTATGTATAACATGTATATTGCTTGTTATATTTCCCAAATGCTTCAAATTTTCTTTTACAAGTAAATATTTGTTATTCGTCATATATAATCGAATATGTTATTTAATATAATATCCATGCCACTAGGTTGCCTGTAACTCCTAGCCTGTTTTCATAGCTTATAGATTCCGGTATTGGCATCAAGTGAATTTGCGGAAAGTAAACCCGGACCCAATGCCAAAGTTACAAGTATTGTTATGTTAAGCTATTCTTCCAAATATACTGAATTTTGTTAATATGGGGTAATATACAGTGTATTGGCAATTGGCTGTAGCTTAAAAGTAACACATCGTCTCTGCTATAGCGCGTCCCATGCTTAGATTGAAGTGTGCATTTAAATCGGCGTTTACTTTCTTTTTCTAATGCATGGTTTCTGCTATTATCGCTGACCTTTTTTCGGTGTTATCTGTTGCCAGATGCATGCCATAGAGCGCATAAGTTTTAGACACAAATTTGTAATGCAATGAAAATTTGTTTATGTATCGGTAAAGTTTGAAATGAGAATTTTGGGGCAATATTTTCCTGGTGTATTTAATAAAGAGCATCATCTGATAATTTCCATTTATTTTTCTAAGATCTTTTTGAAGGGCGCCATCTTGGCTTCAACCGTTTTAGTAAACATTTTATTTATATCCTTTCATTCTAAGAAGTTAGGATCTATTCATTATTGCACATACTTAAAAGGAATACCTTTTTATTAAAAGTGACTGTTGCAAATAGTTTCTTCTATGAAATAATAACTGTTTTTAAGCGCTTAATTAGTTTTTTTGTCAGAATGGGAAATTTAATAATACTGTCAGTATAAACTATTTTGTGGCCTTAGAATATTCAAGTAATATTATAACTAAACAATATATTAAACATTATTATAAAATATAGTGTACAAAATAATACTTTTAATGTTAACAACCCGGGAAGTATCAATCCCGCAACAATGTTCGTTGTTTACTCTGTATTGCAATCTAAGCGTGAAACATACTATAGCAGGTTCATTGTCTACCATGGCTTCGGTGTCAACGAAACCTGTAACCCGAATTCGTTCGTCTTAAAGATTTAAAGGACACTCTGCTAGCTTAAAAGCATACCGAATCATATTCAAAGAAGTGACCTTGGCAGTTTTCCAACATGCCTCTCGTGCACGTTGGTGTGTGTGTGTGTGTGTGTGTGTGTGTGTGTGTGTGTGTGTGTGTGTGTGTGTGTGTGTGTTGCTGGCTTTCGAAGCGCTCTCTCCGCTGTACATGGTTCTTCCTCGGCGTTCAGCCTTCTCTTGAACCACAAACACTCCGAGGGGGAGATAAGGAATCTGAAGGACGACATATTGGTTACAACAGTTTATTATGCGTTTTCAAGTTTTTCTCGTTTAGTATTGGAAATTTGTCTTCGTTAAGCCCATTCCATTATGTATATTGACAGTATTATTATAGTTGTAAAAATTATTTTAAAAATCAGTTTAATTTGGAGAAACAAATAGTTGTATCCAGTTGCTATTAATTTCAGGGGTTCTTTTAATAATATACTTAGCTTTAACGAGTATCAAGTTTGAAAATAAAAAGACAGAAAATTGTTATGGCACAAAAACTGTTGGAACCAACATTTGTGTCTTTCGGTTTCTATGTCTCCCCCTAAATTATATTTGATTTATGTTGCTCTTTTTTTCAGAATAATATTACGTTAATACGAAAATCCTTGATGACATGTCGTCCCTATATTGTAATTATTTTTGTTTTGAGTTATCGCGCAGGTCATGTGGTTTCACTGACTTTAAGTAGGCTAATAATGACAAGTCATCGAGTCAGGCTTGTTATAGCAAGTATATTGGCTTGCAGCAAGCTTCATTCAATCTAACTAGTTCGCACATGACAAGCTTGCAGCAAGCCTGTCATGGCAAGCACACAGTAAGCTTATCACAACAAGTCTGCAAACATGCGGTATCCTGGATGTCACACCTGCCGATAGAAAGAAATCACAGATATCAGGATCGCAAATGAAAATATGAAACGAACCGTTCAGAAGGTGCATGCAATCACCAATAGTGAGGGTTTAGATGCTTGTAGCGTGTGTGTGTCATTTTAAGAGGGTCGTTATGTCACGATCATGAGTTTGCGTGCAGAATTCATTGTGTGTGTAACCTGGATTTAGTATGTGCCTAGAAAAAAATTTTTCTTTCAATCCGTGCAACTATTGATATAGAAGGGGTAAAATAATATTCGAAAAAAAAATACATACAATGTAGGATAAATTAAGAAGTCTGATTTATTAATTTGTGCTAGACATTGATGAAATAATACAAAATTATTAGATGCATCGGCCGGGAATCGAACCCGGGCCGGCCGCGAGGCAGGCGAGCATTCTACCACTGAACCACCGATGCTCTTTTAATCTTAAGTAAAATATATTTTTAAATACTGTAATCTGAACATAATGTTAAATTTTTGTCTAAGTTTATGTTAATGTATTAACACATAAAATATCGTAATCACTATTTTATAACAGAAAAAATTAAAAATGTCAAAATTATATCAAACTATAAAGTTTTGTCAAAGTGAACAATCCGTTGCTGCCATATTTTTTCAATGGTAGGTGTATATGTCTACAATAAACAATATTAATGAATAGGCATATCCTTGACTTACTCTTCCATGTCATGGGTAACTAAATTTATCTTGTCCTGAGGTGTAAGCATATTTAAAGTATAGCTACACACTGAATCCTTACAACGAGCGTAAAATAACAAGTCTGCTGCAAACTTGATACCACAAACTCGCCGAAGGTTTTGCAGACTTCTGGCAAGCTTCCTGTAGACATACTGCAAGCTTCATTCGGTGAGCCTTGTTCGTTTGAATCAAGTAAGCTGCAAGCTTACATACTTGTAATAATAAACTTGCAGCAATCATGCAGCAGGCATGACATGGTAGGCATGTCGCAAGTTTATAGGCGTGTTATGGCAAGCATGTCATGATAAACTAGTTAGCTTGAATAAAACTCGCTGCAAGCGAACATACTAGACATGAAAGCTTACTACAAACTTGCATATTGTCATAGCAAGCTTGATTCAAGATTGAATAGAGGCTGTTTCGCTATCTGGGCGTGAGCTAGCAGTGCAAACATACCATTTAATAAAATTATGATACTGACATATTTTTCAATTTGAAAAGCTTTCATAGTCCTTTAATATTTTTAATGTTTTTTATAAAATAGTGATTTCGGTATGTGATGTAATGCGTGAACATAAACTGAGAAAAAATCTAACATGATGGTAAGATTTTATTTTTGTATATATTATTTTTTAAGTTGTTTGAAGTGTTACGGGTGGGTAAAATGGTTTAGAAACATATAACTTAGTCCAATTAATTTTATAAAATATTTTATTTGCTACTAATATTTGCATTACTAATTAAATCACCACACTTAATGTCTGTTCACAGATCACAAAGTATCTGTCCAGTCCACAGTTCACACTCCTCACTGGAGCTAGGATCTACAGTGGTTCGCCCATTACCACGCATCTGACCACACACCTAGTCTCGCGCCACTCGATCACACACGCCAGGTCCCGTCACTACACGCCTGCGTCGATCTCCGAACTCACACTTCACTCAGCTCACCAATAAACCCGCCTTTCCCTTTCCCCCAGGCGGAGGCCGGAGTCGCCGCATTTATACCAGTTGTTCGTCTTTCTCGAATGGACTGGAGTGGCTGTGACGTGTTGCGTCGTGCCGGGCCGACACGACGTCCGAAGCATCCCGAAACGCGTCGGAGTCAGTCACTCGGCAGCCTCTGTATGCCCGCGGGATTCCCAGGCCGCGCCGAGGGAGGAGGACGCCGGGGCAGGGAGGTGGATAGGCTCGGCCTCCCTAATCCCCCAACGTTATTCGTGCATGACGTCAGTGGTTCCTTTCTTGCTGGGAAGGGGGAAGGTGCGTGGGCCGGACTACCGCTGGAAGGCCCGCTCAGGTACCTGGCACACATCACGGCCCTGCTTCCCAGTTACGGAACAATATCATCGGTAGTTCAGAGGAAATCAGTGACCATTGTGCGGTGATATTCACGGATGAAAAATTTGCCGAGGTTACAAGGTATGGGCGAGACACGTGGCGTCTCAACACGGAACTGCTACAAGATACAGAAATAACAGCTGACTTCACAGAACAATGGCAACGATGGCGAGGACGTAAACAGCAGTTTCCTTCGGCCGCCATTTGGTGGGAGAAGTGTGTAAAACCGAACGTCATGAGGCTTTTAAAACGGCATGCATATCGACTTACGGAGGACAGACGGGGTACTTACAACTCTTATGAAACCATGCTACACGAATTACAGCAACACGCAAACAGAGGGGAAAATGTAATGAACAATATACGAGCCACCAAACAAAAACTGTTAGGTTCATACACTCAAAAAAAAAATGAAAAAGTTACCTACTATTTAAAAATACGGACCTTTTTGACAATGAAAGAATCAGTTTATTTTCCATAATTAAAGGGCAACAGCAAGTACGTCGTAAAGGCGTTACCAGAATCGTGAACAACGATGGAATAACAATGCCCGAACAGCTCGTGATAATGAATATTTAAGACAATACTTTTCACAGCTGTACAAAATGACAAGAGACAGAACCAAATTTAATCCTTGGAAAGTAACAGTTAAAAATTTCCTTGGAAATTTACAGTCTTTGTAGTGCCAAAACTAAAGCATATTTAACCAAGAAATCACAGCCAGCGCTGCTCTGGTAGGTATTAGAATTTATATTAGTGATGGATTAAATTTTAATCTTCTCAAAACCAAATCTCGAATTCGTATTCCAGTGATTACCGAATCCAAATTTAGGTGTCAAGGGTCAAAAATAAATCTTTTTACAATAGATGAAAAAAATGTTGTTACGAACGCGATAGACCAGACCGCGATGCCAAGTTTGGTGCTGGCTGGCGGCTCCGCACGGTCACTGAGGTCATGAGCCGTCCATTGACGTAAGACATGCCAAGCGTGCCGGCCCGGATTACTAGAGTCGTCGCTACCACCCCCCCCCCCCCCCCTCTAGGCTCATGGCGTGGCACCATGCGCCGGACAGCCTGTGGGAATTTCGCGGGCCATCGAGTGAGCTGCCGATGCCCTTCTCGAGACTTCGGGCGTTGGGTCGGCGCGGGATGGCGTGGCCCCAGCCGCGCTAGTACCTTCTAGAAGGGCGCCAGGGTCTATATAAGCCTGGACGCCAGCCTCCGTGACAGGGGCTCGGCGAAGGGAAGTGCGACGGTGTGCGACGAGAGTTCGACGACGGTGGTGCACGAGGAGTGCTGTGGCGAGAGTTGCGCAAGGGGTGCGGCCCAGCGAGGTGTGCGGTGTGTAAGGACTTGAGATACTGAAGTGTGAGTAATTGATTAGTAGGCATTTTTAGTAAGATTATTTATTAGTGTTGTAAATATTAGCAGTCAATAAAACTGTGCCAAAAAATTATTGGGCTATCCCTAAACGAAACCAGTTCTTCCCCCGACGATTATTAAAATAAATTCGTAACAATATAATCTAAGGTGTTGAAAAATTCTATCATTAAAATGATTGTTTCAAAATTAAGTTTCCAGAATCAATACATATTGAAATTTTATTAATCTAGTTACATGTTAATAGTACACTATCCTAGGTAATAATAACAGGATAGGTATAAAGGAAAAAAAATTGACCTAATAAATGTGAAATGTTATCGGTGTTGAATTGTTTAACCGGCTATATTTCATTTAGTATTTTCCTTCGCATCTTTTTTCTCGGATATCGAATACATCCAATACTAAGGTTTCGGTAGTATTAGAGTATTTGACGATTTGATTGGCTCATCCCTAATATATATATATATATATATATATATATATATATATACATGGATCTCGTGTTTAATTTATTTACCTACTCTTTGATAGCTTTGCATTCTTTTATAAAAAATTAATTTTTTTTTTTTTAATTTTTCAATAGTTACTACTTGCAGCCCTGCAAGTATAGCTTCAAATATTGCAGCAGATATTTTTTGATAGATTTTTGAAGCTTGAACAGAGCTGAGTACACAATATGTAAGTGCATACAATATGTGACTAAGGCCGAGTTCGAAACTTGCCTCCCACCAAGGAAACATGGATTCTATGTTTGGTAGGTTCGAATCAGGAATTGTGGCGAGTGGGAAACGTGGTGGACGTTGCCGTGATATCGCGGGTTTACCCATCCTATCATTCCGTATCACGGATCCACCCACGCTACTTCGGTGATCTCGAAGTCAATTAATTAGTTCATACAGAAATTCCAAATGAACCACCTTAGAATAAAGCCTATTTATTGAAACAAAATATTCAATTTCATGCACATCGGAATAATGTTTCTAATCTAGAGAAATGAGAGAATTCGCAAATTATGTGATTTTAGGAAGTTCTCAAATTTTCTTTTAGCTGAAAAAGATACAATACTCATATTTAATTTAAAACAAACTTTCTCCAAGACTACATATACATTAGCAAAAGTACGCAAAAACCTGCTTATTAACAGTTTTGGTAAAGAAATTTTCAGTCAAATTTTGTTAGATGTATTACAGGCAGGAATTTTACCAATCATATTTCACTAAACAAAAGATCTGGCTCGCAAATCTTTTAAGTATGGTTTTGTGGTGCATACACAAAGGTGAATTAAGAGAAGATTTTATTTGTTTTATTGAATTTTTCGTATATCATGAAAGAGAGTATGTTGAAGACAGTGGAGACTTGTGTAGCCAAAACAAAACGGCAGGAAAGATATACACATGTACTCAAATATACTAAAATGAGAGTCATAAATATGCCATACCTTATAAAATGAAAATTAACAGCCTTATGCCAACCTATTTTCAAAATTTTAACCTCAAAATGGTTTAGTTATTAATTAAATCTTAAATGTGCCTAACATTTTATTATCTTAAGAATAAACAATTGTAGTTATTCACATACTTTCCTTACAATGGTACAAGCTCAGTTACATACTAAAATCTGCATAAGGATATTAGCTAGATAACTATACAGCATATAAATCATTACTTGAAAGTAATAACTAAATTTTAATTAATTTCACATCTTCATCTTAAAATGTATAAAAACACTCGTCAATTAACCCATGTTGCTGATGTAAGTGTAAACTGATTGGCCGTGAACAGAAATTACGCACTGCACACAGAAAAGTAGTGAGATTCGACAACTTCCTGTGCGCTGTGCACGTGCTGTTGCAAACGTATCACGCCACCTACGGAATGCGTTAAGTGTCACGAAGAACACTTTAATGTTCTTGTAAGTTACAACTAAATCGGTCGTCGGCTGCCAGATAGCAAGTACGACCGGAGAGCGAGAGGACAGAGAGAGAGACAGACAGAGAGAGACAGAGAGAGAGAGAGAGAGAGAGAGAGTGGCGCGATAAATCACGTGAGCTAAAAGTTCGCCTCGGCGCACAAGTATCGCGCGTCAGTGCCATTACGCAACGCTGGCTACTTTCACGCCTTCATCGTGTAGTTCGGTTGCTCGCTAACAGGTGGCGCGCGCTTTTACGACTTAACGTCTCAGCAAGTAACCGATGATTCACAGACTTGGAGTCAGACGCCCGAACAATCCACATTCGTGCATACTCAGGTTTTTTTTCTGTAGTTAAATTTTAAAAAAGCCGCTGTTATGTTAGATCAGTTACATAAATAAAACTTATGGTCGTTGCTAAAGTATTAAACTTCTCGCAAAAGGGACTTTATTAATTTCCATACTATGATATGGAGCATTGTCCATCACAACTACAGCATTTGGTGGAAGATTAGGCAATAATATTTCGTCTATAGGTACACTTTTCAAAATTCACATTATTCATTTGGCCGTGGTAATCTCCCGTGGCAGATCCTGATTTATAAATAAGGAGTGCATTAGGAATGAATCCATTCGCAGTACCTGCATGCAACAAAATAAGCCTTCTACCTGCGCTAGCATTTGTTTGAACTCCAAATTCATCTTCATGCTGCCAGCATTTAGAAACAGTTAACTTACTGTCTATACAACTTTCATTTAGATAGACAATATCTCTGCCAACTTCGCGGTAGTGTCGTATTTTGCGGAGGTAGTCAATACGCCATGTCACTATGTCCGCTCTTTCAACGAGTATTTTTCTCTGGGACCTGCACTTCCTCCACTTTAATCCCATGCTTCTGACGTTGCTAAAGTATTAAACTTCTCGCAAAAGTTACTTTTTTAATTATTTTCCCCCCTGAAGTATTCTTTATATATATATATATATATATATATATATATATGTGTGTGTGTGTGTGTGTGTGTGTGTGTGTGTGTGTGTGTGTGTGTGTGTGTGTAATCGCAAGTGAAATGAACGTTTAGGTCGAATTAACTTTAAGAGCTCTTAAATCGTAAAAAAAATTTTAAAAAAAACTAAAAAAACACGCTTTTATAGAAAATCCAACTAATAAATAGTTAATAAAATTTAATAAATTTGAATTTAAAATAGTTTTAAATAAAAAATGTATTTTATTTAAAAAAAAAAAGCGTGGGGTGCATTGTGTCAATATTTATAATTATTTTATTGTGAGATATGAGTAGAAGGATTATCATTTTGATAATATCTTAAAAAGCACTCCACGCTTGTTTTAAAATAAAAATACATTTTTTTATTTTACACTATTTTTAATTCAAATTTATTAAAATTTATTTTCTATTTTCTAGTTGGATTTTCTATAAAAGCGTGTTTTTTCGTTTTTTCAAACGATTATTTATTTTCTACTTTTAAGTTTGGTTTATTTATAAAAACGTGTTTTTTTAATTTTTTTAAACTGTTATTTGTTCTAATTTTCTATTAATTCCGTGATAACTATAATTAACTGTAATTATTTTCCAAATTATTAATGTGTACAGCTATATTGAGAGTCAAATCTCGATTTTAGAAGCCATTCAAAGATTTTAACGTTATTAATATATACAGTGAGACCTAATGGTATAAGGTTATTGACGAACAAGTGATTTCGACCAGTCTTACATACTGTAATAGATTAATGCTGTGAAGCAGGAAAGGATGGAAGTTACGGATTAATTATTACGTGAAGAGTTCCACATTTACGTAACAGGAATTTTGGGAAGGATAAGGATTGAAAAAGTATGAGGAAAGGACCTTCTCAATGAGAGTGTATATAATATGTGAGAAAAATTCGGATAGCCCGGACTGGGATTCGAACCTAGAGCCTTCCGATGACATGTCGGCTGCTCTACCATCGGGCGCTCGATGTACGATAAATATGGAACAAAGCGCCCCACGTTTTTTTCACAATAATATTAGTATTTTTCATTCAATATTGTTTTAAGCTTATTTTAAAAATTATTTTTCACTTTTTAGTTCGAATTGCTTTAAACGCGTGTTTATAAGTTTTTTTAAACTATATTTATTTTTCATTTTTAGTTTAAATAGAAGGATTGGCGAAGTCCCAGACGAATTACAGTTGGATTTGCAGCACCAATCCCAAAATTCGTTGAAAAGAAAACTCTTTTTTGTTTCAACCGTGGACACGAATAGATCCCACGACCGGTGAATCCGTGGGTTGACGTCATCGAAGACAATTCAATTTTCAATTCAATAGGTTTTTATTGACACACTTTTTTCACTTTACAGATCTTGTTATTGCAACATAGCATTCCAGCACTCAGTGCTCTTTTACCTAATTTAGTTGTGATATATATATATATATATATATATATATATATACATTTCTGATATAGTTATAGTAACACAATATTTTAATTAAGGGAAATTTTAAAAAAACCTTTAGCAATGTTTTTTGGAGCCTCTATGGCTCAATGTTTTTGTTTTGAGTCTATACCTAGAACAGATTTACAATATATATTATACACACATTCATAGTATTTAATTGTCATCGAAGACCCGTGCCTTAATCCGCTCGGCCAACAAACCAACTGTCGAGGATATTTTGTAATAATACTAATACCACGAGTGCTCGAGCTGGAAAGTAGGTAGGCGGAACGCATGTTGACGGTTGTCACACTTGCTCTCACACAGAGGCTGGGTGAGGAAACTATTTAATCCTGTCGATCCTAATCAAGATAATGAGATAAACTTACTAAATTAGTATATTCTCACCGGTCCTCGATAAGTTTACGAAGTTTAGATTAAATCTGTACATTTAAAGTGCGTCAAAATCGGGTGCAAAGGAGTCGGTTACAAACATTCAAACAAACATACAGGTGAAGCTAATATAAAGCGTGTAAAAATGTATGGAATCAAGAGAAATGGTAGTAGTTTAGGATAGCCGGTCCGGGCGCACGGGTCCTGGGTGTGGTGCCGAGTGCCGAGCCACATCTCTGACGTCACGTCCATCTGTGACGTCACGGCGGCCATCTTGGATGAGCGTAACAGGACACAGCGTAACGGGACAAGTAGAACATTGACCTTTGACCCTCAAAATTCGCCAAAATTGGGCAAAAATTGCCCAAAATTCCTCAAAAATCGTCAAAATTTCATTTTTTTTTTGAAAAAAATTCCGCCAAAAAATGTCAAAAAATTCCACAAACCTGAAAATTAGAATTTCGAAATCCTCAAAAGACATTTTGCCCTAGAAAGAACCCAAATTCCTAAAAGGGGCTTAAAACTCCTAAGAGATAGCCGCTTATAAGCCTCTGACGTCATCTAGGATTATGACCGCCATCTTGGATTATGACGTCACCGTTGCAATTTCCATTACGGCCGACATCTTAAAAATCTTTATTTATTATCCGATTTTAATGGAAAAAAATTAAAATTTATAAAAAATTTAATTAATTAAATTTTAATAAAAAAAATTTAAAAAAAAACATTAACGGCACGGAGTTCGGAGTCCTCGGTTCGAACCCGGCGAATGCAAAAAAATTAAAAAATGGCGACCGATCCAACCCTCACAGTGGCTGCTGGAATACTGACTCCCACCACTTTTTCCAAAGCACATATATCGCTATAAAGCAGGACGTCATGTCCGCCATCTTGAAAATCTGTAAATTTAATGCTAGATATTCGGGAAAGAATTTAAAAATCATTAAAAAAAATTAATCAACCTAATTAAATAATAAAAAAATCCTTAAAACCTCCGTTGCACTTTTCGTGACGGCCGCCATCTTGAAATCACCTGCTGGAAAACATCATCATTGTATCGTCGGCGAGAGTGCGCTGATGACATGTTAGTTTAATTCGTATCCACTAGAGTGCAGTAATGATTTATTATTATTGCTGTGACACCCGCCATCTTGAATTTTGACCTTGACCTAGAAATTTGACCTTGACCTTGAATTTTGACCTTGACCTTGAAATTTGACCTTGGCATTGAACTTTGACCTTGACCTTGAAATTTGACCTTGACCTTGAAATTTGACCTTGGCATTGAACTTTGACCTTGACCTTGAAATTTGACCTTGACCTTGAAATTTGACATTGAACTTGAAATTTGACTTTGTCCTTGTCGACCATCATGGATCCGACATTTTATGTTCAGTACATGCAACCAGGAGCTACCACCTGCTGGAGTACACCATCTTGTGTGTGTACTCGTATTATAGAGTACATTTCCATCTGGATAATTTTATTCTAACCCGCTACAGTGCAGTAAACATTTATTACCGAGGTTCCCCGCCATCTTGAAATTTGGGCGCCATCTTGAAATCGCGTAATAATGTAGCTAGAAAAGTGGGAAATATCCAAAATTCATCAAAAAAATCATTCATTAACTTACATATTAAATCGATCCGCTCCAGTCCTTGGTTCGATACTCGATCGATGCAATAATATTTATTTTATGAAAAAAATAATAATTTCAATAAACCACGTTCAACATTCTTAAAATACTTTAAATCCTCTACTACCATCATCCTATCAGACATCAAGACCAACATCTTGGAATATTCGTAATAATTAACATAGAAATTCAGGAAAAAGTTTAAAATTCATTAAATAATTTTGCATCAATATACTGATTAATTAGGACGACTAAGGTCCTTGGCATGATCCTGGACGAAGCTAAAATAAATTTAATTTAAATACCAGAAAAGTGTAGGGTTCGAGAAATAAAACACCACAAAATCTTTTACAAACATAATATTTATTACACAATTTCTATCCTACTAAAGGATCACTTGCGAAAGCTAGCAATCTGATAAAAATTTAGCCCTGCATAGACGTGCAACGACTATTTCTTAGCTCCAACAGCTCCAAATATTCCAACTGCCTTTTCTTTCAACAGCTCCAATGGTATTGGGCTACAATGCTACGAGTCTAAGAGACTACGAGGCTACAAGGCTACGAGTCTAAAAGGACCTAGCTGGTTCTGAGTTATACATGGCTGTGAGACTGCATGACTAAAAGACCGCATGGCTACGAAACTACATGTCTATGAAGCTACAAGGATACAAGTCTACTCGGCTCCAACACGCAATGTACGCAATTTACACGCAATGAATGTAATGATTACACAGTACACACAGGAAACGAAATCAAGAAATAATACACACACAGGAAAAAAAACGGAATATACACACAGTACAAACAGGAAACTGAACGTACACACAGTACACACAGGAAACTGAACGTACACACAGTACACACAGAAAACGGAACGTACACACAGTAGACACAGGAAACGGAACGTACACACATACAGTAGCGGAAACACACAGGCTTAGTTGGAAATCAGAATACAAGAAATAAAAACATAAAATTTTTACTTTCAATATTCAATTACTTGTCAACATTACACAAATACAAGTAAAAGAAGCCATTATTGTATGTAGCCAGCTTTCCTCAGTTCTTTGAGTATGAAGGATATTTCTTTGATGCACGAATAGTTTCCTGCACAAAGCGAGCCATGTAGAAGTCTTATCCGGTCAACCAATATGTTTGGATCTTTCCATGATGTGTAATCAATCTCTTCTACCACCATCTTACTTGCTTGTTTATTATAAATACTTTTAATATCACAATCGTCCCAGTGATCATAATAAGCATTATCAGATTTATTTATTACAACACGTCGTTTCCATCGTTTCGGTCTCAGGACATTACCACATTCTTCGATCTTGTCAGCTCTAGGTGCTTCATCACAGTCTTTGCCTTTGTCAACAGCCTCAGAGTCACTGTAACAATCACTGTAGAAGACATCCTCTTCACCCAGATTACCGTATGAATTCGCTATCGATGATGTCGAAGTGTCTTCATCGTCTTAATGCTTCCTTTTTAGGAGTCCATCATTTTTACAAAGAATGGAGGATCTACTGAATATAGGCTTGAATGTATTCTCACTTTTCACGATGTTGATACTTCCATTAGTTTCAGTCTTCCCGAAGCCATTAGCATCCTTCAATTTATGTTCTTCCTGACGATCGGATGAGCTTATACCATCACGCTCAGGACAAGGAAAATTATGGTCGTAATGCAGATCACTCTTCTTTAGTCTAGTGGATCCATCGATGTCCTCTATGCCGTAAGTAGTCTTGGCTTTACATGTTCTACCATGTCTTTTTAAGCTGTCAATTCGTGTTAACAACCTGCTACAACGATTACAGCTTAACATGTTGCGTAGTGTGTTTCTAGCACAATCATTCTTCTCATGACGTCTGGCATTCTTTCTCATGACAAAATCCTTGCCACAGTATCTACAGCGGCTTCCTTCCGATTCAGCTGCAGATAACAAACCATGATCCGTGGTAGCTTCTGTGACTAATTTTAGATACAAACTGTCAGTTTTTCTCCGCCGATCCATCATATTGCCATCCGGGGCAGTTAGTGTGTGCGAGACCAGAAACCGAAGTTTCTATAACTCGCTTAGTGCATTGTAAATCAGGTGCACCCCACACTTTTGTAGAATCACTTGGATCAACGGGCGGGGCGCGTGTCTTGAGGGATAAGTTTGGCACACGGGCCTGTGTGTGCGCTGGTAGGTTGTGTAATGCTAGAAAAAATTACGTGTACCTAATTCGGCGGGGGAGAGAAGCTCCCCACCAGCTAGATCGGCTAGCTGGCGTGATGTAGTGTCGTGTTGGTGTGCAATAGAGGCTTGTCGGTGTGCTGTAATTTCAAGTGACCTAGTTAAATTCGGGTGTGGCGTGTAGTGTAAAGCTGTGCAAGCCGCTCCTACGAACCCCTGGGAACACAGAAACATGCTAGGGTAGTTAGCCCATTATTGCATGTAACAAGGTAGTTCAGGCCGTCACTTCACACAGGCATATCATCGTGTGGTCGTGTTGGTGTTACGGTAAAAGAAATTACATAGATTAGTAAACACCTGGCCGCCTTAAGGACCGAACTATTGCGTTCCAATATAGTTCGGTCAAAGTTAGGCTAAACCAGTATTGCTGTAGCTAGCCCCCTGGCTGTTGTCTTCTAAACCTGAAAAATAGAAAGTGAAATTAATAAATGAAGGTCGTCCTATTCTATTATTGTTCGAGCAGAGAGATGCCCTCGTCCAGTATTTTTTTTTTTTATTTATTTAATTTTTTTTTTGTTTTTAATTTTTATATATATTTTTTATTTTATTTTATTATTTTATAATTTTTTTTTATTTTATTATTTTTTTTTTAAATCTAGACTTAAAGCTACTGTACAAGCCCCCAGAGCCCTGCCCTGACAGGCATGCATGCCTCTCGGCCCAGATCCCCAGCGAGGGCTGGGGCAGCTCCCTCTGCCAGTTCACCTGCATGATTCTGCCTTGACAAGGTGCTACGACATGTGTGTGGATTGTCGCGCGTGTTGTAGTGGTGTGGCTGTAAAATGTTACGTACCCCGGGGAAGGGAAAATTAATTAGGTGATGATGGATTTACGGAACTAGCTTTTTTAATTCAAAATCCCATGCCTTTCCGAAACGCGGCCGGCACTGGAGGTGAAGCCTGCCAGGCGGGTCTCGCCCTTCAGACATAGGGAGTCAGCCCTAACAACACAGGCAGTGAATCTCCCGGGAGCCAAAACCTACACCTGCGTGCTTCGGACCATTTTGAATTAGCTAGGAGAGAGAAAAATGCAGAGAATGTAAGAAATTTAATTTGCTATTATTAAGTGGTGAGCTAGAAGTGTATTTTATTGTTATGATTCAAAATCCCCCGCCTTTCCGAAACGCGGCCGGCATTGGAGGTGAAACCTACCAGGCGGACCGCGCCCTTCAGACATAAGGAGTCAGCCCTAACATCACAGGCAGTGAACCCGAGGGGGCCGCACATACCTGCGTGCTTTGGACCATTTTGAATCGAAAGAAGTGGAGTTAATGATGCTGAAGTTATTTTGTAGCTTGTATTTATTTATTTTTATTGTTGTTATTATATATAGAAATTATAATTGTTTCACAATTCAAAATCCCATGCCTTTCCGAAACGCGGCCGGCACTGGAGGTGAAGCCTGCCAGGCGGGTCTCGCCCTTCAGGCATAGGGAGTCAGCCCTAACAACACAGGCAGTGAATCTCCCGGGAGCCAAAACCTACACCTGCGTGCTTCGGACCATTTTGAATTGTATAGGCCGTGTAAACTTTAAACTTTAAACTGTAGGCTCTGCGCGGTGTGAACACGCCCGGAGCTGGAATGCGACTGCCTTGGTGTCGGGAGAAAAAACAGTTTTGTTTGGGGGCCCCCAGCGCCCCGACCAATCAGAGAGCTTCTAGGCCTGTGATTGGCCGGGGCCCCGAAAGCCCCCGCACGAGGTGTTCGGAGAGCTATTTTATGTAATTTAAAATTTATTGAAGACTTTTTTTAAAAACTGAATCCATGTCGCTTTCGTTTTGTAATAATTATTGTTTTAATTTAATCGAGGTTTTTTATGTTTTCGTTGCTCGGACGGGTCGTAAATCGCTATTGAATTTATCAGTGCGTTTTCGTGCTGTGGTAAATTTAGGTACATTTTATTATTATTCTTTGATATTATTTCGCGGATGTACGGAATTTTAAGTGCGTTGTGAATAGTTTCGTTACTCGTAAATCTGTTACAGTCTAAAATGGCCCTTAGGAAATTATTCTGTTTAACTTGTAGCCGATTTATATGGTGATTTGCAGCATAGCCCCAGACCTCGCAACCATATAGCAACTGCGGGCGTACAATTTGAGTGTAAAGTTGGAGTTTTTTCCTGCGTGGTAAATTAGGTGCTTTTAACATTGGGTACAGGCTTCTTAAGGATTCTGTTGCAATGTTTGTTGCTCGAGTAATGTGTTTGCTCCATAGTAATGTCCTGTCTAGCGTGAGTCCTAGATATTTTGCCTGTGAAACATTAGGAATAGGTTGGTGAAAAATTTCTAGTTCCCTGTCTGGTCTGCCTCTACGTTTTGAAATTACAAGCGTGGTTGATTTAGCTGCATTAATTTTAATTCGCCACCGAGTGTAGTATTGCTCAAGTGCAGTTAGCTGCCTTTGGACGCATACCATGGCATATCTTAGGTTACCAGATTGTTTAATTATGGCTGTATCATCCGCATACATCTGTACGTAGGCGTTTGCATGCGGTATGTCGGCTGTGTAAATATTATAGAAGAAAGGAGAGAGTGGGGAGCCTTGTGGCACTCCAGCTGTAAGTTCGCGAGTAGTCGATTTAGCCCCGTCCAGAGCAACATAAAAGTTACGACGCCATAGATAGTGGGCCACCAGGTATATATATGTGTCTGGAAAATTGAAGTTTATTAATTTTTGAATAAGACCCGGAATCCAGACTTTGTCGAATGCTTTTTCTGCGTCGAGCATTGTCATTACTGTGTAGGCTTTAGATGGGTTATTAAATCCGTCGGTAGCATCTTCAACGATTTTAATTAAGGGGTGGATTGTTGAGTGACCTTTCCTGAAACCAAACTGAATGTCTGGAATCACGTCGTGTTCCTCTGCGTGTGTTTGAAGGCGCGAGAGTAAGGCTTTTTCAAAAATTTTACTCATACTGTTTAGAAGACTTATAGGTCGCCTGTTTTCTGGGATGGCTGGGTTTTTCCCTGGTTTAGGAATTGTGATTATTTTTGCAAGTTTCCAGGAATCGGGGTAAGTTTTGTGTGTTAGTATTGCGTTGAATATCGCCAGTAAATATTCGAGTGCCTCTAGAGGGAGTTTTTTAAGTGTTTCGTAATTTATTGCGTCCGTGCCGCCTGATTTGTTGTTCGGACTGGCTTTAATTAGCTTTAAAAGTTCCCTTAACGTTATGGGTTCAGGAACAGACTGCGTGCCTGTTTGTAAAAAGTTATTTACCGCCTGTGTTGTTGTTAAAGTGAAGTTTCTGTCATTTACGTCTGTGTTCGGGGAGAATTGTTTCTCCAGTAGGTCTGCGACTGCGTTGGCCTTGTCTTCTGCGATGTATTTAGCCCCGGTGGCTGTTATAATAGCTGGGGTTGAAATAAATTTTTTGTTGCCGCGGAGCCTGCGAGATAGTTTCCACATTTCCTGCGGTTTTGTGGCTACTTCGTTTATTAAGTTTCCGAATTGATTTATTTTTTCCTGTTTTAATTTGCGCTGTACGAGATTATTCAGTCTGTTGTATTCGTTTCTGGCTTCTGTTGTGCGGAGCCTTTGTGCTCTGTTTCTGGCTTGCCGCCTAAGAGAAATGATCGGGGTAGTGTGTTCGAGTGAACTGCCTTTTTGTTTCAAAGCGAGAGTGTTTTTTAATGGCATTTTTTACTGTGTCCGTGAAAAGTTTTACGTGTGGATTTATTTCCTCGGGTGAATTTATTTCGGGGGGCTGATTTAGGGTGTCTATAAGTTCTATCTTAAACCCGTCCCAATCTGTAATCTTTAGTTTATTATTAAAGAGTTGTATGTTGGATGTAGCATTAAAAGTTATTTGTGTTAGCACCGGTAAATGATCGGAGTTTAGTTCATCTAAGATTTCTGTATTTATCTGAGCGTTTGGAATGTTGGTTAGGGCTATGTCTAAAATTTCTGGGGTGCCACCATTTACTGGATAGCATGTCGGGGAGTCAGGCGCAATAATGATGTAGTTTCCTGCAACCGCGTGGCCGTGTAGAATG
Organism: Bacillus rossius redtenbacheri; assembly: GCF_032445375.1. Lineage (NCBI taxonomy): Eukaryota > Metazoa > Arthropoda > Insecta > Phasmatodea > Bacillidae > Bacillus > Bacillus rossius. The sequence continues at coordinate 274,560,322 of NC_086330.1, read as the reverse complement.
TTCCCGTTGGCGTTTGTTTGGGTGCAGCCCCAGTCAGTGTGTTTGCTGTTTAAGTCTCCTGCTATAAAAAATTGATCTTCGACTTCCATTAATTTATTGAGGTCCTGTGGTGTGAGTGGGTCTTGTGGCGTCTTGTATACCGCGGACATGCAAACATGCGAATTATTATTACGGACGTTTATGCTGGTGGCCTCAATGTGTTGTAGTCCATTTATTGTTATCGGGTGGTGGTGAATTCCGTGTTTTATTAGTATGGCTGTACCGCCGCCGTGGAGTGCGGGGCGGTCTGTTCTGTATATTGTGTAGCCGCATATGTACGCTCGCATGTGTGGTTTTAGAAAAGTTTCAGAGATGAAAGCGACATCGATTCCGTATACAAAAAGTAACTGTTCCAGTTCATATATATTATTTTGGAGGCCGTGTGCATTGAAAATTAGGACCTGTAAAAGCTTCCCCGGGTTCTGTGCCATTTTAAGGTGTAGCGAGATTCAGGATTGCGGATAGTAAGATCATCTGTCGCTTCGATGCGTCTGTTTCAGCTCGGATGGCGGCGTAGTGTGGCGAGAGTGTAGCAATGAGCTGTGAGAAATTGCAGAGTTTCAGAATCTCTGCCAGCTCGAATAGATCACCGACGGTGTTACCTTCTACTCTGTTCTGCGCTGGAGTGTGTGTGGTGCGTGGTTCCTTCACGGCTTGCGAATATTTACGCTCCGATCGTGTCAGCTCGGTGGTTGTTGTTTGCGGCTGTGTCTGTGGCTTGTTGACCACCTGGGCGCGCGGCTGTGCGTGAGCGGGGCGGGTGGGGGGGAACTCCACCTGGCTGTGCGTGGCTGGCGGTTGTTGTTTTGTCTGCGCCTGTGTCTGCACGGATTGTCGCTGTGACCTACTCGTGACCATTTTCAAAAATACTGGACACTGCTTCCATGCTGCAGTGTGTCCCCGCACTTTACAGTTAAAGCAGAATTTATCTGCGTCGTCAGCTTTCGGGCAGTCCTTTCGGGTGTGATTTTCGCCACACCTGACGCATCGCGGTGGCTTACTGCAGCGAGTGTGGGTGTGATCAAATTCACCACAGCGCTTGCACTGGGCGATGTCTTGTGGGCGGGCCTGGTATTTTTGAATAGTCACTGTCGTATAGTGAAGTGTACGAACGGCGAGAATGTTGACGTCTGAGGCCGCGACTGTCGCGCAGAAAGTTCCCGACCTAAATCGTTGTTGCTGCCCTGTGGCGTCTGACCGGGTGACTTCGAAATTACGCACGTCATGAACTACGAATCCCTTCTCCGTCAGTTCCGCGGCAATGTCGGCCTCGACGACCTCCGGGTACAATCCCTTAATAACGACCTTTGTGTTGCGCTCGTCGGGATGCGCAAACGTGTGGTGGTAGATGTTGTGGCCTTTCAGGTATGAGAGAGCTTGAGAGTAGCCCTCTCTGTTCTCAAATGTCAGTCGCAGCTCTCTCCTGCGCGTGATCGTGTTCCTGAACGCGATTCTGTGTGTGTTCAGGAAAGTTGCGATCTCCTTGAGCTTCGCAACTTCCCTGACCATTATCGGTACACCCCTGTACCGTGTGCCGGCCGCGGTTGTGGTCTGTGGTTGTGCACTTGTCTGTGGTTGTGTGTCGGCAGGCAAATTTGCCAGCACGCCGTAGCTGTTCTGCAGCGGGATTGCGGATGTCGCTGCTGTGTGTTGTTGTGCGGAGCCGCGCCTCGAAATCCGCGCGTCCTCACTGTTCGCCAGTACCGTCTCCCGACGCCTACCGAGTGATGTGCTCCGGTTTCCCCTCAAGGCCTTTTTACCCGAGACCTGTTGGAAGTCGATCTCATCGTCAGCGCGTTCGCGTTTGGCGTTAGCCTGTTGGGTTTCCATGGCCTGTTCGTGTGTTGTTGTACTCGTACTCGCCATGATCCCTGTCCCTGTCGCGGTTCCGATTCGCGGGCTATCCGACCCGCCGGGTCGCCTAATACCTGAAGCAGTGCTTGCAGGTAAATAATATCTATTTCATTAATGCGGGATGTGGAATGCTCACTATCGATCGCAAAGGAAGGTTGGCTTCGCTAGACTCCAAGGAGAAGGAAGTACTTCCTTCCTGTTAGTGCTTCTTAGATTTCTCAGAGATTATTATTATTCGACTGAGTAATGATTTTTTTTTAATTTCCACTTGATAAAAATATTACAAGTAATGATTAAGTAGCAGAAGTTCACTAATTAAATGCAACCTTGAATAAAAATGACATGCCTCATTAAGTAAAAAAATTTTTCATGCAGAGATCAATTCCTTATCAGTAACCAGAAGTACTCGGAGAAAACCATCAGATATCTAGTCAGGAATAATCAGGAGCACACGGAGAAATCCACCAAAATATTGTCAATAATAAACGGGAGCAAACGGAGAAAACCACCATAATATTGTCAAATTGACAAAAATAATCAGGAGCACACGAATAAAACCACCATAATATTGACAAGAATGATCAGGAGCACCCGGAGAAAACTACCATAATATTGACAAGAATAATCAGGAGCACACGGAGAAATCTACCATAATATTGTCAAGAATAAACGGGAGCACACGGAGAAAACCACCATAATATTGACAAGAATAATCGGAAGCACACAGAGAAAATCGCCACAAGTTTTCTTTGATAATATATCATAAAATTACAAAAAAATAATAAAAAATAAAAAATAAAAACAAAAAAAAATACAAACATTCTGCTAGCTTGTGAACTTCTCTTTGATGTGCAAAGTTAGAGTTCTAGTACAAGCGAGAGTGTTTGTATTTTTTTTCGTTTTTAATTTTTATAGTTTTTTTTTTTTTGTAATTTTATGATATCAAAGAAAACTTGTGGCGGTTTTCTATGTGTGCTTCCGATTATTCTTGTCAATATTATGGTGGTTTTCTCCGTGTGCTCCAGTTTATTCCTGACAATATTATGGTGGATTTCTCCGTGTACTCCTGATTATTCCTGACTAGACATCTGATGGTTTTCTCCGACTGCATCTGGTTACTGATGAGAAATTGATCTCTGCATGAAGGATTTTTTACTTAATGATGCATGTCATTTTTATTCAAGGTTGCATTTAATTAGTGAACTTCTGCTACTAATTCATTACTTGTAATATTTTTATCAAGTGGAAATTAAAAAAAAATCATTACTCAGTCGAATAATAATAATCTCTGAGAAATCTAAGAAGCACTAACAGGAAGGACGAACTTCCTTCTCCTTGGAGTCTAGCGAAGCCAACCTTCCTTTGCGATCGATAGTGAGCATTCCGCATCCCGCATTAATGAAATAGATATTATTTACCTGCAAGCAACACGTGGCGACATCTGTTGATGACAGCCAGAACTACTTGCATCAATTTGCTTTGCATTAGATAACTTAACTCTAACTGATGAAATATTTAAAAAATTCTATTTAAGAAATGGTTCCAATTGGAGAAAACTGACAGTTTGTATCTAACATTAGTCACAGAAGCTACCATGAATCATGGTTTGTTATCTGCAGCTGAATCGGAAGGAAGCCGCTGTAGATACTGTGGCAAGGATTTTGTCATGAGAAGGAATGCCAGACGTCATGAGAAGAATGATTGTGCTAGAAACCCACTACGCAACATGTTAAGCTGTAATCGTTGTAGCAGGTTGTTAACACGAATTGACAGCTTAAAAAGACATGGTAGAACATGTAAAGCCAAGACTACTTACGGCATAGAGGACATCGATGGATCCACTAGACTAAAGAAGAGTGATCTGCATTACGACCATAATTTTCCTTGTCCTGAGCGTGATGGTATAAGCTCACCCGATCGTCAGGAAGAACATAAATTGAAGGATGCTAATGGCTTCGGGAAGACTGAAACTAATGGAAGTATCAACATCGTGAAAAGTGAGAATACATTCAAGCCTATATTCAGTAGATCCTCCATTCTTTGTAAAAATGATGGACTCCTAAAAAGGAAGCATGAAGACGATGAAGACACTTCGACATCATCGATAGCGAATTCATACGGTAATCTGGGTGAAGAGGATGTCTTCTACAGTGATTGTTACAGTGACTCTGAGGCTGTTGACAAAAGGCATAGACTGTGATGAAGCACCTAGAGCTGACAAGATCGAAGAATGTGGTAATGTCCTGAGACCGAAACGATGGAAACGACGTGTTGTAATAAATAAATCTGATAATGCTTATTATGATCACTGGGACGATTGTGATATTAAAAGTATTTATAATAAACAAGCAAGTAAGATGGTGGTAGAAGAGATTGATTACACATCATGGAAAGATCCAAACATATTGGTTGACCGGATAAGACTTCTACATGGCTCGCTTTGTGCAGGAAACTATTCGTGCATCAAAGAAATATCCTTCATACTCAAAGAACTGAGGAAAGCTGGCTACATACAATAATGGCTTCTTTTACTTGTATTTGTGTAATGTTGACAAGTAATTGAATATTGAAAGTAAAAATTTTATGTTTTTATTTCTTGTATTCTGATTTCCAACTAAGCCTGTGTGTTTCCGCTACTGTATGTGTGTACGTTCCGTTTCCTGTGTGTACTGTGTGAACGTTCCGTTCCTTGTGTGTGCTGTGTGTACGCTCAGTTTCCTGTGTGTACTGTGTGTACGTTCCGTTTCCTGTGTGTACTGTGTGTACGTTCAGTTTCCTGTGTGTACTGTGTGTACGTTCAGTTTCCTGTGTGTACTGTGTGTACATTCCGATTTTTTTCCTGTGTGTGTATTATTTCTTCATTTCGTTTCCTGTGTGTAAAGTGTAATCATTACATTCATTGCGTGTAAATTGCGTACATTGCGTGTTGTAGCCGAGTAGACTTGTATCCTTGTAGCTTCATAGACATGTAGTTTCGTAGCCATGCGGTCTTTTAGTCATGCAGTCTCGCAGCCATGTATAGCTCGGAACCAACTAGGTCCTTTTAGACTCGTTGCCTTGTAGCCTCGTAGTCTCTTAGACTCGTAGCATTGTAGCCCAATATCATTCGAGCTGTTGAAAGAAAAAGCAGTTGGAGCATTTGGAGCTGTTGGAGCTGTTGGAGCATTTGGAGCTGTTGGAGCTAAGAAGTAGTCGTTGCACGTCTTTGCAGGGCTAAATGTTTATAAGATTGCTGGCTTTCGCAAGTGATCCTGTAGTAGGATAGAAATTGTGTAATAAATTTTATGTTTGTAAAAGACTTTGTGGTGTTTTATTTCTCGAACCTTACACTTTTCTGGTATTTAAATTAAATTTATTTTAGCTACGTCCAGGATCGTGCCAAGGACCTTAGTCGACCTAATTAATCAGTATATTGTTTGCAAAATTATTTAATGAATTTTTAACTTTTTCCTGAATTTCTATGTTAATTATTACGAATATTCCAAGATGTTGGTCTTGATGTCTGATAGGATGATGGTAGTAGAGGATTTAAAATATCTTTAAGAAAGTTGAACGTGGTTTATTGAAATCTTATTTTTTTCATAAAATAAACATTATTGCATCGATCGAGTATCGAACCAAGGACTGGAGCGGATCGAATCAATATGTTAGTTAATGAGTGATTTTTTTGATGAATTTTCCATATTTCCCTCTTTTCTAGCTACATTATTACGCGATTTCAAGATGGCGCCCAAATTTCAAGATGGCGGGGGAACCTCGGTAATAAATGTTTACTGCACTGCAGCGGGTTAGAATAAAATTATCCAGATGGAAATGTACTCTATAATACGAGTACACACACAAGATGGCGTACTCCAGCAGGTGGTAGCTCCTGGTTGCATGTACTGAACATAAAATGTCGGATCCATGATGGTCGACAAGGACAAAGTCAAATTTCAAGTTCAATGTCAAATTTCAAGGTCAAGGTCAAATTTCAAGGTCAAGGTCAAAGTTCAATGTCAAGGTCAAATTTCAAGGTCAAGGTCAAAGTTCAAGGTCAAAATTCAAGGTCAAGGTCAAATTTCTAGGTCAAGGTCAAATTTCAGGATGGCGGATGTCACAGCAATAATAATAAATCATTACTGCACTCTAGCGGATAAGAATTAAACTAACATGTCATCAGCGCACTCTCGCCGACGATACAATGATGATGTTTTCCAGCAGGTGATTTCAAGATGGCGGCCGTCACGAAAAGTGCAACGGTGGTTTTGAGAATTTTTTATTGTTAATTAGGTTGATTAATTTTTTTAATGATTTTTAAATTTTTTCCCGAATCTCTAGCATTAAAATTACGGATTTTCAAAATGGTGGACATGACGTCATGCTCACTAGCGATATATATGCTTTGAAAAAAGTGGTGGGAGTCAGTATGCCAGCAGCCACTGTGAGGGTTGGATCGGTTGCATTTTTTTAATTGTTTTGCCTTCGCTGGGTTCGAACCGAGGACTCCGAACTCCGTGCCGTTAATTTTTGTTTTTTAAATATTTTTAATTAAAATTTTATTAATTAAATTTTTTTATAAATTTTAATTTTTTTCATTAAAATCGGATAATAAATAAAGATTTTTAAGATGTCGGCCGTAACGGAAATTGCAACGGTGACGTCATAATCCAAGATGGCGGTCATAATCCTAGATGACGTCAGAGGCTTATAAGCGGCTATCTCTTAGGAGTTTTAATCCTCTTTTAGGAATTTGGGTTCTTTCTGGGGCAAAATGTCTTTTGAGGATTTCGAAATTCTAAGTTTTGGTTTGTGGAATTTTTTGACATTTTTTGGCGGAATTTTTTTCAAAAAAAATTGAAATTTTGACGATTTTTGAGGAATTTTGGGCAATTTTTGCCGAATTTTGGCGAATTTTGAGGGTCAAAGGTCAATGTCCTATTTGTCCCGTTACACTGTGTTCCGTTACACTCATCCAAGTTTGCCTACGTGACGTCAGAGATGTGGCTCGGCACTCGGCACCACACCCAGGACCCGTGCGCCCGGACCGGCTATCCTATACTACTAATGGTGTTTTTTTCCAACCGCGAAGTTGTACGGGCCAACAGATATGATCTTCGAAAATGTTCGGAACTGATAGTAGGTCAACGAAGATGTATGCTTCCCGTAGCAACAGGCCAGGTTTCAATTGGGTTCACAGACACTCGCTACACGTATTTACCTTTTGTGGTTTGTATGTTGTTAGCAAATATTTTTGTTGTTAGCTTCTAGTTGGAACGCTTCGATCGCCACCTGCCTGCATATTGCACTGGTGATCGTAAAGTACAGCAGCCGATCAAAACAAATGAAAAATATTTCAAAATATTACCTTACATTCCTTTAAAACTTCTTACATCTCTCTAGCCACTGATTATATTGACTTATGAACTGTAGTTTTAAAAAATATAAAATTTAAAAATTATAACTTTTTTTATAAAAAAAATACAAAACCAGTCATTAAAATAAATTTAACTACCAAATAAATGGCGAGGTTTCATGTCAAGCCAAAAAAATACTTTTTTTCTGTTATAATCTCCGTTTCTGTGTTTTTTTTTTAAATAAAACCTTCAATAAAAAAATGATTATAGTATTTTTTGGAATGAAAATTTTAAGATTAATGTTCTGTCAGTAACAGAATCCGCTTAGAAGTTGTGGGTGGTGTCAACCTGTGCCTCGTTATAGTATTAATATACATTATGTTCCAGGTCATTTTTTTTACGTTTAACATTGGTACACTTGTAGACATTTTTAGTGGCTGAACATCAAAAGAAAGATGTAGTGCTTACTGTTTGTATAATAAGCTGGAAAAGTTGAATTTTTGACATTATTGTTCAGTACGGATAAGGAGAAACAAATGGAATATAAAACTGAAACTTTTTAGGTATAAAAGGAATTTTGGTGCATTGAATGTTTCAAATTTCATTCAAAAAACTTATTTCCTTTTATTTTAACTTTTTAAATCATAACAACTGGGAGTATTTTTAAAGAATTGTATAAAAAATATATTTTTTAAGAAACTAACACATATCCAGGGGTGCCCACAAGGGGGGGGGGGGGGGTAACGACGCAGACTGCGTCATTAAAATTTGAAGGGGGGGGGGGTGGTTAAAAGACGAGAAAAATGTATATATTATTTACATAATTATAGCTTCTAATGTGAAAATACGTTTCTGGTGCTTTGATATTTGAAAGGGATCTTTTAATTAAATTGGCAACCCCACACTTTCCTCAACAAAAGCAGTTGGCATCTGTCGGTTCAGGATGGAAATATTGCCTGATATGACCAAAATTATTATTATTATTAGAAAACCAGTTTTAATTAATGCAAAATGTGATAAAATATAATACTAAAAAAGTATAATATTATAAAATCATTGAGTAAATCATTGTTAAATGGCATAAAAATTTCGGGGGGGGGCGCATCATTAGGTTGGGGGGGGGGAGTGAGTCATAGTGTTTGGGGGGGTGGGCACCTCTGACATATCACATATAAGTCTGTAACGTTGACTTTTAATCTAATAAGCTCCAACCTTATAGCCTATTCTTTTTCATTCTCCTCATCCATACTGCCAAAAATTTCAAAAATTCAACATATAAGCTAATAGTGCATAAAGTATTATAAATTAATTCTTTATTTTTTAATTTTGTGAAATTTCAGCCACTTATATACAAGGTCGCTAGGTTTAACCGTGTGGACATACAACCTTAGTCTTATAATTTTAATAAGAGGAATTTGAGTTTAAATTAATGTAGTGGTAATATTAGTGCCGAATTAAGATGCTAATAACAGCAAGTATGGAATTTAACTATATACTTCATAAAACTACTTTTCACAAGCTACATGGTATGAGCCAATCAAATCATTACATAACATAAAATATTTAGTATTGGAGTATTCAAGAGTAAATATTTAAAAAAAATCTCTTTCTGCACAACCTAAAGGCATAGGTTGATTCCGAAGTACCTATTTCTTCTGGAAATACTTTGGTAAAATCTATTAACTTCTGGAACATTTTAAGAACTTGATGTACGTAGCATATTTATGTTCCCCAATATTGCAGAATGGTCGATTAAATATTTGCTCATTTTTCATGCAGCGAAAATTATACGACTAATTTTAACTCATTGTATACACCATTGAACAACTTAGAACAAATTTCATTATATATGCCAAATATGTTAATAATTTGATTGTTTTAACCTTCAAACACTAGTTTTCATCCCTCGCACTAATAACGTGGCCATTTACAAATTTACTTTGCACGAATTTAAAATAAATTTAAATGAATTTGATACTATCAAATGTTGAATTGTTTAAATCTTTACCCCCTTTTATACGTTAATAATTAGTTTGGTTAAAACTTGTTTCAGCCAAAGTTTTACATGAAGTTTAGGATTTATACAATAAATTTTAACGGAACTGATTGTAAATTGATGAAAAAAATTTATGATATTTTTACTTTCAAACATTATTACTATTATTACCCCTTGCAGTAAAGGTTGGTTGGATAAAAATTTATTTTAACAATAGTTTTAGGCATTATTTAGCAAGTTAAACAAAAATAATAATGGATTTGGTAGAGACGTATTAGGGAAATTTTATTTATTTTCTCATTCCAACCCCACGTTTTTTCAACCCCTTGAAATAATGGCTCATTAATAAAAAATTGTTACTGGCAGAAGTTTCAGATAAAAATTATTAGATTTACAAACAATTTGAACGGATTTTATAGTGAGCCTAATAAGGAAGATATGAGTTTTTTGGTTATTCAAGCTATGTTTTTTTTTCATACCCTTGCAGTTATTGAAGATCGTATAAAAAATATTACAGACAAAAATTGTATATAATAATTTAAAGTTTTACAATAAATTAGAACGAATTTGATAGTGTTCATGGTACGGAAATTATGAATTATTTTAATTCTACATTTTTTTAACCCCTTGCAGCAATGGCTCATCTTATCAAAAATTGTTTTACAGAAAAGAATTAGACAAAAATTATAAGATTTGCAAAGAATTTGAACCGATTCGATTGTGTCCTTAATAAGGGAGTTATGAAATTGTTTTGTCTTTCAGCCCTTGTTTTTTCCACCCCTTGCAGTTGTGGTTGGGCCTAGGAAATTTATTCAGAAAAAAGTTTTAGATAATATTAATTCGTTTTACAAACAATTTCAACGGTTTTTATAGTGTTCATATTAGGGGAGTTATGATATTTTTCTTTCAACCACTGTTATTTTCCACCCCTCCCCATAATGTCTGAAAAACATAAAAATATTTTTTGGGTCAAAGTTGTAGATTATATTTCTATATTTTATAATAAAAAGAAATACATTTAATAGTGTACAAAGTACGGATTATATGATTATTTTTTTTGTTATTTTAAAATCCGTTTTTTCAACAACCTGCAAAAATGGTTCGTCTCATCAAAAATAGTTTCGGACAAAAGTTTCAGATAACAAATATAACATTTTCAAACACTTTGAACGAATTCGATTGTGTGCCTACGAACAGAGTTACTATTTTTTATTACTTCCAAACCCCTGTTTTTTCCACCTCTTGCAGTTATAGTTGGTGGTATCAAAAATGTATTTATACCAAAGTTTTTGGTATTACTCCTACGAGTTATAATACGTTCAAACTGATTTGATATTTTCCATACTATGGTGGTTACAGCGATATTTCTGTTTTTCGAAAAACCTTCCCTATTTCTATCGAGATTTTCCACAATTAGATTTTAAGTATCATTTATAATATATTTGTAAAACAAAATTGCTGCAGTTACCAATTCCACAAAATTGTGATACCTATATGTGTGTATGTGTGTATATATATAAACATTTATGTTACTATGGTTTTGGGTCTATGGACTATGAAACGAAACACCTATATAAAATTTTTCCGGAAGTCGCACCATGGTAACGGCTACAATACGTAGTATTTCTTCGAAATTAACATAAAAAAAAGGAAAGGAAATTTATGAATTTAAACACTTCCACCTGTGTAGTTATCAACGAATATAACATTATTTATCTCTACAGAAACAATCAAAGGTATTATTGTATGTGCTACCAGGCACAGTGCTCTGAGATATTTGTTAAGCACTTCAGGGTGCTTGTTTGGTAGACAAATTATTGTCATATCCTTTACATGTAAAAATTATTTTTAATTAATACTTAATAGGTAAAGGTTTCTAAAAAATTTAATTTAATTATGCTGATATACTTATTTTTTCTGAGTCTTGTGGCATCACAACAGAGTCAAGGCATTTTTAATAAATTAATTCTTGGTTTTGTTTTAAGATAAAGGTGATTGCATCTATAAATATTTATCACACAAAGCACAAAAATATAAATCAAATTTTAATTTAATGTTTTTTTTAATACTACACAAACTGCATCAAATTCTTTGTAACCAAACAAAAAATTAATAATATACTTGAAATGAATGTATACCTATGCTTCAACACCTTTTTAACTCATAGACATTAACACTTTATACTACAGTAAAACTATTGTTTTTTCTCCTCTTTGTGTGTTTCTGTCCTATGTAAGAATTATAAATTTGAGTTAATATCATTTTTTTAAGTAAAAATAACGATTAATTTGTTGTTTTGCAGCGTACCAAAAAAGGGGTTAACCTCGTGAACGTTGGCTTCACGTTGATGATTGGACAGCAGAGATCCTGACACGCCCTTGACAACCCTGAACCAGTTATAAACAAGGAGAACTGGATACCCAATCACGTGCAACCTGCCAAATGGAACCTTGTTATAGACCAATCAGCACTTAAAAAAATGCTTGGTTATGTGCATGCAAGTAAATCTATCCAGGAGTGAAATGAATAAGCAAAATAATCGTGGCTGTTTTAATTAAATATTTAGCAAAGCAGCGTTACTTATTTTTATGTATGGATGCAATAGATAAACAGTGAACAAGAAGTAGGTACTATAGAGCAACAAGTTACATGTTTACATAGGCGTCGTAACAAGGATTATTACCAGGAGGAGGGAGTCATTACCAATATCGCATAATGATCTCGAGAGTGCACATTATTTCATCACATTGGATGAAATATAAGACCTCTTACTGCATTTCAGTCACATCCATGCAGTTAATAACGGGCTATCTCATGAAATGCGTTACAGCTACTTTCAAACACTTGTATTGTTATTCTTAACAGAGGATCAACAGCGGGTATGAAAGGACCCTCCTAGTCAGGGTTGTATCTGTTTTAGTGAGGCGGGATGACAACCGCAGTATCGCCTCTGAACTGGCGCGTAGTCTTCTCGTCGTGCATAGAACAACTATGAGATTCGAGAGGTAACCACAACATTAAAAAGCAGAGAAATTAAGATAACCGTGTAATGCCAGTCTCGTGAGTGCTTTCAAAAATCTTTATCGAGGGTTTTAAACATAAAAATTTATGAATGCAGTTTTTTGGACATACGCCATTGCAGTTTTGCACTGTTTCTCATGGAAAAATTCCGAAAATCAAAAAATCAGCGTGTTTTTGCCTGATGACGGGAACCGATGTTTGTTCCCAAAACGTCACAACTGTTGTCATTGGAAACCTTCTGTGTTTGTCAGTGCTATCGTCGTTGTGGTATCTATAGTATTTGTTTATCTTCAGCGTTGTGTTATAGTTTGCTTCTATGTCCAGGTTGGTTATCTGCCTGCATTCTTAGCTCACTGTGTTGGTCTTAGTTGTTATATTATTTACATGACTTAAGCTCCTTCAACGGAATTCCTTTGCTGTGTGATATTTATAGGTTGGACATTTATTGTCCTTGCTGTCGTCGTTGTGTTGTCTATAATACTTGTTTGGTTTCGTCGTTGGTTCCCTTTGTCTGACATCATCTGATTCATTCTTGTTTTCTGCGAATGTTTTATCTTCATATATTTATTTATTTTATTTTATTTTCGGAATTTTTCAATGACAAACAGTGCAAAACTCCAATGTCGTATGCCCAAAAAACTGCATTAAATCAAAACTTCCCATTACATGTATTATTTAAAGAACCTAAAATTTATTATTGAAAACACGTGTTTTTTGCCTTTTTTTTACTCTCTAAAAATACAGTTTAAAAACAAAATCTGTAATCAGAACAAACTACTCATCCGCGCTAGGAGTATTCTGAATATTTTTATTTATTTTTTTTGTAAATTGACACCACTCGGATATCTTCAAAAGGCGTGGTTTCACCTGAAGCTCTGCACGCCGTGTGTGCCCGGGTAGGCCCACGCTTGAACAGTCTCCACAGAGATCTGCGTGTGACCGCCTTCTCGCATGCAGAATACTGAACGCAAACAAAGACGCCGCAGGCCCGCAGGACAATGCCGGAATCAACACAGTCCTGAATGAACAACGACGCCGCGAAGGGGCCTGCGACTTCAAAGTTTGGCACACGTGTCGTGTATAACGAGATAGCTAATGTTTCTTCCGGCCGTCTTCTCAGGTGTTAAATAATTTAGTTACTTTAGGCGGGACTCCCGATACATCATGCACTCGAATATACATACAGAAATATAATCTTTACATTGAAAACAACACTTACTTACAAACCTCGTCTAGGATTAAACATGAAATATTGGCTTTGGAAGTTGAAGAGTTTACAATTAATCATATTCCAATGTTTAGTTTTCAAAAAATGATAATAATTCTCTGATAAATCAGTTTCGATCAAATCACTTGAGGCAGGCAGAATTCGTTTATATTTGAATCCTCTGGGTGTATCGAAGTTCTTGTACAAAATCAGGTTGGTAGTTTACTTATTGGTGACTACCACGTCATATATTCTATCATGATAAGGCGACATGTTTTCTGCACGTTTGTTTTTCGCTGTATGTCATTTGTAGCGGTCGAACAATCCGTAGTTAGTGTCTGTTGCCAAATATTAACGAGAATTTTCCATGTACTTAAAAACACTATAGTAATGATTATTACCCGGATTCATTAAATAAAAATGTAGGCTTCAGGTACATATATATATGTTTATATGTATATATATAGGATATACACACACAAATGCTTCATGTTGAAGTTTGAACTAAAAAATTCTTCACATGCCATTAACGACCGTGACCCAATTATAAAGAATAAGTTGTTAACCAATTCTATGTAATCTGCAAAGAGCTTTAAACTACTTATGACAATTTTAAAAAGTGTTTATTATATGTAGTAGCCTGGGTGAAATTATTCTATGAAATAATCTTCGCTAAACAAAATTGTTATACATTTATGGTATTTCAATCATTCCGGTATAGCATTGTTAAGTATGAATCAATAAAATAGATAGTTTTGCGTATATTTATTTTGATAGGAGAGTGATGGCAAGAGAAGGAACAGAAATACAAAAACAAAACACAAGAAACACATGGACAGAATAAACTCGAAACACAAACGTTCAATACGGAATTACCATTTAGCCTCTTTACGTACAGAGGAGTTCCGTGTAAATTGACTCAGGTTTAACAGTCCTCAAAAAAAGTAAGAGTGGTAGCAATTTCCCAACTGTCACTTGCAAAGCATCACGTGATGTTGGCTCAAGAACCTATGAACATGCAGTTGTTTTAAAGCACGGTCGACAGAACAACAGTCGTGGTCAGTTTGGTCAATAAGACCCTCGGAGATAGAGACGGGTTCTCGCTCCACATAGATACACTTGCGACAATGACCCCCTTAAGGCTGAGCGAGGTCGCTGCGTCTACATGGTTGAAACGCCCCGACAGGTATCTCCCCTGGCAGGATGTGACGTACAGTAGGTACTAGGAAGGGGACTTTGGCTGTAGCCGAATACATAGGGATGCGTCCATAGCACATACATTCCCACATCCCTTAGCAAACGCAGCCACAATGTAAAGGACGCATTGCTAAGTAACTGATTGTATCCAAATACTTTTACAGCTAGCATCTCCTTTTGATAGTCGGTCGTACTAATGTTCATGTAGCCATTTTGAGACCTGATTTCCACGAATATTTAGCAAAACGTTAATAACAACGATATATTTAAATATATTTAATGTAGCGTGGTTTTTATTAATGTTAGCGATCAAATTAAAATATTATTATGAGTCCCAAATTATAAAATGTACTTAAAATGAGCATTAAATACCCATATAAGATTAAATTTAATTTTGATAGTTTTTATTGGCGTCTCTATTGGTCACATTTTGAGTTATCTCTTACGCTGATAACGTTTTAAACAAAATCTTATGCCGAAAATGGATGTGAGTGTTGCATCCCTGAAAATCTCTATTCCAGTGGACGCACGTAGCGATGCAGCAGCATCCTTTGTGAGAATTCGGAAGCAATGCAAAGATAGTCGCGTCCACTACGATGCACTTCTAGTGGATCCCTAGGGATCCATTAAGCTAGTATTCTGATGCAACTTTTATGAATAGTGAAAAAATAATTGCGTAATCTTGTTCAAACAATAAATCATTAAAGGTAAACATACATAGTTGTAAATGCTAAAGAGGCCAGGGGGTATAGCTCAGTGGTAGAGCATTCGACTGCAGATCGAGAGGTCCCCGGTTCAAACCTGGGTGCCCCCTTCCAAGGGTTTTTTATTTTCCAAACTCAGTGGCGTAAGTTTATGCATGCCAACCCTCGGTAAAAGAGTTTTCTGATTTTAGGCCTGGATAACACTAAGGTGGACGGATATTTGTACTCGACGTAAATAGCCACAAATCTGACCAGAAGTTAATGAAATGTAAGATGTAGAATAGTAATTCAAACTGGCTCGTTGTTATTCCGAACTGTCAAATTAATACAAATTATATGACTCAGACTATATTTTGTCCGTCACATTGTCCTACGCTAACTCGGTTCGCTCACGCTTAGTGTTGCCATCATCAAAATCCATTTTTCTTTTACAAATTACGTATTTTTACTTAGGATTTTTAATTGCTTATTACTTTCTGCTCGAAGGATAAGGAGATTTTAAAAAATATCATTTTCCATTTATCATACATTGTTTGAAATTTCATAACTAGATCTTAGACCGTAATTTTTAAATTTTTTGAACACACGCATTTGGACAACAGCGAAGTTGAAAAAAATACTGCGGCATACGATTTAAAAAATACACAAAACATAAGAACACCTTTCTAGCAAAATATATGACATCTAGCCCTATAGGCTCAGATTCATATTAAAATTATTAATTTTAATATTATGGAACATTCCAGATGATTCTAAATAATTCTAAGCAAATCTGGAACAATATATAAAATGCCTGTACAGATTTTAAATATACACCTTTTTAAATATTTCAAATTGATCAATATAATATTTTTGCACATTCCATGCAGCCTAATTGTTTTAATTTTTTTTATTAAATACCTACATTTAGCTCTATTTCCTAATTTTTAGAATGTTCTCGAAAATAGAGATATGAGCATAAGTCAGTCATTGGCCTGGTGAAGGTAGGTAGAATTGGTGGTGTGTCGTTAGCTAAAACTCCAGTGAAAAATCTATCCATTTATTTATGTAATAAAGACTTTAAATATATGCCTCTTTTAAAAAGTTTTTAAATAACAAAAAAAGGTTCAGCTTAAATATCTGGTTAGTATTTACAACATTTACATTTTAGAACGGTGTTGATATCGGTTCTAGTATAGAATTACTGAATTTTTTATTTTGCGGCCTAATTTCGTTCAAAATTTGCAATAATGTTTGTTCATATGAGAAATTGTTACAGACAAATTTTCAGATAATATTCAGAAGTTTCATAACAAATTCAAACAGGTTTTTTATTGCATCCAATAACGGTGTTACAAATATTTATGTCTTGCAACCCAGCCGTTGTAGTAACGTGTTATACATCGGTCTGTAAGTAATTTGTGCAAAAACTTTATAGTTAATAAATGTTTATAGATAAAATAATATTTATATTTAATACAAAAAAAAATTTAAAAAATAATTTGAAACATGTGGAATATTTTTGAAAATCGCACAACTGTAACGACTACATTTAATAGTTATTCTTCCAAATCCTAAAAAAAAAATGTATTATTTAAAAATTAAACACAATACAAAAGTTAAAAACTATAATTGATGTGCCTTGTTATGGTTTTGTGTATAATTAACTTTTGATCCGAATCAGGGTCTTTTGTTTTTTATTTTGCCAGTTTCTTCAAAAAAATTGTTTCATGTGGTTCATCAACATTTACTGTTATTGAGGAGCCTAAAAATATTTATTTATATAAATACATATTTACACATTCATCGACATCATCGTAAAGTTTGTAACGATCTACGAAACTTTACGGACATTAAGGTGTCTACTCGGGCAGAACTAACGGCATCATAAAACCAGCAGTTATAGCGGGCGAAAATAATGATAGATACAGCACGGAAGTTTATTTTGGCTGACTAGTAGAGCTGCATTGACTGTTTTTTTTTAACGGAATATAACGTTCAGTTGTCATACAACTGTGATGGTTGATGAGAATTTATTGGGATGCGGGATGGATGTGCCAAATGGGTTAAAACCGCACAAAATAGCATTTGATTTCATAATTATTCTCAAAAATATCTTGGTTAGAAAGAAATTTGGGTAATTGTTTCGAAACTCGTATCCAAATGTATCCTTTAATCCTGATATAATGATCATATATACATTGAAACTATGGTACAGGATGGTCACTGTTTTAATTTAGTACGTCGAAAGATCCTGGGCAAACAGAAACTTGAATATCACAATAAAAAAAATTATGTCAGGTCCTGTTAAAATTGTTCTTTCTTATTCAACTAATGATCATAATTCATTGAATATCACAAGTTTTTGTTATTTTCATGAGATTACGACATACTAAACTAAAAATGTAGGCTAAGTAAGCATAATGTACCACAGGATCATTTTAGACAGGATAATGCATTCAGGATCAAGAAATGAACTTGGGTACGTGATATGGACCATTTTACGAGATTTTTAGTCTAACTGCTAAATTCCAATATACTTTTAGAACACCAAAACATGGGTACAAGAAAATGCGTTTTCCATGAACAAAGTTACATAGGCTAAGTATTTAAAAACTATATTATATCTTTAAAAAAACTCATTGTGACTAAAAAAGGCTTTCAAAAACTTAAACAGGGAATCCACCAGCGCGTAAGCTGTAGGTTACAGGAGGGGTTATTCGGTAAATCTCTCCGTTTACGCATGTGCGAGAAATGGGCGGAGAAAGCGACATCAGTCTTGTGGCGCTGTGTGCAGATGTTCAGTGGGTATTGAGGAGTGGGATTAGAAGACTGTGTTGTAGTTGAATAGTCCGCTACATTATGTATGAATAGAGACCAGAAAAATTCGCGAGTTCATTTCGCGATAGGCTAAAATACAAATAGTTATACCTCAAAGCTGCCTCTGCTATTGGCTCACAGCTCACCTGGGTGACTCTGGGCCAATTAGAAACGCCCGACCAAAGCTTTATCGAATCACAGGCTGCTACGTTGGGACGTCTCACAAGACAGCAACCAATGAGTGGGTGACATTTGACCGAGTGTAGGTAGAACTATGGAGTTCATCCTGCAGGTCATTGAACCCACGAATTTTTCCCGTCCCTATGTATGAATAAAAGTTATCATGGATAATACCGCCAAGTGTGTAAACTCAATCGATCCCCCTCGGAACTGGCGTCGGGGCATGCAGAGTTCCGGCACAGCGCTGGACGCACCGGAGAACTCCCGCGGCGGTCGCGTCGGGGTTCATTTGATCATCTCCCAGTAGCTCAGACCTAACTACCCCCTTTCCAGGCACATGCAACAGTGGCTTGCGTCAGGCGTGCTTACACGAGGACAGTGCACTTGGCGATGCTGTTACAAACGGGCTTCATTCCATGTCGCGAGGTTCTTCTAAAGAAGCTATTGGTAACTCAAAACTCGTTAAACGTTATGACAAGTACCTCAATAACGGCGATTATTTTACGAGGGTCGTTCAAATATGAACCGGAATTTGGTTCATTCGACTGAAGTAGTGACGTGAGACGGGTAATCGGTGGCGGGAGGATGGAGAGGGGATGGGCATGCACACGGCCATCACACACGCGTCCATGTCAGTATCGCTGTGATAGCACCAGCGTCAGTTGCGCAACGCGTCATTATTTGTTCTAGCCAACGAATGTGTGAAATCGAATGAAATTATGAAGAGAATCCAAGCACAGTTGGGTAAATCCCAAGTGTTCGATTTGGCCCAGAAGTGATAAAGTGGAAAACCAAAGCCACAGACGGCGTCCGGCGACCAACGTCAATTAAGACAACATTCAGTCCGCGCGTGAGCTTGTGGGAGGTCCACTGAAGGAGGCTTTAGGAGGTGACAGGCCTGAAGACGTCGCTGCGGTCGATTAGTACGTGTGCAATTGGCTACTCGGGAAACAATCTTTTTTTTCTCATGAAGGGTTTAAAATCTTCCTATCCGATGGAGAAATTTTATTTATTTTGAAGGAAACTACGTATAATAAACAACTTTAAAAAAAATATATAAAACCGACTTCAAAATGCACAAAAGTAACATAAGTTCACTTAGAAGCAAAAATTAAATGTTTTATACGGCAAATAAACAAATAACATTTCCGTTTATTTCATTTAGGATTTTATTGTATACTAGCTGCAGTACTCTGCGTTGCCCGAGCTAAACGCAGGGTGAAGGGGGCCTTTTTCTAAATCAGATGTAGTTAGTAATTGTCTTCTTAATTTGAATGTCAAGTGTGCAAAATAATTTATATCACTTTCAGATACCTACAGACGTTCTGCCAGTGTATAGTTAATTACCTGTATACATCTAAAAATTAGTGGTCTATATGTAGTCTAGACTCTATAAAGCACTATAAAAAAAAGCTGAAAAAATAATAGATTACTAAAATATATAAAAAAAATAAACATTAATCAAGCTAATGCTCGGCATGCATTACAATGCCTCATTCAGTTTTGTTTCGTAATGTGTTTGAAGTAGTTACACATATAAAAATCATCTATCCATCTCTCTAAATATATATTTATCTCTATTTACATCTATATATTTGTATATATTTGTAATGTATCTCTCTATCTCTATATATATCTTTATATCTACATATATACATATAAACCTCCCACCATCTCTATCTCAACTTATCTCTCTGTCTCTCTTTATCTCACTATATATATATATATATTTATTTATTTATTTATATATAAATATATATCACTCTAGCTCCCTCTCTCTTTTATATTTAAATAAATTGTGTTAGGCATGTGCACTTATACAAAAAAAACAGACGAAGTGCCGCTATATAATATGAAATAAACACTTTTTTTTAACAATTCGTGCTCCAACTATTGAAAAATAGTTATACCGTCTCAGAAACCTTCACGGGCATGCGCATAACAACTCACCAAAATTTCATCGCAATCGGATGAAGTGTAGTGGATTGCATACGACACAAACAAACGAAATTAAACACATGACAAATGAATCAAACGATGGTGCGTTTAAAATTCAAGGCAACTCTATCTATTGACGAAGTTAATAACAAAACTGTTATTAGCGCCTTTATTTTGCTAGCCACTGCTAGCTCCACTAAGCGGGCTGGTCTCACCAAGGAGAAAAATATGATTTTGCCAGACCTTACTATGTGTATGATCGTGTGTCAGACATTGAGAAATGACACTCACTCAATATTTGTATGTCTATGGCCTATGATTTTTCTGTTAAATAATGAAATTATCACTTTTTCACTCCCTTAGAGATAGAATTTCATATTAATATGGGGTCTATGTGTTAATCCAGGTTATGAGCTCGCTGTAGGCCAAATTTCATCCAGATCTGTTCAGCCATTCTGGCGTGATTGAGTAACAAACATCCATCCATCCAAACTTTTACATTTATAATATTATTGGGATTATGTTATTATTAATTGTTTTATAATTTTAATCTCGGTGCCTATTATAACAAAAAAAGAACGTAACTCAATACACGTGATTGAAGTGAAACTTCCCAGGCATTTCAAATTCAACTAATTATGTAAACTAGTGCTATCTTCATATCTCTCTGGCCGAATACCTACTCTCTACACTTTTTGCGTTATAAAAGTTTCACAAAAATATTTCACGAAAATGTTGCATTAAATAATATCGGCATTGAAATTTTAATCTCATCGTGCCCAAAGAAGTTTCAATTCGAAAGTACGCTATACTTGTTATTAACATTCACTAATTTTCAACGTTTGTTTAAAATCAGCTCGAATGCTAGTTAGGAAATAATTGTCTCTAGGAGCGCGGGCGTAGTGGTTGCCATGGTTTTCAGACAGTGTCCGGTAATTAGCTCTGTAGTCATTGCTTTCAGTCTTTATTTATGTTGGTTGTTTGTGTTTGCGATAAATAATAGATTATATATAATATCATAAAAATAACTTATATAATTTTTATGTTATAATAGGCACCGACTTTCAAAACTATAAATCAGTTAATAATTACATTATAAACAATAATTTCCTAAGTACAATAAAGGAAAATAAACTATTAAGGGTATATTTTTGCAATCAATTTTTTTTAGTGAACTTATGATACGTCGGTTGTATTTTGAAGTCGTTTATTTAATTTTTTTAAGTTTTTTTTTTTCAATTTTAAGTAATGGGTAGACTTTGTAAATACATTTCTTGAATGAGTAAACGATATCTAGTTGAAAAGGAAGATGAAATACAGAAATTTAAAAAATATATATAAATATTAAAATATATAAGAATAGATTTTCAGGTGTGAGATGTATGTGTTAAATAAATTAATAACGAAAGTCGAGAAGATCGAGACCATCGCTTTACCATGGTACGTGATAATTTAACGAATGTAGATGTTCAACACCGTTGCTCATCGACATAGTTTAATTCACAGGTGACTGGCCAGCGAAACAGAGGAAGAATGTGCTTATCGGCTTAGTCAAATTCAAGAGCGATTTTCTAATGAATCAGAGGAAGAACGTGCTAATAGTTTAAATTATATTCATGAGTGGCTAGCCAATAAATCTGATGAATAGTGATCACAACAATTACGCGCATTAAGTAATTATTCCTCAAAGAGGAATGAAACTTCCGAAGAAAGGGACGGTCGATTAAATAATTTTTGAAAAGCAGCACGCCGTTCAATTAATATCTGAGGAGTTTAACAATTTCGAACAACCATTAACGTTTTTGTAGATGAACCATGTGTCGTTTGCAAAATTTACTTAATCTGCATTAGCGTGTTAATTTGCCTCAAGAATTAGGTTCCGTAAATTGGAAAGTTAAATGTTATTGATGCTCAAATACTATTAAAAACGTTAAGTTCCGCCTCAAACTTATTTGAATAAGATGGGGGTTGTTACTATTCCAAGTGAATTAGTCACATGTATTACTTAACGGGATACAAGAGCCAGTCCTGTCAGTCGTTATCCGGTAGAGCGCGCGGGTGTCGCGAATATGCAGCGCTCGGCTGCGGGGAGGCTTACTCCGCGCGCGGGGTTGCCAAGTCGTCAGTCGCGCGCTGGCCGCTGTCGCAGTGCCTTGGTTATCTGCCTCCCTGCCACCCGATATGTTTTCTCCGCCGGGATCCACCTTTTCAATTAATCAGTTGTCAACTACAATTTCTTCGCTGAAACAATTTATTTATTTGGGATTTAGTTACTATTTGAAGAGTGGCTTATAGCGAGAGATTCTGATGTATAATCTCGGCCCGGGTATGATTTTGTGGTCTAATTTCGAGCATAAACCGAAAACAATAAAAAAATAATTCCCAGTCTTATAACTCCAATCGATTAAAAAACCTTTCACTCGATAAGAAATAACTTTTTTTTGGTACTAAAAACTTTAATAAAGTAATGTCTTAAATACTTCCTGAAATGTACAGGAACAAACACTATACAAAATTTAATGCTGTATTAAACAATGCTACTCTGGCCAGAGTTTTTTTGTGTAATTTTACAGAGAGTTCACAAAGATAGTTTTTATGTATGTACATTAATGATACCGTTGAAAGACACCATTAAAAAATTTATACAATTTGTGTACTATTTAAATAAATATTTTAATTACATATAATTTAGCATAACATTAAAGATTGAAATGAACATGTTGACATACTTTTTTAAACAGAGAAATTATAGTCTTTCAAGCACTTTCACTGCTACGATACACATAATATTACTTTAGTAAAAGAGGTGTCTATATAAATTTATAATAAGTTCGAATTTAATCTACAAATAAACATAAAATGTGTGTTTGATTACCCAAATTTAAAAAAAAAAATCGTATTGCTTTTACAATCAAAATATTATCATAATATTATATACACTGTTATATTAGGACTATGTCAAAACAGAAGAAAACATGCATAATATTTAGGAAACCAAAACTGAAGTAATCTGTTTTATGTTTTTCTTTAGTGATTTTTGAGCTTCTTTTACAAAGTCAGGCTCTCGCGCATTTAGTCTTCGGGTATTTACTGAAGTAATCTGTTTTATGTTTTTCTTTAGTGATTTTTGAGCTTCTTTTACAAAGTCAGGCTCTCGCGCATTTAGTCTTCGGGTATTTAATGGATCTGCTATCTCTGGAAGTAAGCACTACGCAAAAAACTGTTGTAGCTTTGACAGCATGAGTTTTTCCCAAATTTCTTTGTCGAACAAAATTCTTTCAACATGGAAATCATTTTTCGTATGAACTACAAAGTCGTAATAATTTCTACTGCAGATGCCAAGTTGACCTTGAATCTGGTAAAAAAAAAAAAAAAAAAAACACTTCGACTTTATCTCCCTGTGATACAAAATTTATTTTACTAGACAGTGACAGGATGTATGTGTTCTTTTTACCACAAAACCGAAACTATATGCTGTAAGTCTGTTCATAGAAGCATCCCTCCATTTCGTGTTCTCGTGTTGACCAACAGTACTTCCTTCTTTCCAACTCATGAATATTTTTTAATGTTGTTGCATCCCGATTCAGGTTTTCGAGGATAAACTTCATCTTTGTATCAAGTTCTTCAGGACTCAACACGTCTTCAGGACACAAAATGTCTTCAGCACTTGGACCATACTCCAAATCAGGACCAGGAGTGTTGTTTGGTCGTCTCTTTTTATTTGGAGGGCCAACTTCATACTAGAGACAGCTAATTTTTAAAACTGTTTGGAAGTATTTTTTTTTGGGCTTCGACCAAATTTGTTTTTCATTGGGATGAAGTGCTACCTAGGACCTTTGACATGGGCCAGTCCAGCTCCCATACAACGAGCGTGATAAGAGCCTCTTTTAGCAAAGTTTACCCGTTTTCCATCTGAAAACTTAGCTTACATACTCATATATCGCTCAACCTGATTTTTAGTTTTGTTAAGTACGAGTCTATCAGATTTCATTACCATAGGATCAAGAGCCTTTTCAATAGCTTCCATAATCCCCGACTCTTTCACAAATGTCACAAAATTTTCATTGGTATTTTTTTCTTTTTCAGTATTCTACACGTCAGTTTTCGTGACAACCGAATACATGATGAGGACCATTTTTTATGTTAAGTTTCAATCGAACGATAGATGTACCAACAAGAGTTGTTCCAGCAATTTCGATTGCTTTTCTAGCGCCGCGCCGGATTTTAATCTTACTATTCTTGATTCAAGCAAACGACGCACAGATGGTGGAAATGACATATTTCTGGAAAATTTGTGAAAATAGTTTTTTTACAATGTGGTTTGCACACTCAATTTTTATGACTTCCCTTCCGTAAGGAACTCGCTGCTTTATTCTAGAGTAAACACTGAATCTCCGTCACCAAAGTAAGTATTTTAACAAGTGCTTCTCAACACTCCCGCAGAACCCTTCTACTATTATAGTTTGTTCCATTACAGTGCTTGGACCACTATAGTTTTTAAAGAAAAGACGTTCATTCACCTTTTTGTCTCTGAGTCTTGCAATTTCGCATGCGAAGCAATACTTCCTTTTCACTCCCAGGTGCAAGAGTTGGTTTGTTTCGGCTCTGATAATGCAATTCTCCAAAAGAAAAAAAAAGTTAATATGCACATTTTGACTGGATGTTATAAGTACTGAAATATTTTATTTTATGAACAACAGACTATAGAGTAAGCATTGGTGTAAACAGGAAGATAACTCACCACTCCACTTAAATTGAAACCATGTCAGTCAGTCCTCTTATTCCAGCCGCCGTCCCCTACGACACTATTATGTGGTGTATCATTTTCTACGTTCCCTATGGCAATAGCTAGTTTTTTTTTTTCATTCTATAAAATTTTCTTGGAAAGTTGTCTTTGCCGAAACTAAATTTAAAAAAAAAACCATCGTAGTAGTAGCGTTAAGAAATCTTATGCAAATCACATGTACACAAATTTCACTACACAAATCTTATTACATTATAGGGTTGTGCGAATAGTGTATTTTGGTGGTCGAAAATTTTGAATCGAACAAGGATTTTTTTTAATTCATTGCGAATAATTTCAAGGTCGAAAAATTATCTTACATTTTCACTTAGATAGATACATAACAATACAGAACACATGTAGTGAAAATAGTAATACTATATTAACTTTTGCAGACAAAGTGAAAATTGTACCATGTTTATTAACCTATTGAAGCATTGTAAACACAATTAATATGCACATTTCTCGGATATAAATATTAAAAAGTGCAGTGTTGTACTTTTTAAAATTAAAATTAAAATCCAAATTCCATGCCCGCAATGAATAACCGGGGGGGGGGGGGGGAGTTTATAATTTGTAAAATTTTAAGGAAGTAGGCTGGAAAATAACTTGTTGCACTCATGGGTGCCGCGTGTTGAGATCCTCTTCAAGAGAACTATACTACCAGCCAGCTTGTGTTAGCTACCCAAGGTCGACGGCCCACTGTTGAGATTCAGCTCTTCGTTTCGTGTTGTCACTGGGCGTCCTCACACGTACATACCCACACCACTTGAGGCAGACATTCCTCCAGCTGCCCGAAAGTAGCGGCAATCTCCTGATAGTTCTGTAGATCTCTTTCCAGGAGTGTCACGTGAAGGCTGACATTTCACGAATGTGGTAGCACGGTCGTGGGTGGCGAGTGCTAAGCGATGGTGTTATCATCTTGTAACGTGTACATTTATAAATGTGTTTGTATGTAAATCTGTTTAGTTTCGCTATTTAAAACGTGTTTATCTTAAAACGTTCATTGGTTACCAAAAAGTAATCAGTAGGTAGAAACCAGAGTCTAAAATTGTAACTGCCATTTTTACTTCCACGTATTATTATCATAACGAAAAAAGCAACCGTTTTTGCGGAGCTCCCAGAGCCGGTGCAAGGTAAATTGGCGCCCTAGGCGAACAACCTTAATGCCCTCCCCCCCCGGACACCCCCCAAAAATATTTCCTTGCCTCAAAATACATCACGTAAGCCTAAGATTTTGTCAACAATCAAATGTAAGCAGGCTTGTTTTTTTGTTTTTGTTTTTTTTTTTACTTATTACAAATCATAAACAGGTCACCGTGGAATTTAAATAATTACTTATATCAATATAAACATTCCAAACCGTTACAAAAATCAATTTTCATCTAGTTTCAATAATCGTTAAACATATTGTATCAGCTGTTATGTGTCGTGCTGCGCCGCCCCCAGCTACTTGGCGCCCTAGGCGGTTGCCTAGTTCGCCTGTATGGACGCGCCGGCCCTGGGAGCGTCACAATACGACTGGGCACATAGCGGCGGTGAGGACTGCCATACACACAGTGTGTGAGGTAACATTGCGTGAAATATACCCTGCATTATTTGAATGCTGATATTGTAGATGCTAGCTGCCAGACGAACGGTCACGTGTCACGGCTTGTTTTGGTATCAATTCAGGTCCTACATGTACTTGTAGGTTATCAGTGTTTTTTCATAAGACAGCCATCTATTAAGGGAAATAAATAGTTAGAAATAACAGTGTATTATTTTCGTGCTAGAGAAGGTTGAATACGGATTCAAGAAAAAAAAATGTTTTTATTAGGTTAGATCGGGGATGGTCAAAACTAGTCCAAATGACAATAACTATGCTTTTACCTGGAATCGTGAAGTGTCGTATGATTAAGAGTCTACTGTATATCGGCAAATAAGCAATGACGACTATAATATCTTATGAAAAAAAGATAAGTTTGGCTTCACCTGAGTAACAACCAGCAACTACAGATGTGCCTGTAAATATTAGCAATTTTAATCTTTGATATTCGACTTCCGAATGTGAATAGTTCATAAATAACTGCGCAACTATTCGTGTTTACGAATATCCGCACACCACAATACATTTTCCATTTTTTTGTGACTAATATTGGTATACTAAAATTAAATAAAATACTCATTTTTAGGCAACTAATAAGATTTTCAAACTGTTGTCTCATTGCTATGTGGATTCATTCAATGTAGCTTCCTAAGTAAAAACAAAATATTGCCTGATAAAGGGATTTATCTTTAAGTTACATTCAGAAAGTCGTCTAAAAATGTACAATTATTCTTTCTCCTCCGAAGAACAGAACAACTTAAAATGTTATGTAATAATACAATGGTATATGTACCTACCGGCTGCTTAATCTACTAAGCATTTTATTTAATGTAAACCTTAGCATGCAAGTATGAAATCTATTATGAAACTTTTCGCAGAGCGGATCTAAGTTGTTCCAAAACATGTAAAATATATTTAACCTATCTAAGGTACAAGTTTCAAATTTCCACTTTTGGTTCACATTGTCTTGAACTCCAACAAAAAAGGAGGGGGGGGGGGGGGAAGAGAGAAACTAACTCCAAATTTTTGCTATCTCAGAGCTAGTGCACTGAGATTCTCAGGGTAGACGAATTAAGTAACAATTATTGACGGAGTAACGAATGGTGCTAAGAAATTAAGTTTGCCGCTGAATATGGGTTGAATTCCCCAACGTAGCCATGTTAATTTTTTAAGTCTTACACATAGGAACTGAAATAATATATATTGAATTGTAAGGCACAATATTTTTATAAGCAGCAATTAATTTAAAAGTTGGCTAATTGTAACTAACAATTTGGCTTGGACAGTATAATACTCACGTGAATGAAAACAATACAACCGAATTGAGAACCTCCTTTTTTTAAGTCGGTTGAAAATTAACTTGTTTTCATGCTTACCAAATCTAATTTTCCACGTAGAACTGTTTGTTTACTCTTACTTTTAAGCTGAGGATTTTTTTCCTAACTTATACTTACATAAAAATAAACGCATTTCTTGAATCAGGATAGTTTAGTTTGCAAAGCGTCACTTGATTACATTTCAAATTGAAAAAATTGGAAGTTTTTGTAAAGCACATTATGGCACAACATATTTTTTCCCCAAACACACTTTACAGTAAATGGAAGAAATAATTAAAACTATAAAAAATTTGGGTTCACCTACTCTTCAAACCTTTCGCTTTTCGCAGCACATCCATGCGTCTCTGAATTGATAGCACTGTTCTTAGCTTTCTTCTCGTCGTTGACACAGTACTCCGCACCATTCAGATTATTTACTGGCACGGAGGAGGTGGGGTCAGATTCCGTTAGCCGAGGATGGGTCCGAAGTAATGGCAACACGGCAGCCGGCTGCACGCTCCCGCGCGCAAGACAGGCGCAAGTGAACCTACTCGCGGCCAGAAAAAATAGCTGAAAATGCAAAATACGAAATATTTCTTGTTCTAATAAAGTTAGCAGTATGCCATCGCTTACTTTTTTTATTTTTATTTTAAAAGGGAAAATTCTGCAGACTCTAAATATTTGTATATCTTACAGCCTGTTTTTTAGACCACTTTTTCGGTTTTCCTTAATTTTAAAAACGTAAAATAAAATACTTATCAATATTTTTTCTGCAATATTAATCTGACAGATGATTTCTGTTGTAAAACTGCAGCAAACAAGCCAAGTACGAAATTTTTATTTGAAAAATTGTAGAAGATGTAGAAAACACTTTTTAACCTACAATTCCCTATCAAGTCGCTGGACCAGGGACGGCCTTAAACCAAATTTTGTGGAAGTTACATACTTAACTGGAGTTGCTGCCCAACATATATTCGGCAAGATTCTTTATTTATTATTTTGACTTCCTTTCGTAAAAATGACATTTAACCTTTTGATTGGACAGAAGTTACAACAAAATAGACGCAAGTGGCGCCATATAAATTGTCTAGTAATTGACGAAATTTCTATCGTCTCCTACGAGAATTTGAGAATTATTCATTTACGTCTACAGGAATATAAAAGCAACGTGATATTATTTGGCGGAGTTAACAATTTAACTTACTCATTGGTGTCATTATGCAACTGTCTCCTCTTAAAGGTCACTGGTGTTTTTTTTTTTACAAACATGTGGTTTTGCAAAATAAATTAATTTGTGGCATCAGTTTTCATTTTGCTAGCTGAAAAAAAAATATGCGCCAATGAAACGTTAGTGAAGTCATCGATCTGTTAATTAATTTGCGAGTTGGTGAATTAACTACCAATCAGATGCCACTGCTATATGAACGTCGCAGAATATTTTTAACAGGGAAGTTTTCTGACGGAGTTGCAGTTCAAATGCATCCCACTGTGAAACAAGTGGATGCTTACAACGATACCATGACAGCAGAAAATTTTAAAACACGTAGAGTTTACACCATAACACTGTACATGAGTCTCGTGAAATAGCCACTTACGGAAAGATGCCACCAAACATTGTCATTCCAAAAGATGTCAGTAACTGCAGAGGTTTATTATCAACGCTGAAGTTAGCTAAAGAATTCCGGGTCATGCTAAGGCGAAATATATCGGTATTAGACTGGCTTGTAAATGAATAAATAGATATTGCCAAGAAATCAAATTGTCCTGCTCTTCAGAGAAAACAAATCGAAGAAGGCGAATTACCTGAATGTGTATTAATTAAATTTGATGGTGATGCGATAGGAAGCATAATGAAGGATGAAGGTGGCTTGGTTGCGATAACTCCCGTTGCAACATTTCAGGCGACTAAAGGATGAGACGTCGAGCGCCGAAGTTACCTTTGATTCTAAGCTGGGCAGTCACGGTGCGCAAGTTACAGGGCACTACACTAGATAGAGCTGTTATAGTCCTATTTTTGAATTTCGCTAAAGGCCAAATGTATGTAGCTCTCAGTCACGTGATAACCTTGGAATAAATAGCATGGTCTGATTTAGAAACAAATAAATTATTGAGTAGGCCACACCACGAAAGACCATTGTCAGAAATGATATGATTGCGAAGACTAACTTCGCCTTGTAATTGACATTATGTACTAACAAATTATCCTTTCTACTTAAAAAAATGTATTAAAAATGGCATAATTCACATAAAATAAATTAATTAATCATATTTATGCCGTTATTTTTGCTACAGAGTTTCGATGTGTTTCTGATTAGTTATATAGTAAGGTACTTATATTATTGACATAATATCAATAGTAACTCAATATACACATTCGTGCTGTTTGTCATCAACATTCGTAGTCCAAGTCCAGTCCAGCAAGTCCTCGACAATAGTTATGTACCCAACTTGTTTTGGAATTGTCATAAACCTAACAATCACCATACATTTCATATTTGAACTTAAGGAGTTCCCTGATGTATCTTTGAAGTACGAGGTCCAATAACAATGAAATTAACGGGACCATCTTGGAGCTATATTGAAACCAACGCAAAAACAAAAAATCATTCAAATCGATTTGTAAGTATAGAAGTTAGGCCCGAACATACCTAAAAAACATATATACAGACGAATTGAAGACCTTCTCCGTTTTTTGAAGTTGTTAAAAATAATGAATTTATTTTGTATTTTCATAAATCACCAATAAATCTGTACATAAAAATTTATGTTACTATTTGAATGACACTCGGGAAAAGTGAAGCACAGTTGAAGTTTTCTATTACATGTAGTAAAATGTCTGTAACGGATAGTCTATTATTGATTCTCGAATTCAAATAAGTGTTATCACAATGTTATTTAGCATTTGGAAGGACCCAGAATCAACTCCTTGTCGGACCATCCTTAGGCGCGTTTTTCATTACTCCCCAAAATCAAACCAAACAACAAATGAGTTGGTATGTTCTTTTAAGTGAGTTCACTGTTAAAATTTGTCACTTTGAATTTGCGAAGAACACTGGTTACAAACTATCCAATGATCTTCTTATGTTTGCGGATATCTTCCTATGTTTGTATTATGAGTGTATTTTCATTATGAGAACACATGAAATAGCTCGTTACCTAATGTTTACATGTCATTAGCCAGTACTGAAAGACTCGCTCACATGTTCTCTTTAAAATTTCTAAAATGTATTGTATTTTCTATAATCTTAGTTCAATGTCTTCTTAAATAATAACATTTATATCAAAGAGACTTGAAATCATATCCCTTATAATATTATACATTTTAACATGTGTTTATATGTTTGGCCTTCTTTCGCGCAGCAACAGAGCAACAGATTGACATGAATTTTTTTTTCATATAGATAGTTTATGGGCTTGAGAGTGACATAGACTGTATATAATTATGGAATTCCTTCCCTAAGGGAGTTAAAAAAACACGAATTCATTTTTGTTCTATAAAACCATAGGAGGTAGGTTATGGACACAAACAGTGAGTTTGTGTCATTCTCTATGTCAAACACGCGGTCATATGGTAAGGTCTGGCAACTTCCTATCCTTCTCCTTGCCTAAACCCATCCGCTTAGTGAAGCTCGTGGCTGCTAGCAAACTAAATGCGCTAATAATAGTTTAGTTTCAAAATTCGTCAATAGATGGCGTTGCCTTGAATTTGAAACACGCCATCTTTAGGTTCGTCCGTCACGTCTTGCCTAGGCGTTACCTGGCTTCCCACAAAATGAAGCTGAAAATTGGCGTCACTGTTCTGCTTATGCGTAATCTTGATGCAGCGAGATTGTGCATTCAAGGGGTCTTTGACATCAAAATTTCCCGTTTTTCACGTGTATGTACTAAAGACTTGAAATTCGGTAGTAATGTTCCTTTTATTATGATTTTTTAGCCCGGGCAACGCAAGGTACTTTAGCTAGTAAATTTATATCGATATAACAATTTTACTGTCTGCATAATCTGAGAAATAAAATTGTTCGTAGCAACCAAATTTCCATACTTACATAGAGAGTCCATGAAGTAGGTGTCTTTCTTAAAGATAAAGTGATTCTGTTTATCAACTGGTAAATAAAACATACCGTAGTAGCATAAAGCCTAATGCTATTAAATTGTTTAATATTTAAAAAAATAACTCGGCTAGGAAGAATAGTGAAAACGCCATCATGAAGTGATTATAGTTGAACACACGCTGTAAAAATGTCTTAAAATCTCATTTAAAAAGATTTAATAATTTTACTTTTTTGCCATGTAATTTTGAAAAACTAGTACACCTAGTGTAATTTTAAACACGTGTTTCTAAAAAAAAAGATTTCGTTAAAACTGCACGAATGTACACTTGTTATACAATATTTAACGTGTTAAATTACACGTTTGCATGTATACAGGAAATTACACTTATAAAACGTTAAACTAACCAATGTCCTTATTTTTGTCAGTACAGTGCATCTTAAGGCACACTTATTCGTTATTGTATAAGTATAAAAAACTTTTCAGAGTAATTTAACAATATCAAGGAATTGCAAAAAAAAAATATGTAAACAGCAATTTGTTTAGATCAAATTCGTTTTAATTTACATAATGTAACAAAAGTTGTATTCCCATTACGTAATAGTTTATTAGGGTGCACGATGAACGAAAGGTTAAGTCACTAGACTTATAACCGCAGAGTCGTTAGTTCGGTACTTCGGTACGTCACTGATATTACGAGCAGTGTGTGCTTAAACAATAATTAAAGTGGTAAAGTTGAAAGTCTCTCTGATTTTACATGGTTAATTATTGCTATAAGCTTCAAAAATATTTAATATTATCAGAATAATTACAAATTAAAACGTTCATTATTGTTGTAAATTTACCCAACCATGCAGTAAAAATAAATAATAGTTGTGGTAAATATACATCTGCGTGTTCATGTTAATTTATACATCACAAGTATAAATACGTCAGCATAATTACCAAACCATAGCAATTGTACTTTTACACTTTGGATTGTACTTTTACTTCAGCACAAGAGTTAAACTACACCATCGTTCGTAAGTTTAAAACTACACTTACATCTTTGGAGACTCTGCAGCCACATACTTTTGGATGTGAAATTAAACATTTTTTTCATAGTCCAGATTTCAACCACACTTCAGCCAGGAATATTGCAACACTTTATTTTAAACAAAAAAAGTTTTCTTTATAGATGGAAACTGAGGAGCAGGGAGTCGTTCACATTTTGAATTCAGTTATTGACTTGGCGTTAATGCGCATGCCCAATCCCTTACTTATTACCATTATAAGTGCCTGCAACCTAACTATACCTATGATAGACTTACATGGACAGTTAAACATCTAGGAACTGCAAAAATTCACGGGTAAAATGATCTCCAGAATGGACTCCAAGATCATCTACACATGTATGTTTTAGTTACAAATTATAGCTTCTATCCATGCACTGTTGTCGTTAAAAAGTAAGGTTGTTGTAATCAAGACAAATAAAATCCAATTGCCTCTATAAATTTGAATAATAATATTTTAAAAAATTTCGTTTTAACAAATTAACATGCATTTATTATATTTAACGTTAAAACAAATTTTGTCTGGTTTTACAAAATGTCTTAACTCAAAACACTATTGATGCTATTGACAAGAAATTTCTGTTTTATATAATGACCATAAGAGCAGTAATTTTTTTCTTTTTTCTTTTTTGCTATCTCAAACGTTAATTTTATTCCAATCATTATTTCTGTAAAATATTACATCATTGACTGATAACTTAACTTCATAATTTTTTTTAATTTATCTAATTTCTGTGATATAGAAAACATTTTATTTTAAATTATAATCTCTAGAAATTAATTCTTCTCCTATTATTACTTAGTGTGCGAAATAAGAATATGTTTGCATACCAAGGATTCGAATCATACACACATCCTAATCATTTAGATTTTTTTAAAAATGTGAACTACCCGTTAACTTTATTTTTCGAATGACAACTCACAATGTACAAAAGAAGACCTTTTCCAAAGTAAGCAAACAATACATTTATATATGAATTTTTTTAACTCATAGACAGTGTTACGTATCATGTTTTCGAGTATGTTATTTTTAATTGTGTGTCCTTGCTCCTGAACAGAAAACCAAAAATTTTAGCTTACAGATAAGCTTAGGTGTAAAAAAACTATATTTTACATATTAAAAAACAATAACTGCCATCTTCCATCGAAAAAAATATTTTTGAGAACCATGCGAAAGAATTCTCGGGCAAAGGTTGTTCCCACTATAGCTAACTGCAGTTCCAACTACAGAAAACCAAGTTCTCTCATACAGAAACATTATCAGTCATATTTAAACATTTTCTAAGAGTAAAAAGTTATACATACGAATAACCCATTCAAAACATACTAACAGTTTGTGCTAGAGTTGAGATATAAATTGGCCTCTAGTTTCCTAACCCCATTACTACAACAACAATTATTTAAAAGAACATATTTTACAAATTAAAAAAAATTATTTAAAAACACTAAAAATTAAGGAACTACGCCCTTAAGGAATGTGCAGCCGCTGATGGCCACCACATTTATTGACAGATGGTCAGATAGGCCGTTGTTTCACCGGCGAAGGAGACTCGGACACAATATCAGTGGGCGATTAAAGCAACTCGGGAGGCTACAAGCTGGATTGCTTGCCGCCCCCCCCCCCCCCCCCCCATCGCCCCTCCAATACTCTGACTCGACGTGGTCTATAGGTGTGGAAACGAGCCCTTGCAAGTGCCATTACGGGTGAGAGATGGCAGCACTGTTTCGACCCCAGTGTCCCTTGGAGGAGGATCGCTGAGGGGGAGGGGAACACACGCAGCGGTGGCTTGCGGACATAACCGCGTCCGATTGGAGGAGGGGCCACGTCCGCCCGGAGAGTGCATTTCATTACTGCAGGAAATTATTATTGGCCGCGGAGATAACAATTATTATTGCCGCTGCAATCTGGTTCCGGGCGGAATGGTCGGCTGTTTTTTCGTGCGCTCGCCGCGTGGTGGGGGGGGGGGGGGGAATTGCGACCATCACCCCTCGGGGGGGGGGGGGTGGTAAAGGGGGGAGGAGAGAAATAAAAGTGTATTGCCAGCACTGCATCATCTGGCGGACGACTCTATTCCGCTTCCGGTTTTGTTTTTCGCTGCCTTCCATCGGAGAGGTACAGTCCGTGTGGACACGCATGGACGCCAATGATATAACGGCGAATGATTGCAATTTACATGCCATTGTTGTTAATCCAAGTCGTTACAAACTGCAGTTAAATTGACTGACAGTTTTACAACAAAAAATGCATTTCAAATAAACTGCAATCATTTTATGGGTGCCGACTCGACGCTGATGAATTTGAACCATTAGCTTCGAATGTACGACCCCCGTCTCATGAGCGAGATGCGGTAGCGACTACAGACACTGGGCTCTGTGTCTCTTTAACGAGTAAACACGCTCGTGGAACGGAAAAGAGAAGGAAGGGACACTTAACAAGTTTCTTCGTGTTTGGTTAACACTGCAGGATGGTTCTGTCGGAGATTATCTTCAAAACAAGTTAACTTCGTTCCCTTAAATTTACGAAAATGTAAAAAAAAAAAATGCGGTGATTTCTGAATAATTTGAGATCCGTGTCCTTCGTAAATTTCAGGTGTAAATATCTAAGTGTGCTTTTCCTATTTTTTCTTTGATTTTATTTTACTGTTTCAACAAAACGGTTTAGTTAAATTTAGTATTTGTTTCATATACGTAACAAATAAATAAGTTTATTTGCTTAAATTCGCAGATTTTTGGAAGCAAAATTTTTTAAACTTCTATAACATATTAAAAAGTAGTTAGTATTTTTTAATAATCACGCAGATATTATGAATGACATTTTCTAATACGTAGAATTTTTAAAATATTTGTAATTGTGTTCACGCGTCATATCTTCTAATAAATTACTTTTTTTTTTATTGGACCGAGTGATCATATCAATTGACAAGTGAAAAAATTATATCGTCACGCAGAGCTCTAATCCGGAATATGATCAAGCATCCTTGCCCTGAAGAAAAAAAAAGCGGTTTGGTCAATAGGACCCTCCCCTGAATGCATCACCCGGAGATAGAGACAGGCTCTTGCTCCACATAGATACACTTGCGACAATGACCCCCTTAAGGCTGAGCGAGGTCGCTGCGTCTACATGGTTGAAACGCCTAGACAGGTATCTCCCCTTGCAGGATGTGACGTACATGCAAGAAGACTTTGTGAACAATGAAGAAATGAATTTATCATCAAGTTGGAACAATGATATACAAGAAAATTTAATTAAGTATATGTGTACCATGCAAGGGGGTATAGCTCAGTGGTAGAGCATTCGACTGCAGATCGAGAGGTCCCCGGTTCAAACCCGGGTGCCCCCTTCGTCAATAATTTTATTTACATTAATAATTATATTCCAAAATAGATATTTTTGTAACTTAAAAAAATTTTTTAAAGTTAGAATTAATGCCTACTCAAACAGCAGCAGGTAAAATCACATAAATCGTTGCTTTTAAAATTTCTCAGCTTTATGTAACGAATCACAACCAAGTATTTTGAGGCCATTATCAGATAATGCACATTTGGTGGTTTTATGTAGCTCGTAGAGAATAATGAGAAAAGAAAGGAAGACAGAGGAGATTTGTACATAATATATGTTCACTAGTTGGTGGAAATAAACTTCAGAACCATCAATAGATTTATCTGTATACAGAACTGTTCTAAACCACAGCTCATAACAGTAGGAACATTAAATGTTTACTTCACCCAAAATTCTAGATGTTACTATCTGATCAATTTGTAAGGGATATGAGAGCAGAATTAAGGTTCCAACATCAATTTGTATTTACTAAGTGATTCTAACTGGATACAAGAATAGAGAAAGAAAAAAATATATTTGTAATAGTTATTTTAATTCAATTATCTACAGGATTCATATTAAAAATTTTATTCCATGAACATGGGAAATGGTTCACTCAGAATTAATAACTTGTAATATTGAATTAAACATTTCAATGGCTTTTAAAAAAATTGATTATTTTAAGATTATCATAAAAAATTAATTTTATATCTCCTGAAAGACTGATTTAAAACAGTTATTTTAACTAAAATGTATAACTAACTTACTATTTATTTTCATAGTTTCAAGTTTTTGGTTTGAAAGGTCATTTTATCCGACTTAATTTTCTTAAAATCGTTAGTGAAAAGTAGTTATACATTTTAAGGCACGCTCTTTCGAAAAAAAATATGTCAAAAATAAATATGACTGAAAATGCCATCCTAAGATTATTTAGTAGGTTCATGACTGAAACGAAAATATTAAATAAAATCAGAAAATATGATTGAAACTAAAATATTAAATATAATAAGTACATTAAATTCCTTAAATGACAATAAACCCGCGCTAATGGCGTATAAGTGACATCACATAAATTTTAATGAATTTATTTCGATAAATTGTGGAATGTGTTTCGAAGCCATTTATTAGTGTGTCAAAATTTACCCTAAGTATTTTATTAATGATTTTAAATAAATCCATGATAATCATTTTATGCGTAGTTATATACATAAAATGTTGAAATGATGGTTTTAAAAACTAAGGCAATGTGTACTTCAATGCTAGTCTTTGTCGTAATAATATTTTAAGGCTAATACTAATGGACTATTAAAAATGTATGTTTTCAAAATCATAAGAAGGCCCATTTTCAGGGTCTTGGGAAAATAGTTTCATTATGCATAATATCATTATAAAAATTAGGAATTTTATGAATAAGTCTTTATGTAAATGGTAATTTTAAAACTGTACACGACACGATTTCATGCTTTAAGTTCACGCTGAAATTTAATCATTAATTGTTCTTTAAGTTTCTAGAACCCATTGAATAAATGCTAGGTAAATTGATAAATCAATTTCTACACTACCAACTTGATAAATAAAAAAGATCAATTAAATCTCCGAAAAAAAACTATAAATAGAATCAAAATAATCTAGGAAACTAGCTCTCTAAAGACGCAATAAATTACCAGTTATTAAAAAAAAACACGTGTAATTTCACGTTCAAACAACGTAATAATTAAATAACGCCTATTTTACCATACATGAAGGATATAAAAATGTGTGCCAGTCTTTTCAGTACTCGTAAAGATGTGTAATATCTAACATCAGTAACGGGAAAATAATTCATGTGTTCTCATATTGAAAATACACTTATAATATAAAACTGTGACACTAAATTTGACGTAAAGTCCTCTGAAATAATGCCGAGTGTAATAAATATATACAAATTGTGTTTTAACTACATTTCCTGCGGATCACAATTTGTTTCTGCACCACCGCTAGAATTCGTTGCCGGAGCAGCTACGTTGACTATTGAATCATTTTATAGGCAGACTAAAATTTTAAACTATAGGTACATATAAGGAATCAGCTGCAATTAAAGCGAAAAAGACTTTTAAAAAATTCCTAACCCCGGCTTTGGACCTGATTTTCGACAGTGAATTTTATTACAATATTACACATTTTGTTAAATTTCATTCAACAGTTAATACTATAAAGATTCCCTTTGGCTTTGTGAACTTAGGTTCGAGACATCCGCTACAGATGGCAGCACCGTGGTTACACATTTCCGTTCCATGCGACTTCCGTTCCGTGCACGAAATTGTTCCTACCAAATGCCGTGTACCGTGAGCTAAGATGTTACACATCAAAGAAAAGGTTTTCATTCGAGAGAGACAGCAAATGACATTTCCTCATGTGGGGTAGTGCGCGTTGGGAGCGGGTGAGTCAGTTCCTCGTGAGTTATCGTCTCTGCGATCGCGCGATACCTGCGAGATACGGCCTGACGAAATGTCCCGGCACTTCACCTTCGGAGTTATCGACGCAAGGTCGTTTCTTTCGTGCGAGAGACGATAACTGCAAAACTGAAACACAGTTCACTTACGTGACTTTTGACTCGTCAACGGTACACATTCGAACTATCGACGCCGTAGTTAAAAGATTAAAGTATTTTTTTAACTAATCCAAGGTTTGGCGGTTTGTTGTTTGATTATCCATTTA
Source organism: Bacillus rossius redtenbacheri (assembly GCF_032445375.1). Classification (NCBI taxonomy): domain Eukaryota; kingdom Metazoa; phylum Arthropoda; class Insecta; order Phasmatodea; family Bacillidae; genus Bacillus; species Bacillus rossius. The sequence continues at coordinate 274,521,246 of NC_086330.1, read as the reverse complement.
TGCACCTGTAAAATCGATGTTATTTTTAGGTGATAGTTTAGAAAGTAATTTTTTTTTTCACGCGTGAATGGACCATGTCATCGAATCACATATTATTTGACACGTCCTCAAAGATTTAAAGCAATGACATCCATCTGTATAATTTTTTTATGCGCGGTTCCCGGATACTGTCAAAAATTTAGTAGCAGCTAACAAACGCCCTTTGGAGTCTACTTTGTCATTATAAAATAATGTAAAATTCGCAGAAATCTATTATTGGTAGCCTAAATTAAAATTCACTACAAAAAAATTAACAAATAAGCAATTATTATTGGGTTGGTGATGAAGGTTTTCCTATGTTCTCGTCAAATGTTTGTTTGTAATGTATTAAAATTCCCGCGGTGAGACCAGACAAATCTGCGGAGAATTTGGAAGCCTTGACGCACGTGAACTCATTTCAGGCTGATTCGACTTTGGATACACAGTTATTTTCCTTCTGTGGTGTCGAGTTAGAAAACACAACATTTCATTTTATGTTTACTTTATTGTTATATTTAATGTGGTGACGTTAAGGCTTGTCGCCTTGTCTTGCACTTAACAACGTACATCTTTACAATGTAGGTACATGCCAGATAAGCTTAGTAAAAAAACTATAGTCAAGGAAAAAACAAAAAAAAATAATTACAAATACAATAAAATACAAACTAAACTAACAAATCACTAGTAAATATAAAAATACACTATTGCGTATGAAATAAACATTATTTACCAAACATATAACATTCAAATTTGAGTTTAAAAAGGTTATTTTAAAATCTATCTAATTTTATAATATTTACGTTTTTAAATTTTTATAACAGAACATTTAAAAACCAACCAAGATTTAAAATATTCTGAAAATTCATTTTCTTATGATAATTCATACTCATTCACCAACATTCACGCACACACCTTCACCTAAGGTTGGGTTTATAAATACGCAAGGAATGAAAAAATCCTTTGGGCACATCCTACAGGCGGAGGTAGAGTTAAAAGTACCTACTTATTCTGAAAACATGTATAAACATCTAGAACATTTTAAAAACTAAATGAACATAACTTTCATCATACAGAGAAAACCGACAGAAGCGTCACCATGAATGGCAAGAAGAACTTGGGAGAAACCAACAAAATATTGGCAGGAATAATCAGGAGCACATGGAGAAAAACAACAAAATATTGGTAGAAATAATCAAGAGAACTGGGAGAATCAAGATGAGTGAAAAATAAAAAAATAAAAATAAGAACTTTACAAAATATTCTGGCTTGTCCTAGAACTCTATCCTTGCTGAACAAAGGAGAAGTTGACATGCTGGCAGAAGCTGTTTTGTAATTTATTATATTCATTTTTGTAGTGTTTTTATTGAGTGGAAATAACAAGGCTCTGAGCACAACTATTCATAACTCTCTTAGTAGGTACACTATAAACCAGTTAATATTTTATTGTATACATCAATAAATATATCCAAAACCTTTGCCTAAAACATGTTTTGATACAACCAATCATTACTGCAAAGGATGGGAATAAACAGGGGTTAAAGAAAAAAATCATAAATACCTTATTACGTAAACTTTGTAATCTATAACCATTGATCGTAATTTTTTTTTAAATTATCGTAATCATTGGTCTGAAACAATTCGATAAGACGAACCATTAATGCAAGCTGGTGAAAGAATTAGGTGTTAGAATAAAAAAGTAGATTTAACTTCCGTCCCATGAACACAGTTAAATTCATTCTTATTTTTTCTAATTCCTAAATTTTGCCCTAAAACTTTTGTTTAAGATACTTTTTATGTAACCAACTGCTACTCCATGGGGGGAAGATAACAGGAATTGAAAGACAAGGAAAAAAATCATAATTTTTTTAGTAGGTATACTATTAAATAACCCTAAACATTATCCAAAACCTTTAACTGGAACAATTTTTGATGTGAAAAACATTTCAGTAAAAACAGTTATGGGGGCGAGGTTTTTTATTAAAAAATTCATCCTTCCTTCATAACAAATCTTTTTCCAAATTTATTTTAATCCACGTTAACTTTATCTTAAGCCTTGGTCCAAGTACTAGTATTAGTACAAGGGGTAAAAAATAGTGTTTCAAGTTCAAAAAATTCACCTATACTTTAGTAGGCATGGTATAAAAATCTATTTAAGGTATTTAATGCTGGAGGCATTAAGTAAAAAACATTTTAAACATTTTCGCTGCATGGAATATTATAAAATGTTTCATCGATCATTTTAAAATATTGAATATTTGAAAACATATAAGATGTTATGTACATAAGGTTTTGAAAATTTTCCAGGATTAAATGGAAGTTTTCAGAGTAAGTAGGTAAGTACTTCGAATTCTACCTAAGCCTGTAGGTTGTACCATAATAGATTTTTTTGCGTTATTGCGTTTATTTCGTAGATTAAACACCCGGAAATGAAACGTTTTCACAAGCGGATATCCCTACACAAACAGAAGATTTAACTCGGAACCTATGCACCTTAAATCGCATCCACTCTTACAAAGAGTATTGCTTATAATACATTTGCAGAAAAATCAAGCTTCCCAATGTTATTTAAATACAACAGCAGCTTTATTCATGGCTAAGATAGTTACAATTGTTGTAAAGTAAAATTTTTATAAGAAGCTTAAGTATTTTATCTACAAAAAAATACTTCTTGGTTCGTTCTTTAAATAATTCATGCAATGGAGAATTTAAATTTAATACAGTTTTTTGAACATATCCCAATGCAGTTTTGCATTGTTTGTCAAGAAAAAAAATCAAGAAAGTAAATTTAGAAATAAAAATGAAAACACAAACCTACAGAGAACAAGCCAAAATCGGTTGATGTCGAACATATGAATCCAAAAATGGCCTTAAACAGGTGTTATGGTATTATGTCGTCGTTGTGTTACATAAAATACATTTCTTTTGACCTAAAAAAACGATAATAAAATTGATCGTTATTTATTAATTGAAACTAAATTAGAGGTATATCTCTATTTAAGATAAAATTGAATAAATATTCCAATTTAAAAATAATATTACTCAAATGCCATAGAAAAATTCTCAGTTACGTTATTGAGCCACATATCAAAATAAATATTCTTTGCTACAGTAAAATTCAATGATTACCTATGTCTAACATATTTACTAAATATTTCCATTGATTTTGCAATGAAATAGTGGAGATTTATGGAGGAGATATTCTTTTGACTTATGAGAAGGAAATAGCTTCATAAGAGCTTTGCCTTTCATGGTCTTTTTAAATATCAGTTTTAAAGACCATAATGGTTCCAATGTCACACATTATAAAAAAAGTTATCATTTCAATAACAAATGAGTTGTTACAACAAAAATAATAATGATAATGCTAATAATGATAATGATGAAGATTCCGTCGTCATAAGGGAAGATGAAAGTTTATGAGATGGAATGAATGGGTGAGAGGACGCGTAAAAAGAGAAAATTCACTTGCTCACAGCAACATTCGCTACGTTCCCCATATTCGATTAACTCCGGGTTCAATCCACATGGAGAGAGAACCCGTATTGCCTAATGACCACTTAACTACATTGACACCGTTACGGGAAAAAATTGTTTGAATATGAACCACTGGAAATGTGGCAAAATACGTATGTAAATGTTGGCAGTAAGACCAATCTTTAAATGACCCTAAAAAATTCAATAACTTTATGAATAGCAAAGTAATTTACTATAGCTACCAATTAGTTTTTTTTCACAAACTTTAATATTGTAAAGAAAAACAAAGAAAGATTAGTTTTGAAGGAAAAAAGCAGTTAATTAAAAGTTTAAAAGCCATAACTATATTTGATTTGAGTCTTTTTTAATGCTGTAGCTATATTTTATTTAAAATCAGCAAAAAATAAATGTATAGGTTCTGTGCCTTGAATAATAGACCAAAATTGTTTTCGTTTTCAAAAATTCACACCTACGTGTTGCATCTTCGATTGGCCCGCTGCTCAAAGCTAGAAATCCGCGCCAATAAAAAACATGGCAGTGAATATTTGCCGAATCACGAGCCTCCCACTCGAGACTCTCGTAGATTAACAGCCAATGAACAGACGATATCGGCCCAAGTTTAGAGCGTGCCGTGGAGTCCATATTATACAAGGCGTGTTATTTAAATAAGTACACTTCACTGATTTTACAATGAATTTCAGCCGCTTCCACGTCTTTAGGACCAAGAAAGCGATTCCCGGTGCGTATTTCACAGTCGGCGGGATTCTCAAACGGCGGAGGCATTTTAAATACTCACAAACCACCGTGAACAGGGTTGAATGTTTCCGTAATGGCGTCTGTGGCTGGCCAGCAGCTGTAGGTACACAGCCCGCATGCACAGGATGCCGTCCCCGGCCGAATTTTTAAAAACGGTATTTACTTTTTTTTTAAGAGGCACCTCTCAAACAATTTATACAACCCCAGCTATCGATTTCGATACCAGATCTGTGTTGGAACTCTGTAACGTGGTCGATCGATATTCTTTCAGGCACATGTCCACTGGCAGCGCAGCAATTTTGTTTTGTGCTGGAGCAAAAGGCAACCTGAATGGGCCGGCCGAACAAGGCAATGTCCTCTCTTGCAGCTTGCAGACAGCGGCCAGTTACGAGGGAGAAACCGTTAGCGCGCGCATGTCTTTTTGCAGTCCAACGAACGGTAAGACCTTTTACGCAACAATTATCTGCTCCTAGTTATAAATAGCTTTCTGCGCTAGGACAGAGGCCTCTGGTTCTCGCCCGGCGGGAGCCTCCGGACAGATAGCTAAACGCTGATAAGACCGATAACGTTGAAAGAGGCGACACTTGCTTGCTTTTGTACTGGAACCACGATACTGCGTCGGTTGCGATGCGATGCAACAGCAAAATATCATGTTATTCTGGATAAGGTAGAATTTATTACACAAATTCCACATTAACACACATATACAAACAATTAAATTATTATTTTAGACCAGCTGGAGTACACCCGCTCTTCGCTTCGGAAGTCTACAGGCAGAACCCTCTCTCGCCGCTCATCAGACCGTACCGCCTCGTGGGTACGCCACTGGCGCGCCTATATCATGGGGAAAAACGTTAATATAATTATTAAAAATCAATTCATGAAAAAAATTAAAACCGAGATAATCGTAATAAATATAAATCAGAGAAGCCATCTTGGTTTTAAGGATTATCAAACTTGCATTTACTTAACAATCGATATGATGGTGAAGATAGTAATAATTACGAGCCGAAAGCGAATGAGGCGTCAGCATTGCGGCAACCAATACCATGGAGACGAATAACGCATCATCAACAACGTTACAGCCATTGCCATTACCATGGAGACGAAGAAAGCCTCAACAATGCAAAGGCCGTTGACATGGAGACTATAGGTAAAACGTAATCCTAACTAACAAAAAAAAATTATCACAAAAATAAAACGAATTTCGAAAAACTGGTTTCTAGCTGCCGACGGACCCTTCCTGGAGGATACGCGTACCCAATTTAACGACTCTAGGCTTCACCTTCTCTCTGCTATGTGAGCTACAGACTGACTTACAACCTTTCTCCTTTATTAATAAAGACATTGTTTCAATCTCACATAAGCATAAGAATCGATCTCTTAAGCTTGACGTGTAGTTCTACATTTAATTGGGTGTGGTTCAGAACACTGTTTACCTGTATGGACCAATTTTCGAGGTCGGTCAACGAAACAGTTGAAACATATCTTACGCACATCAACCTTACGATTATGTTTTGTAACGTAGAGTCTTACAAGTTGGAGAAAGTTTTGATATAATTTTGCTGTTGAAGCATTGCTTTTATTTGCCGAAAGCAAAGGTTAGAAATGTTCTTTCCTTTCTTGTTTAGTTAAACGTATTGAGCATGCCATATTATTCTCGTTTAGCTTATAGTACACAATACCTGACAATTCTGGATTGTTTTTCTCGAAACGTTTTATCTGGTGTACTGGCAATGGCTAGTCTAGATCACTGAAGTCTAACTTATTCTTCTAAGTGTAATACCTCTTAACGATACATTTCCGATGACTTCCCTCGACGAGTCTAGCCAAATATTGAAGTTCTGGCAATATGTACTATTACTAGTGCTCGTTTGATTTTGACCGACTCAGGTAAAGCAATAAGTAAGGATTTCTTCTGGTTCTAATACTGGCTATAACCTGAAAATTTTAAATCTCTCTATTTGTAAATTTTATCTTGTGACGTTCCCATTTTTTTTTTCTTCCCTAGGTGTTGGCAGTATATGCGTGCTAGTAGTGTGGCCTCGTGTTTGCTCGACGCACATCACGTGGTCGCTGTGGGGTTGTTATGGGAGGGTGGTTCTCCCCAACTCGTGGCTGCGTCGCGGATCATCCCTTACGACGGGCGTCGGATGTCCAGATTACAGGCCTGCCGGTCAGCCCAGCTAGGAGGGTGGTTGGCGTCTGTTGGTTGAAAAGGTGGGTTGGGGAGAGCGGGCGGTAAAAATAATAAACCTCAACCGCAGGCGTCGACGCACGGCGAAGCGACGCAACCGTACAAATAAAAATAACAACCCCTATGTCCCGCGCCCTACAAGCGTCAGGGTATTAACCACGCAGTCGCACGTGCGAGGGTGTGTGGCGTCACTCTTAACCGCAGTTCGCAAGGGTCTTTTCTTCTTTTTTTGTGGGCGTTTGACGATTGTGGAGGATGAAATTACAGCTTCTGTTTCGGAAGAATATATATCCCCCCTCCCCATCCACCCTTTGGGCAACCACGTCTTCCTCGTCACTGCGTTCGAAGCTATTGCTCGAGGCTCTGTATGAAGCTGGTTGTGGTTCACTGGGAGAGATAGGGAACTTAAAACGCCATATTTGTTTCAGCATTATTTATCATTTAGTTCTAATGACATTATTGTTACATCGGAAACTATGTGTATCTGTCGGTTTCTATTGACTTAAAACATTCCATAATTAACTTTTTGTTTTAAAAAACTTAATTTTTTAATTCAAACGTTATGAATTTATTATTGTCTAAAAGCTTTTGAAACTAAGATGTCTCTTCCTCAAGTTTGACTGCAAACCACCAACAGTAAAAATAAGTTAAGTAAAAATTACAAGTTTTGCAAGAACTTTCTTTTAAAACTAGGTTTAGTATTAAAAGATTGTTGTCTGTAAGGCAGACATCAAACATCAAAAGATCAAGCCCTATGACAGCATAGAAGAAACTACTTTTGGAGTCAGTCACTATTAAATAAAGGCATTCCACTAAATTACATGATTTGCTTTAACAAAACCAATTTTTTTGTTCAATAAATATATGTATATATTTTGTTCTCTTGGTTCCTATATTCCTCCCTTAAGTTTTGCTCCAAACAACCACGCAGAAAATAACTTTAAAATAAATGTATACGTTATACAAGAAAACTCTTTGGAAACTAAGTGGCTAAATATTTTATTGTAACAGTAAAAGTTAAAATTATCTTACATACGAAATCCATATTAGTATAATTTTACCGGTGTTGCTTGATCTAAAAGCGTTTATCCTAACAATAAGGACAAACGACTTTATGACAAACTACGATATAGGTTCAATAAATACGGTTGAAGATGTTGCCCATAAACTTCTTTTTCCCGTATAAACTATGTATTTTAGAGCTAAACACCATTATTTGTTAGCATATTACCTGTTACTTTTTTTAATAACAGATATACGAAGTTGGTGATGTGAATAGTTTCTTTCAAAGACGTTTTCAATCTTATAGTCTTTATCTGCAGCACATTTATATTTGGTTAAGTTGATTACTGTATAGAGTGCGCTCGCTTAGTGCTCTGTCTAGTGCTGAATAATTGACATTTAATAGCCCGTATTCTTTCGTGGTTAGTCTGTACTACGACGATGGAATGGTGAGATTTCACCAAGAATTATTTAATTATGCTTTAAGGTTGGATTTGGTCGAAATCTCCTTCATTTTGTTTCGAAGGTCAAGTGTTCAAAGTTTCAACTCAGTCGGATGAACGATGCGTGACGAATAGAATATGAACACACAAACATTCATTTATAAATAAGATTACCATTAAAAACTTTCAATATTCCAATTTGTAAATAATACTTTAAAATTGTATAGATGAGTTGTAATTAAACCAAAGAAATTCACATTTGCCTGTACTCGTGGTCTTTTACAAACCCGAATGTAATTAAAACGAGAAATTTTGATACCAAAAAATATCTGTTATATTTTAAAATCTTTTATGAATAGTCCTCTGTATTTTAAGTTTTTTTCAATCTGTTGTACTTATGCAAACGCCTAAATATACAAATGATATTTAATGTAATGCAATGTTACCTTGTATTCGTTGGTTAATAAACCTGTGTAAGGTAAAATAAGTCGTATTTTATTGATACTCCTGACTGGGTCAGTGAAAGGTGCTACAAGATGGTTAATTGGCTTCTTAGCTCCTTTAAATAATCAGCAGAGTTACAAATATATATTTATATTAATTCCTGAAGTTTTATTGTAGTGTCCTACATATTAGAGGATTAAAAATCTGTCGTGAAAAACATTACGACAGATTAAAAATAATAAACGTTAGCCTTTAAAGCAATACTATCAAAAATGTTGATCTGAACATAAACCTTTCGGTTACACTTTGTCATTCCTTTTTTGTATAATTTTAATTTTATTATATTTTTTTTAATTTTATGTAATAGCAAACTTAAGTTCTAATTATAAACATATTTATATCTAATTTTTATAAAATAACATGTAACTTAATGTAAAATTTAATTTTTTTTCATAGTTGTAAAGAATGATTTCGACTACGATGTTAACTACACCATGACCCACCCATTCAAAGTTTGATTAACCCAAGTATCATTAAGGTATATATTGTCCACCTCAGTTGAATATGCTGAAAGAGTTTTAAAAAATATACTGCCGCCTCGTCCCTCGGGTGCCACTGTTTTCGGCGCAGCCGATACGCTCGGTCCGCTCCGTCGCTCGTCAGTTCGCCTCGCTCCAGCAGCAACCCCGCCTGGGGTGGCAACGCCCCCTAATTATGCTAATGCGACTGGTGAGGCGTCACAGAATACCCGCAGCTTTTCACCCGTCACCTCCCCTAGCTCCAGGGTGGCGTGAAAATAAAATATAAAAATAGGGCGGGAGTTGCAGGAGAATATTACCACTCCTCCTCTTCCTAAAAATAGGGGCGGAGAATTTTTTTAATTTCCATCTACTTTTTTAAGGATTCTACTCACACACTATGTTATTTTTGTTCTTTTTTTTCGTTATTTGCTAAAAGTTATTTCCAATGTTTAAAAGGTAACGCAAATTACATTTACTTTTAACACTTAAAGGATTTTTTTTTTAACCCTGGCAAAAATATTTAGTACACATTTTATTTGAGAAAATTTCAGACGAAACATTAAAAACATGAAAAATTTACAGGAAAGGCCCACAACTATTAAAAATAAAGTCCGTGAAATTGCTTACTTTAGCCTTTTCAACATTCAAACTCCAAACCATACATGTTAAACTGAATCTATACTTATACAGGCATGTTAAATATTTCTTAAATTGTATTGATCAGACTTTATTTTTAATAATCCTTAAACGGTTTGTAAAAAAGCACTTTTATTCCCGAAGCTACGCAATCCATTTGGTAGCCCGGCTAATTGGCCAACCAAACAAGCTGAATCGGTGAACTTTAACAGAATATTTTTTAAATGCAGTTCAATTTAATAAAACAAATAGTGAATATTTAAGCCACTTAGTGAAATTTGGTCATTGAAATAAACGTGTTTTCAATTATAGTTTCAAAGTTATGAAGCAATTTATACTGTTAAATTTTCAAATGCACACGCTGGAAAAAAAATATATATTTTTCAAAAAATCTCATTCATAAATATATTTTTTTCATAGTTGAAAATTATGATGTTAACTAATATTTTTTGCAGTTTATTTTAAACGTTTTTTTTTTTTTAATTTTTAATCTTTCTTTTGCCACATTAAATTTTCTAACGTCTATTTTGACAACAGTTTGTAACCACTGTAAAATATATTTTTTTAGTGAAATAAATATTATAGGCTTTTGATTTCTTAGTATTTAAGCCAAGGTTAAACAGAATTGAAATTCCTGTCACTTGGGATTAATAACTTCGTTTTTTTTTTTTGGAAACAGCTAAATAAAAAATATATATCAATGGTAGATACCTCAACAATCTTTTGCTTGTGTAGATACAATGTACCAAAAGTGAAAAACATATTTTTTATCATTGACACATAGAATTTTTAAGTTATTAAATTTATTTTGTTGTCACTACAAAATAATGGCAGTGTTAAAATTTAATATGTATTTTGTGATGACCTCTAAAAATTTTCTTCAACGCCTTAATGTCAAAATTGGTTCATCTGTACTCCCTTCATATTGAACCGCACGTTATAGGCTTTAACACATCTACCTGAAATCCGAGACAATGACAGTCATCAAATAATGGGATGCTAAATTTAAATCACTGAAAATCAACCAATGAACACAAATGGCTTGTGTTGAATAAACTGCAGGTGAATAAATTCGCAAAATCTTCTCACTTTGTGTTCGAATAGTCGGAGGATAAATTCTATCAAACGTACTATAATTTGATTTATCTTTATTTTATTTTATAATGGTGCGTGTCACCCGGAGTTTGAAACAAATTCCTTTGCACGAAAATAAGCGTTTCAACAACACGCCCCTAAAAATATTGAGGCTATTTCACACCATCTAATTTTTATTTGAGTAATAATTAAATATTTAATGATATCAATACCTTGAATGGCACACAACGTCACTTACTTATACATCATAACCACAGCTATTTCGTCCTTCAATGTATTAAATGTTTGTATTCCCTCAAATATATTTATTTTCTTGTGTATTATTTCTTTTTCTTAAATTTTGGATGTCTTTTAACTATACGCCGCAAAGTTTGTGTATACGTTACCATATTATTCGTTTTTTTTATACATTTAATTTATTCTGTAAAATAAAAATATTTTTTTTACATTAAAGTGGTTTCATTGCAGTTTAATCTTCGGAATATGAGTATACATTTTAAAAAAAATTCTTTAACCCTTTTACATTTAATAAAAATTATGATCAATGAAACAGTTAAAGCACTTTAATTATGTGTTAAATAGCTTTCAATAAACTTGTTCAATATCCATTGAATCCAATTCTTAAAGTGTATTAACGCGTGATGATGAATTTAATTCAATAAATATTTAATCTTATAAAAAGGGGGCTTTCGGGTGTTTTGAATGATTTTTAAGCATTCCTTGACTGTGCCACAGTCAGTCGAAACCAAAATTATTTTTATTAGAGAAGGGGGAGCAAAACGTAGTGCCCCACCCTCTTGCCAGATGAATGGAGGTATCGCCTCCTTTACAATAAAACCTTCCTACACCATTGGCCCAGCACGCTTCGCATACACCACCGCCGGGTGTACGAGGGTGGCTACATCTGAGTGACATCCCCCACAAGGAGGGGGTGGTGTTAAAGACACCATTGTCATTATAAAAATGTAATTCGTTGCTCGAGGGAGAAAAACGTTGAGTGACGGATTAGTAAAACAACACTTGTGTCAATTTCAGCGTCAGAGCGCTGGGGGTAGTCTTACCCCGAGGGGTTGGAATCGGAAACTAGCGCGCGCGCGACGGACTGGACAGTAACGGGGAGGAAATGACGAGGAAAGGGGCGAGTAGGGTGGCTTTGATGGTGAGAGGGGGTAAGTGCACACTCGTGTCTTGTCATCTGCAGTGCGCTGCGAGCGCAGGCGAATTACTTTAAGTGATTATTAAGTTAAGTGTGATGAGACAGCAATCTCGTCGTTCTACACTTCCGCTGGAGCACTGTCGAATCGGTACATAGTAAATTCTGACATGTACTTGTCTAAAATTTGACAGTTCCCAAAATAAGTACAATTAGTATTCAACTTCCAAAATTTCACAATGATATCAACTCATGATGATAATAAGAATGGATTAGATAGTGGACCGGGTAGGGAAGTTTTATTTTATTTTTTTTTTTCATTTTAACCACAGATTTATTCAGCTCCTTGCAATTATGGTTTGTATTATCAAAAAATGTTTCAGATTAAAGTTTTAAATAAAAATTGAAATATTTACATAAAATTTAAAGGATTACAAATTGTGCCTACTAAGGGATTATTGAATTTTTATATTCAACCCCTGTTGATTCCACCCCTTGCAGTCATAGTAGGTGGTATAAAAAATTATTTAAGACAAAAGATGTAGATAATAATTCAAGGTTTTACAATAAATTAGAACAGATTTGATAAGGTACATGGTATGTAAATTAAGAATTATTAAAAATTCTACAGTTTTTTTCAATTCCCTGCAGCAGTTTCTCATCTGATGAAAAAAAGTTTCAAAAAAATTGTTTACATAAAAATTTTAAGATTTATAAACCTGTTGAACGGATTCGATTGTATCCTTACTCAGGGAGTTATTAATTATTTTTACTTACAACCTTGGTTTTTTCCACCGCTATCAATTATAGTTGGTCGTATGGAAAATTAACTTCATGAGAATGTTTTAGATAATATTAATACAGTTTAGAAACAAATGGAACGTAGATAAAAATGTAGATATTAAAGGATTTATATTTTTTTTTCTTTCAACCCCTGTTATTTTTCATCCGTTGCAGTAATGTTTGGTCGTATAAAAAATAATTTCGGACGAAAATATAAATAATATTTTTAGATTTTACAATACAAACAAATGGATTTAATAGCGTAAAAGTTACCAATTTATATATATTTTTTAATTTAATCCCTTTGATTAAACCCCTTGCAGAGGATTAGTGTTACCAAAAAAATGTTTAGACAAAAGTTTCAAATAAATATTATAAGATTTTCAAACAATTAGAACCGAATTTATAGTGTACCCACTTAGGTAGCTATGATTTATTTTTAATTTAATCCATAATTTTTTCATCACCTAGCAGCAATGATTGGTCTAATCAAAAATTGTTTCCGACAAAAGTTCTAGATAAAAATTATAAGATTCATGCAAAATTTTCACGAATTCGATATTAAGTCTATGAAGGCATTAATGATATGTTTTGTTCTCCAACCCTTGTTTTTTCCATCCTTTGTAATACATGGTTAGTCGTCTCAAAAATGTATTAGTCAAATGTTTTTGATATTACTCCTACGAGTTATAAAACATCAAAAGGGATGTGATGTTCATCATATTAATGGAGTAATAGCGATTTTTCTGCTTTTAAAAAACCTTCCCCATTTCCACCCCTCTGGTCAGATATTGCCCATTAACGAACTCGACCGAGATTTACCAGTTTAGAAGTGATATGTAAAAAAATTTCGACTGTTATTGTGTCAACAAAATTTATATATATAACTTTTGATTTGACGGTGATTTTGGGGTCTACAGACCATTAAACGAAAATTATATAACAATTTTGCGGATGTCGCACCTAGGGAATGGCTACAATGGATAATACAGTATTTCTTTGTATTCTACCTAAAAAAATACTTAAAGGGATGGAGTAAAACAGGACTTCATTTGCAGTTGTTTGCACTTTCGTGCCTTTAAGGTTGATTCCTAAGAAATCCTTACTAATATTATAAATGCGAAAGTAACTCTGTCTGTCTGTCTGTCTGTCTGTATGTCTGTTTGTTTGTTTGTTACCTTTTCCCGGCTGAACGGCTGGACGGATCGTAAAGAAATTTGGCAAGGAGATAGATTATATCCTGGGGATGGACATAGGCTATCTTTTGTCTAAAAATATATATATTAAACGGGTTAAAAAAATATATATCTTAATTTTATGTAATGTGTGTCATAGATATACCAACTGTTACTGTCATTCCTCTATGTCTGCCGAGCAATAGCTTTCAAGCCATTACGTTACGTTTTGCTATTGTAAGGAACTAAGTAGAGAGTAAGAAAAAAATAAAGATCTTGACAGTTTGTAGTGTCGCCATATTTGTTTCAATTTTCAATACCGTTTTTGTATATTACAATTTAAATTGCAGAAAAAAATCATATTTCATAGACACATAAATAGTGAGTGTGTGTCATTTCTCTATGTCCACGAGGTCTCGCCGCGTCAATTTTCTCCTTGGGGCGAACCCGTCCGCTTGATTAAATAAACAGCTTTTATCGTTGAATGATTTCATGATTTATTTCATGAAAATCTGCTCTCATAAAAAAGATAGTTTTATAGAAATTCAATAGGTCTCTCTCTCTCTCTCTCTCTCTCTCTCTCTCTCTCTCTCTTTGAAGATCAATCTATGAATCGTTACAAATTTATTTCCTTTATTTTTTTAGTTTGATTTCATACAATATGATTTCACTAAAAATCAATTTCTACCCCTTCCTATTTTCATTTTCACATTACGAAGTTTCACTTATTCCACGTGGAGGGACTCCACGCAATATTTTTGCATGCAATTAAAAGCTATTTTTTATGATGCTAAAGAAGTATAACTTCTCATGCGCGTACCTAAGTACACGCACCCATTTTTTTTAAATTTAATTTCTTCTTTTATATTTTCTCCCTACCTAGGGCACTCATAACTTTGTTTTAATTTCAATGTCACTCGAGTTGTACAATATTTTTTTGTCAAAATTAGTCATTATTTATACTTTGTTTCATTTTGGGAACATACGTATTTTAGGTATTATGACTAATAAAAAAAATTAGTTTCACTAACATTCTAAGGTTTTTATTGTGTAGATAGTTTCAAGTTTAATATTATGTAGGTACATAAATTCTTAAACTTATAAATTTCTTCGAAATTTATTCGTAGGCTCGTAGGGCCTAATAATATTATCTATTTGTCAATAATGTAATTTTTTTACAGTACCTACTTATTTGCAAAGAGTTTGGATTAGTGTTTATAATTTATCTGCTGAGCGTCAAGAGTCTTAGGGCTGCCGAGACCGAAGACCAGAAATATTTATCAATTATGTAATATATTGTTGAAAAATTTGAATTTTACTATTTCAGGAAAGTTAATTTTTTTATTAATTAAAATAGTTACGTGTAATTGCCATTTTCCTTTATTTCATATTAAACATTATGTTTGGTTTAGTGTGAGATAATCTTATTTATGTATGTTTTAATTTCATTTAATTTCTTATATATATTCTTACCTACCTACTTCTATTAAATTTCAGGCGGATGTTAACATTGTCATTCCAGTTGTATAATTTTTTTTGTCAAATTATTTGTTATTTATACTTTTTGTTTCATTTTGGACTATGTTTTTTTTTTTTTTTTACTTAATTCAAAGTTTTGTGGTGTGTACAGGGAGTAATATCTCTATTAATTTCTATACTCCTTTGGATAAGCGGAATATTGCCACCACAGTTTAAACAAATCCTGCAAATGTTTTAAACATTATGACAAATAAAAAATAGTTTCAAAAACATCCTTAGTTTTTTGGTGTGTATAGTTTGAAGTTTAATATTATGTATGTACGTAAATTCTTAAACATACAGTTATTAATTAATTTATTTAGATAATTATTCATAGGTAGGTAATAAGCTTTCTATTTGTCAATATTGTTATTATGGTAGATAGGAGTATACAGTAAATGCCTACATTCTTATATTCCTTTATATTTCTTTCGATTTGGAGTGTTTCCGAGCCATTCAGGGTACTCAACATCACCACCCCCCCCCCCCCCCAGGTGGTTAAAGCCCTAAAATTTCGAAAGATTAAAAAATTTAAAAATATCTCTTTCGATTTTAAGTGTTATCGAGCCATTCAGGGTCCTCGAATCCCCTGCCCCCCTCTGGGAACAAAGCCCCAAAATGTCGACAATTTCAGGAATTTCAAATATCTATTCTTTCGAGATGGAGTGTTCCAAACCATTCGAGGTCCTGAACATCCACTTTCCGCAAAAGTCAAAGCCCCAAAATTTCGAAATATAAGAATATATATAATTGGATGTTGGCATGTATGACGTCGATAAACTCTTACACCGTTTGACCGATCGCCATGAAAGTTGGCACATCGAAGTGTTTTTATCATGGAGAAGGTTTTTATGCTAACCATTTTTTTTTTTAACTCGCCGCTAGTTGGCGCTGTAGCGCATCAACTTCTAAACCTTTCAACCGATCGCCATGGGTAAACAGAAAACCATAGGTCACAGATACACAAACAGTAATTATGTGTCATTTCTTAATGTCCACCACACTGGACAAATCGCTATCCATTTTGCTGTAACTTGCGAACAATATATCACCCGGTGTTCAGCCCGGGCAAAGCCGGTTACTGCAGCTAGTATATGTTTATATATATGTATATATATATGTGTGTGTGTAGGTGTGTGTGTGTGTGTGTATCACAATATTGTGGACACCTTAACTGTCGCAATTTTTCACAAATCACTTCCAAAATGATATATTATATCTAGTATTGGAGTTCCTTAATGGGCAATATTCTAAAAAGGGAGTAGAAATGGAGAAGGTTTTTGAAAAGCCGCTGTAACTACCATAATATGGAAAATATCACTTCCGTTTGAACGTATTATAATTCTATGAGTAATACCAAAATCTTTTTTTTCCTCGAAAAAGTGTTCGATACGACCAACCATTCCTGCAAGGGGTTGAAAAAACAAGAGTTGGAGGACAAAGTAATCATAACTCTCTTCGTCGACACAACATCGAATTCGTACAAATGATGTATGTATTAATCTTATAATTGTTTTCTAAAACTTTTGCCTGAAACAATTTGCATTAGACGAACCATCGCTACAAGTCGTTGAAAAAAATGAGTGGTAGAAATTAAAAAATATATATATATTTAATATTCAGTCAGTAAGTAGGTCCTACATAAACAAAATCCGTTTAGATGTTTTGTAAATATTAAAATTATATTTATTTCAAATTTTGTCAGAAACCATTTTTGTTAAGACGAACCATTGTTAAAGAGGTTGAAATAATAAAGGGGTAGAATTATAAAAAAATAATAATAATTTTCGTAGCATGTGCACTATTAAATACTTTCTGTTAATAGTATAGAAAAGGGGCTCCGAGATCAGGCTTCAGGGTGTGGATTGAAGATTGTGTGTATTCTGACGTCACGGCGGCCATTTTTGACTCTAAATATCCTAAACATTCCTCAAAAATGACTCAAAACGACTCAAAAATTCCCGTTTTGAGGAAAAAATTCCCGTTTTCGAGGGACATTTTCCCGTTTTTAGTCCTTAAAAATCCCAGCGACTAGAAAGTCCCAAAAGAGGCTTAAGCATCCTTGTCTACAGCCCCCGATAAGCCTCTGACGTGATCTAGGATTATGACGTCACCTTTACAATTTCCGTTACGGTCGCCATCCTTAACTTTTTTATTTAATATCCGAATTTAATGAAAAAAATTTTAAAATTTATAAAAAAATTAATTTAATACAATTTTAATGAAAAATATTTTTAAAAAAATACATTTACGACACGGAGCTCGGAGTCCACAGTTCAAACCCGACAAGTGAAAAAAAATAAAAACAGCAACCGATCCTTCCCCTGTGATGGGTGCTGGCAGACTGACCCCCACAACTTTTTACCATATCGTCAGGTAGTATGACGTATTGTCCACCATCTTTAAAATCCGTAATTCCTATGTTAGAAAATCAGGAAAATTTTTAAAAATCATTAAAAATATTAATCATTCTAATTAAATTATAAAAATCTCTAAAAACACCGTTGAACTTATCGTTACGGTCGCCATATTGGATTTTATAAATGTTGCATGTTTTGTTACAGCCGCCATCTTGAAAGTCCGTAATTTTTATGTTAGAAAATCAGGAAAATTTTTAAAATTCATTAAAAAATTTATCAATCTAATTAAAAAGTAAAAATCTTAAAAAACACCGTTGCACCTTTCGTTACGGCCGAGATCTTGAAAATCCGTAATTTTAATGCTACAGATTCGAGAAAAATTCCAAAATTAATCAAAAAATTTACTTATTAGAATACCGATTGATTAGTTCGATTCCTGTCCTTGGTTCGAAACCGCTAAGAGCAAAAAAAAAAAAACAACAGATCCTCCACAGAAGCCACCTACAGACTGATCTACCGTCACCAATACCAAGGTACATATATCGTCAGCTGATATGACGTCATGTCCGCCATCTTGTCTTCATCCGCTGGAGACCACCATCTTGTTTTCGTCTGCTAGAGTGTGCCGGCGACATGTTAGTATAATTTTCTGGGCACCATACCATTGTCCTCAACTTTTGGCATTGAAATTTGACCTTACCTTGAAATTTGACATTAAACTTGAACTTTGACCTTGACCTTTTAATTTGACTTTGTCATTGTCGACCATCATGGATCCAAAATTTTAAGTTCAGTACATGCTACCAGGAGCTACCACCTGCTGTAGTACACCATCTTGTGTGTGTACTCGTCTATAGAGTACATTTCCATCTGAATAATTTAATTCCAACCAGCTACAGTGCAGTAAACATTTATTACCGAGGTGCCCCCGCCATCTTGAAATTTGGACGCAATCTTGAAATCGTGTAAATATTTAGCTAGAAATTCGGGAAAAAATCCAAAATTCATCAAAAAAAATCACTCATTAATTTGCATATTGAATCGCTGGATTCCTGCCTTTGATTCGATACTTGAACAGTGAATGGTGTAACTAAATTTTAAATAAATTAAATATTCTGTTTTTCCATTACCTTTCGCGGAGTTTATAAATCATTCTCTCTTCAAAAATAAAACACAAGTCAATGTACGA
Source organism: Bacillus rossius redtenbacheri (assembly GCF_032445375.1). Classification (NCBI taxonomy): domain Eukaryota; kingdom Metazoa; phylum Arthropoda; class Insecta; order Phasmatodea; family Bacillidae; genus Bacillus; species Bacillus rossius. Next base: position 274,502,482 of record NC_086330.1, on the reverse strand, counting down.
CAATGTTCGACGAATTAAATACGTTGCCGATAAGCCTAGCAAGAAATTCTAGTTTTTCGATAATCTGAATAACCACTAAACCGTTTATGTACAAAGCCATACATGCATATAGACCAAGCACTTTCGGACCGAGAGACCGGTATGGAAAATGAAAAAAAAAAATTAATTGACCTTTTTTTAATATTGGCGAACATATAGGATGTTATGTACATTAAGTTATTAAAATGTTTTAGGTGTTTATAGAATTTTATAAGACATTTCCGGAAGAAATAGGGATTTCGAACTAAAAGAGTCTGTAGGCTGTGCCGAAAGTTATATTTGTATATATAACGTAACCCAAGTGACCGGTGTTTTCTTACGTTACCCTCTAACTTATGCTGTAAGAAGAAAAATATAAATAAATAATGAAGATACTTAATACCAGTTTACTAATAATTCAATATACTAAAATTCAAAGCAAGCAATGGCCAACGTTCAACCTCCTTTTTTTTTTTTTTTTGTTTTGCGTTTACGCTTTTTATACTTTAAGTTAAGTGTTCGAATACATTTAAAGATGGAAAATGTTTGCATTAAAAAGGCTAGGAGTTTCTCTTTTATCACCGCTTTTATCTTTAAACTATTGCAAAGTTAAAAAAAAAGCGAATTATTACTAATTTCTATACGTTTTCGTTGGAAACATTATCTGTTTATGGATATAGGCCCAATAAAGAAATTCTTCCCTACGATTTTGCAGATTCAAGTAGGTTGATTATTAACGTATCGTAACTTGCTTAGCTACTATTGTTTATTTGCGGTTCTTGCAAAGTTTATAAACACGGTATGACAATTCCTACCCGAATCCCGTACTCACTGTGAGAAAAAATAATTGAGGAGTAGTTGCGTGGAGGTACCGCCATCTTTAGCCAAGCATATCGGTTCCCCTTGAACAACCCCTTCGGCACCCTCAAGACTATGAGAGAGGGTTGCGGGTGTGGGTGTATCATTTACCTCCCCTCCCTTTTTCTCTTCTTCCTTCAAGTACTTCACCGCCGCTAGAATTAAAAAATAATTCCAGCACCCCCCACCCACCCGTTGTAACCCTACATCCAGCACCCGAATCCTTTCCACTCGGCTAATTCTTCACGCCTCGTGGAAGTGACACGCTCTTCATTGTCGCTCTTCAGCGCCCGCCGATGTTCTTCGCCCTCTTCCCTCCCCCCTCGTTCCTTCCGCGGGCGTGAAGTGTCCCTGGCTCGGCTTCTTGAACGCACACGGCTGGAAACAAGGTTTGACGCCACACACTTTCTGAAAGAACGTGTTGAGGGCTCGGCCTCACACTTCATGTTGATTTTTTTTCTTTTGTTGTATAACATCTTAACTCTCGGTAGGAGTAATTTCGTGTACGGAACGGACGTCGCAGGGAACGGAAATGTGTAACCACGGTCCTGCTACCCGTGGCGGATGTTGCGAACCAAAGTTCACAAAGCCAAAGCTACACTTTACAGAATTAACTGTTTAATGAATTTGAATTATTTGGGCAGATTTTAATCAAAATCCTGGTTAAAAATCAGGTCCAAGTCCGGGGTTTATTATTTGTTTCAAGACTTTTTCGCTTTTATCGGAGCAGTTTCATTATAAAGTTTAAAATTTCGCTCTGCAAATCGAATGATTCGATAGTGGACCTAGCTTCTCCGGCAACGAATTATAGTGGTGAGTGTGGAAACTACCTGTGATGATTCGCGTAAAGAAATGTAGTTGATAACCTCTTACGAGTACTGAGTGACTCGCATACGTATTTTCTTTTTCATCGTCTTATCATTAATTATGTTATTTAAGAGCTATTTATGATATATTTACACGATACTTTCCTTTGCGTTTTTGTTCTGTCACCCATATTTTCATTTGATAGTCACTTAATGCAATATAATGAGTGTATAAAGTCACCCAAGTTCTCGCAAAAATTATCAATTGCGCGAATGATGAGAAAAAAAAAGTGAGCAGGTCTGTTAGTACTCGCCAGAGATGTGCTTCTTCTATCTTCGGTAACGAGCAAATTCATTTGTTTTCATTTTGCGAACACACTTTTAATACGAAATTTGGACACCATATTTCACGTACAATTCTATAAAATACTGTCGAGCATGATAAATATTCATAAAATTTAGTTTCAAATATATTTCTGGACGCAAATCACACGTAATTGCCACACCCGCCGCAAGAATTCACTGCTGGAGCATCTATGTCGAATATTGAATCATTTTATTAGTAGACCGAAATTTTAAACTACATAATGAAACGGCTATAATAAAAGCATAAATGTCTTGAAAAAAATACTAAACCCCGGCTTTCAACCTGTTTCTCGACTGTTCATTGAACATTTAATACTGTGAATTTTCCCTTTGTATTTATGTAATTTCCTTACCGCTAGCCGCCATAGAAGGCAGCTCCATGATTAGACATTTCCGTTCTAAGTTACTTCCGTTCCATTAACGAAATTACTCCTGTCAAATTCCGTACGCCAAGAGCTAAGATGTTTACACGTCCACCAAAAAAAATCCATGTGGCAGAGTTCGCGAAGTGATCAGCTGGAAGAGATAACGGGAGTGCAGAGAAGAATCCCCATTTGCTCGCGGTAATGTCCACCCTATTGGCACTCGCGAAAATTATGGGGTTTGACCCGTATAGCGTTTGATAGTCACCAGTGAGCCAATAATCCTCCCCCTTTTTTTGTCTTAAAAGTTTTTTTTATGGAACCCTGAGTCATTTTTTAATTGTAGTCAAAAGAGACGATTTTAACAACACGAGTTAAATCCATGTTTTACCAGGAATTAGAACCCAGAGCCCCCGCATCGAAGCCCGGTGCGTTTTCAGCTACGCTACGTAGGCCAACCCCACTCAACCACTGTGGACATTTGAGTGGTTTCCCAGAAGCCATTCAAAACACATTTCCTTAAACCTGAGGTAAGTAGCTTCAAATAATTATCAATAACATGTTTTGAAGCCCACAAAATAACAATATTTGGTCACTATTGTGTCTGTGAATACCATTAAAGTTAATTTGTCCGTTTTATTTCTACAATTATAAATGTTCAACAACTCTGAAATATAAAGTTTGGTCATAATATTTTTTTTTGGTTCGTTCTGTTTATAGACACTTCGGCTCATTTCTTCAATCAATGTTGGTTTTTACAAGAACATTACCTTCCTAGGAACACTTGCTGATGCCAATATTCGTGGTATAGGGCAGCTATTACTTCACCTGAAGTAGCTCACGTGATATGGTCAATTATTTAATCCTGTCTCGTGTAACGTGTCTCAAATATGAAACTTCTGAAAAGTAAACCGAATAATCGACGTGTCCATCTGGCATTGTTTTAGGTAGATTTCGAATAAATAGGTACTTCATATTGTAGCCGTTACAATTATGTGGCCACAATATCTGTCACAATTTTCCACAAATCTCTTCCAAACTGATACATAAAATATAGTAGTGGAAAATCTTGGTCCAGTTCGTTAAGGGCGTGTCTCCCATTTCAGGTCATGATTTTATATGTACATTAATCACTGATCAACTTTTAGACTTTTTCAATTGTTTAACTTTCACGAAATAAAAAATTTATATAGCGCATACTTTTTGCATAATTAGCTGCCAAAGTTACATTTTTAACGTTTTTGGGTTGTAAAAATAAGGATAATTTAATTTATGGCAGAACTGAAACATTTAGGTTCAACTGCAATGCGACTGGCTACTTCATGATATGGTTTGCATTTCTATCACAAAAACTCATTCCATGTTTATTGGCTGTCAAAATCGTAACAAATTTGAGAATTTTGAAATGCCAGGTAAAATTAATTAATATTTCTTGAAAGATATTCAAACCATTTCTTGAAGTAGCCAGCGGTATTGCAGTTAAACCTAAAAAGTTTCATTTTTCAATAAATTTTATTCTCCTTATTTGTACAACCCAGAAACGTTAAAAATGTAACTTTGGTAGCTAACTATGCAAAAAGTACGCACTATATATATATTTTTCATTTCATTAAAGTTAAACAATTGAAAAAGTCTACAAGTCTATCTGTAATTACTATACATATAAAATCTTGACCTGAAATGGGCAATATCCGCCCAAAGGGGTAGAAATATAGAATGTTTTTTGAAAAACAGAAAAATCGCTGTAACAGCCATAATATGAAAATATCACATCCATTTAACGTATTATAACTCGTAGTAGTAAAACCAAATCTTTTGTTTAAAAAAGTGTTTGATACGACCATCCATAACTGCAAGGTGTGGAAAAAAACGGGTTCGAGGACAAAAAAATACTCTCTTCATAGGCACAACATTAAATTATTATAAATTATGTATTAATATTATGATTTTTATCTAATTTTTTTAAATCAATTCTTGATTAGACGAATCATTCTTTTGTGGTGTTTAAGAAATGAGGGATTAGAATTTTTTAAAAAAAATCCATAACTCCGTTTGTAGGATCACTACAAAACCGTTCAAATTGTTTGTAAATCTTATAATTTAACCTAAAACTTTTGTCTGAAACAATTTTGATTTGACGAACCATTGTTGTAAATTGTTAAAAAAAAAAGAGTGGTTAGAATTTTAAGAAAATCCGTTACTCCCTTAGTAGGTACATTATAAAATCTTTTGTAAATATTATAATTTTTACCTGAAACTTTTTTCTGAAACAATTTTTATTAAATAAACACTTGCTGCTAGGGGTTGAAAAAATGAGAGGTTTATAATTTTGTAAATTCATAACTCCTTTAGTAGGTACACAATAAATTGGTTCAAATTGCTTGTAAATCGCATAATTTTTATACTAATCTTTAATCTAAAACAATTTTTGATAATACAAATCATTACTGCAAGGGGTTGAAAAACCTGGGCTTGAAATAAGAAAAGAAATAAAACTTCCCTACCATGTACTGTTTGGAATAATGATTATTTTTGTTTAATTTTTGATGTGAAAACGTCTAATAAATCGATGAACGCCGGCTGCACGCACGAAAAAGTGTCCCGTAACGCACATTGTCACACTACGATGTGTTCCGTTACGCTCATTGTACGCTTGGCTGCATCTATCTCTCCCACTTGATTGGAACAACCATCGAGTTGACTTTTCAATCATGTTTTCGTCGTTTGAATTATTAATATTATGTAATTTAACGATCGTCCACCGAATTTCAGCACAATCGGTACGGTTATTTAAAAGGAATGTTGAATTTTCAAATACGTTTTTGTTCGAACAATGGTGTTTTACAGTTACACATAATAATTCAAATTACACCCGGGATCTTTTGCACAATGATTTAAAAAATATTGTAACACATTATAAATAAGTTTTGTGTATTTGGGATGCGTATTTGTTATAAAATCGTATTATAAAAACGAAATAATATTATTCCCTTACCGTGCTGTCATCTACAGTAACGGACGCGAACTGAACGAATCGCGCTATCTATCCATTTCCGCGGCAACCAGGCACTCGTTAATACATATTTTTCTTTGTTTATCTTGAGGGGCGTTATTTTTAATGAATTATGAATAAAATTTTGTGCCCGGGGCCACAATTGCTATCATTTTGAGCACTTGAAGACATGAAAACGTAAAATATTTTCGACCAATTTTAATCTCGGCCCCAGCGCACCACGAGCGTCTGGGTGGAAATTAAAGCCGAAATTCTTTCTTAAAATCACTAATACTTATTTTGTTAACTGCAAAGACATTTTAATTAAATTCTACGTTTAATTTCACGACGAACAAACTTAGTCGTTAAATGTGTAATTGCGAAAAAGCGTAAAACATTCTAGACAATCTTGAAGTTAAATAGCAAACATGTATAAAAGTTATAGTTAAAATAATATCTTCGTTAAAGTAGTTAACATATTTGAATTAATGTGTGCAAATAAAAGTACATTTATCAATTAAATTGTAGATTTCATTTCACTCATTATTTGTATCCATACAAAATAGTGATAATTCAATAAAAATTATTCAATTTTACTGATAAAAATATGCAATCATTTCATCAATGTTTTGTTATGACATTGTCACGTTAAACTATCGTCCGTAAACCTACTTTAGAGACAACCAATTTTTTAAAATAATTTTTAAAACTATTATATTAAATAAATTTTATATAACAAATTTTTATTGCAAGGGGTGGAAATAACAAGGGCAGAAAGACACAAAAATGTCATTACTTTTTTATGTATGTTGTATCAAATCCATTATGATTTATTGTAAACATCTTAAAATTTATTTAAATATTTTATTAAAAACTATTTATTGTGGAACAAACTATTACACAGATATAGGGGTTGAAAAAAAATATTCTTAGTATCAAATTCGTTAGAATTTATTAATGACCATCTTAATATGACCTTAAACCTATGTCCAAAAACTTTTATACGACCATGAAAAATATTGTTTGGTTGGACAAATTGATTGCATAACTACCTTAGGTTTCATAATATGAAATTTGTTAAGACATTCATGCTGGATGCATTAAGTTAAAAACATTAAAAATATGCTTGAAATGTAATAAATTTTATAAACATATTTTTTTAATATTGACGAACTTAGAAGTTGTTATGTACATCATGTTCTAAATGTTCCAGGAGTTTATAGATGTTTCCTAAACATTTTTAGAAGATAAATAGGTACTTCGAAATCTGCCTAGGCCTTTAAGCTGTGCATAAATATGTTTTTTTGTTAACAGTGTTTTAATAATTTCATGTAAACTAATGTGTGTTACTTTACAAGTGACGGTTGAGAAATTGGTACTGTTAATAGATAACAAATTTGAAACAAAGTTCATTTATACAATTCTTTGGACATATGATATTGCAGTTTTGCACTGTTTGTCATGGAAAAAATTCAAGATTGCAAAATAAGAAACCCTGGACAACACAGCGAACAGATTGATACGACGAACATCCAGTGTCCGATATCAATCAGTTTGTGTCTGATGACGGAAAAAGATGCCAGTTCCCAAAATGTCATAGGATGCCAACCATGTGTTGTCCACAAAACCAGTTTATTTTCATCGTTGTGTTGGTGTGTTTGCTGTGTTGTCCAGGTTTGTTGTCTGTCCAAATTTATTGCCTTTGTTGAAATTGTTTTTTCATTGTTTTCCTACTGTGTTTTTCTGTGCTGTTATTTTTTCGTGACTAAATTCCTTCCACGGAATTACATTGCTGTTTGCTATTTAAATTTTGGCTGTGTCTATATGTGCGTTCATCGCTGTGTTGTCCAAAATACCTGTTTTATTTTAACCAAGCAAATAACATACTATAATAACGTAAATAATATTTTTAATTCATGTCTTCATGTACTAATAATATGGTGGATTATTTTAAATTTTAATAATAGTATGACATTACAAATACGAAATCCTGGGATATGATCCCGGAACAATTCCAAAGGATGTTTTACTATATAACTAAGGAATACTTTGAGTTTAAATTTTCTAACTCGTGGTTGTTATCCATACAAAATAAAAGCGGTAGCTTCATGGTGACCGTTAATTTAAAGACTGCTTTTTTTCTTGTTAACATAATAAGGCAGTTAAAAAACTTTAGTCCAACAGAGTTTATTACAAAACCTACATTTTTATATTTTTATAATTAAAATTAAATAATTTTTCCTACTAGTTTCCAGAGTATTTATTTGTAGAATAACTATTATTAATTATGTACATAAGAACGAGTGCATGGCTACCAAATCAAAATGTGGTCCAAGCTTCATGCAGTTTTTTTTTTTGTTGAACCAATCATACATAGCCCATTTGTCAGTTTCAGAAAGAGATGTAATTTTCACCATTGCATTTATAAATATTGTCAAATAAGGCTGTGTTCTACGCTATGTTAATTTTTTTTGGTCGTTGCGGTTTTAAGGTTTATTTATAAAATTTAACTCGTTACCTACCTTGCACTTGTTATTTTGCCACAAATATTTTCCACAGATATTCATTTATTATATAGTGTTATGGGTGTAAAATGTCGTGCAAATGAGGATAACTACGAACACTTGCGCACCTTTTTACACCAATGATATTACACTATGTGAATATCTGTTGAAACTGGTGTTGCATGCCTGCCGGGTTGTAGCCGCGAAAGCCTGCGATATCAGTTATCTGTTGACATTTTTGGATATTTAATAAATTAAAAAAAAAAAACTTTTAAATAGCCTTTCCATAAAAGTAATGGCGGAAAAATAAAAAAAAATCAATATGGCGTGAGAGACTGAGACTTAACCATCCAAAACTTTATATATACCTATATATATTTCTCACTTTCCCAGTTTGTAATTTAAAACATTAAAGTATGGACTTTACCTTTTTTTTTTTTTAACGAAGCCAGTTAAATGGGGTTTCTTGTTACTTTCTTTCCGTCTCATGAAATAGCATCAAACCCCGTCACAATGTAAAATATATTTTTTACTATCTTGACAAATAGAAGGCTGTCATTTCTTTGAAAGGTAATTTCATTATTACTAAGGAAATTTAAAGATTATTTTCCTTCCTGGTTTAAACTTATATATATATAAACAGATATTAGAAAATTTATTGTGTCTACATATTTATCTACATAATAAAATGCACTTAATTTCTGGTTTACTTAACACTGTATAATTTATTAACTTGTAAACAGAAAATAATTTAAGTTTTTTAGTTTCTTGAAACACTTTTAATTAAAAAATGTAAAACAAAAGATTGCACTCGATTTGTAGGGACAGGAACATGAAGGAATCTCTTAATGGTCCTAAACTTTTGACTGGTACTGTAGTCATAGCCATTTAATTTTTTTATATAATAGGGAAAAAGTGGCATAGTTTTTTATATTAAAAATTAAACGAAAGTATACATTTTGAATTTTCTGCAGTCTACTTACTAAATATTTCCAAACAACCTTAAGATAACATATTAATTTGTTTATCCTAGCATGAACTATGAGAGTTTAATCGCGTGGAATAAAGTTTGTAATGAACTGTTCTTGTGCTGTCTTGATCAGAACTTCTTAACTTTTTTGTGTTTCATTTATAAAAAAAAAATTTATTCAAACAAAATTCTAGAAAACTGCAATTTTCAGGATTATAAGAAAGCCAAATTTTTATATAGTTATGAATTAAACATATAAATAAAATTCTAACGATAAAGGCTACATGCTAACGGTTAATTAAAAATTTTATGCTACAGGATCTCAAGCTTTCGATTCATGTTAGGACTGAAATTTAATTTAAAATTAAATTTTGAAAAATACTGAGTGTTAATTAATATATCAAACAATTTAAAACAATTAATGAAAGTCATACTGTTACTATTTTAAATAATGAGCACAATCATGAAATAAAGAAGCAACATAGTTTAGTATACTATACTCTTAAACATGTTTTGCGTAAACGTAAGACTTAAACTCTTTAATTTTAAAGAAACTGTTAATTAATTATTCAAACATTTTTAAACATTTAATTACCCACCAGCTACTTTTATTGAAAATAATGAACATAATCATGAAACTTTAAAAGTGCCAAAACGTGTAACGCAATAGGGTCATTCTGTTGCGTATTTGACGATACCGCTATGAACAGTAGGTCTCAGAATAATGCTGTCATAATTTAAAATAAAAAAATTATGTCGTAAAAAATTCTCCCCAACACACTGAGACCTCCAACGTCATACTACGCTTCATACCAGTTACTTCAAATTTAAGGGGGTTAGGCATTAATTATAATATCCAATGAGAATCATTACTATTCCTCGCCAAATGGGCGTCATATTTTACCATGCATGGCCAACGTGAACTCTGATACTTTCATTCCGTTAAAACGCTAATATTAAGTGGACATGTTCTAAATACTCATTTCGTTGCAATTATCGGAGAAACTTACTTACACTTGCCTTAACTATTTCTCTGATGCCTTTCAAATTATATCCATGATAAGCATCTGCGCACCCGAGTCTCAGGCGAGTAAGGCAATAAAATTATGCACACTCATAAATACAGATGTAATTGGAAAAGCACTAACATAATGATATGTTTGGCTATATAAACAGTAAGCAGCTGTACATTAAATGAGATTTTGTTCATACGTATTTGTATTTTTGTAGATATTTGCTCGTCGTAAATTCACTCCGGCGAATATTGAGTAGGACTACTTTTAGAATGGCGTGTGTTAAAACAACTACAGACTGGAGTATTAAAAACATTTAATAATTTAAAATAAACTGTAATTTTATTTTCATATTTACATCCAAATGTGAAATTTATTCATAATTTATTGTAACTTAGCATGTGCATTCGGACAGTTAAACAAAATATTCTGGTACAAAGTTTCTATTAACATTTGTGTATATTTATCCAAACATATATTTGTTTTTAAAACTACATTTTTAAACACTAAAAATGTTATACCTATATATATTTTTTTGTTATTCTGACTACCTTTTCCCCGCAGAGTTGCTTGTTCTGATTGGCCTCTTTGTGCCATGAAAGCTATAACAATGTTTTTCGAAGAGCTTATCTATGGTAATAATTATAAAACTGTATATATTCGTTATATGTAAATTTTATTCCAAATAATCATAATGATAACTTATGGGTATGCATGATGGACGTGAAATATACTGCTGAATGTAAATTGTATGTTTACTGTTAAAATTTTATCCGGAAAATAAGGAGAAATCACTGGTGAAATCGCAAAATATTTTTCGCAGATATGCGAACTGTATACTTTGTTAATTAAAATTGTTGTTTTTGTTTTAGGTTTTGAAGGATTGAATTTCGAAAAATTAGTTATATTTTCCTAAAAATTCATTAAACTGAAAAAAAAAAATATTAAGTAAATATAATTAACTTTTTTTATTTGAGCTCAAAAATTATAACTAGTTTAATTACTTAGCCATCATTTTTTGTTTGGGTTTTTGGTAATTTTCCATCGCCTACGAGCCTACCATTAATCGTTTTTTGACAGCCGTGGATTTTTGGCAGATCAAACAATAGGATTCAAGCTGTGGAACTGTGGAGCCGGCCACCAGCTTGGCTTGTGAAGTCACGACAGCCGTTTTGGATTACCTTGACCTTAACTCTTTATATTGACCTTTAAATTAACATTCAAAATTTCCCAAAATTCACCAAAACATTACTATAATTTTCCTACTTTTACCCAAAAATTGACCCAAAATTCGAAAACAAAATACTAAAATTTCCAGGTTTAAAAACTTCCACCAAAAAAAATCTAAAAATTATGAACTTCCATATTTCAAAGGAAAAATCCCCTTTTCAAATAAAAATATCCCATTTTCCCCTCAAAAATATTTGTAGGAGGATTTTTTCACCAGACAGGAGCCATTATCCTCAGAGAATGTATCTGATGTAATGACTTTGACATTGATCGTCAACTTAAAAATCTTTAAATTTTGAGCATAAAACTCCGAATTAATACCAAAAATAAATTTAAGAAATTAAATTTTTATTTACTAAATAGATACCGGGTAGGTCAACATAGTAAGATATTAATAACAAATTTGTAAAATACATTTAAAAAATAAAACCAATTTAAAAATTATGACGGGTCCTTCCTCATTAATGTCTCCAATCAGACTGCCTCACAACCACTACTACCCAGGTATATAGTTATTTCTTCCATATGTTGACGTCATGTCAACCATCTTTGATCTGTACAGTTATTTTCATATATTTTCTGCCTCCATACAATTATATTTTTTACCCGCTACAGCACAAAAAGATCAATCACCAGCCAGTTAACTATCGTAGCGTCCGCCATCTTGTCGGCCATCTTGGCTGCCATATTGAAAATACATAGTTATTATCCTAAAAATTTGGAAAATTTTCCAATAAATCATTTTAAAAATGAATATATTAATTATTTTTTATAATTTTATAGATTTATATATTTTATTCGATACTTGGTCGATCCAAAAAAATATATAATTTGGGCTCAAGATATTATTTTATTAAGTATAACATCAATTTTATATTTTATTTTACCATAAATGTTAATTTTCCAGGTTCAAAAATAAAACAACGCATTTCTACAAATAATATTTGTCATGTAAGTTTTTCTCTACTTTATTTAAAAACGAGCAAATAATAAATGTTATTCCTTTGGCGAGTAGAGTCCGCTTGTTTTCAGTTACAATCGATCCGCATGGCTAAGTGTCAGTTCGTTAACTTTCCCCTGGTGTTCTTCCTCTTCGTGACATACTTTTCAGTACCATCATATACACACACTACTGTGTCGTGTGATAGGTAAAAATTTGTATTCAACGTATTGAAATCTCTTTTGCAAGTCTTGTCTTGATATGGCTCAGTTTTACCATAAGCTTATTTTATCCACAAAAGGATCATTTCCCAATACTTCTTCAAATTGATTTACTATGTGCTTAATGACATCTGTTAAAAATGTACCAATTTTATTTGGTTCAAGAGAGCCATTAGGTAATATATCTTTCAACATTCCAAGGAATGCTGATTTCGCCAGTTAGCATCCATTTTCATTCGGTCTCAATGCGCCGTGAACAGTTGTAGGTTGTTTTGTATACGTGGAATCGATGTCGAAGCTGCTTGCTGCAGATCTGTTCTATTGTTAGAGTAATTGCGTGCACGAGTCTCAACTTTAACTTGCAAAGCAGAATGATAAACTAACTGGTCCACAGTAGGTGAATTAACATCATCTTTAAAGTTATCGATATGTCCTCTGAAATTGTCAATACGAGGAAACCATGCATGACCTTTAACACAGCGAAACTTCAAGCGTGATGGGTTCTACACACATTCTCTCTTCCCATGTCTTCGGACACCTCGAGATAACGCAAATGTCTTTTCACAGAAGTTACACTGTTCGCATTTGTCAATGTATCATTACTGAGTAATGCAACGCACAAGTTTTCTGCAATGGCAAACTCGGTCTTCTGACGGGAACACCACTTTGTTTGCAGTTTATTAAATGTGATTTTAAATTATAATTTCTTGTCATTCCTTGCGGTATTTCTCACATTTGAGTTTCGTGCGAGATGGATTATTAACACACTCACTCGCCTCGTCCCACTGGACATGACCGCCATTCGAAAAATTCTGTCCCAGTAATGGCATCGATGCTCGATAGTTATTAATAAATCTCTAGCTGTTAAAGTTTTCGAAGATGCTGGCAAACGTAACCACATTCATTAAAGTTTCCGAGGTCTCATCTGCACACGTTGAAGTCTCCTTCATTCCTGAAACAGTAGGTGAACCACTATTGGATTCTCGTAGTTATTGACGCTGTTGCCATCGGGATCTCTGCAGCTGTTTATGTCATTTGCTCTTGATGTCATCCATATGCGACATCGTCGAAGTCGCTGTTATCGGGGTCTGCGCCGTCAATGGGTCAACTTCCATCAAGGTCGTAAATATTTATTTTAAAAATGCAATCAAGTTCACAATAACAGCCAGCTACTTGATCTAGTCCTATAAGTAAATCTAGGTAATTCTTACAACACCGTAACAGTAACAAACTGTGGAACCTGCCTCTGGCCTCTGCTTATATACCCACATTTGCGGAGATCAAAATAAAGACTATTTAGAATTTTTGTGTGCCATTAAATAGCTTTTTAAGAGGTTAAATTGCAGGTACCCTAAAACCCTAGAAATAAATCACATAATGTTCGAATTTTACTAATTTTGTTTTAAAAAAAATATTCACATATCGAAAATATGCAATAGAATTAGGTACAAGAATTTCCGTAAGCAGAGTCTTTAACACTTCACGGACAGCTATGTCTACTTAAGCAACTGCCTAGTCGACTCCATCTACTGCTTCATAAACTCCGGTTCTAACTAGTTCACTGGTCTTGGGCTCAAGAACACGGCTATTTGACTGGTCATCAGGGAATACTCTCGGCGATGACTGCATAGGTCGGACTTGGGTGACGACCCCTGCCACCACAACTGCAACATGGCATTGACTTGGTGCTTGTTGGGATCGGAACACTGTCAGAGCAAAGGCAAGCCGTACCTTTTCTCTCTAGTTTGTGTGACTACATAGAATCGAAGGTCGTAACAGGTTGCAATAAGTATTTCCAGTACATGTTGGTGCTGCATGTGCAGACAAAGCGACAACTTCTATGCTAGCGATGTATTCTTCAGATAGTAGTGCGTACCGTCCGAGTAGGAAAAATTGGTACCCGTGCAGTTTTATTTTCGTAAGACTGTCATAAAAATGAGCAGGTCGTTCATTTGGAGGATTTTGACTTCCATATCTATTTAGCACTTGTCCTATACTGAGAACAAACTTTACTCTGCCATATGTTAATGCACCGATGTCTGGTAACAAACCAGTCATATGCACACCAATACAATATTTTAGAGTGTGTCACAAACTTTATGCCAGTCGCTTCTAGTGCAGGATTAAAGATTTTACTACAGTTCTAAAATTCACTATGCATCATCGCTGGTAAACGATTCTGACGACGATTTATTGTTTACTTTTCATGACGAAAGTAATGTAAATACAAATGTCGTCAATTTTGTAAGAGCCAACATGTAACTGTATCTCTTGAGTGGTCCCATAACTTTTAAGGAAGCAGATCTTGCAGTTATCTTCATTGATATATCGGTACGGTATTATATGTTTGAAAATCTGGGCGTCCAATACACAATACTCCTTCCAGTTCAAGAGACAGTAAATGAACTGCCTGCAGCTGCGAACCATCACCTGTAAAGATAAGAGCTATGGACAGGAGTATTTCTCAAATTTGTATAGGTATTTTTGTATATTTTTAGTCAAAAAGCGAAGACACACATGACCGCAGTATGATCCATTAGATGACTGTTGGTTTCGTATTGGTACTAAAGTGTCGTCCCACCAAGGTACGGACGTAGTTCTGGAGGAGGCATCAAATTAAAGAAAATATCGCAGTATTTGGACTTATTTCCAGACTTGGTGCATACCACCCAGTGCGTTCCACAACCTGCTGACATGTCTAAATTAATAATTGCACGACTGTGAGTCTTTGGCCTCGCAGTTTAATTATCTTGAATGAAAAATAAAACGGCTATAAAGTAACATTTTCAGTTGTCGAACGTATTTTACTAAATATACTTAAGTGAGTTGATGTTTAGGCAGAAAACATAGAACTTTTTCACTCTTTTTTATGCCTCGAACAACTTTGTGTGGATGTGGGTTACTTCCTGCACCATTTTATTTTTTCCATTGCAGTGGCTTTCATGTTGGCATTGTGTCTTCATGTTTCCTCCAACTGCTTGTGCTCATTATTCGAAGTGTTGAATACCCTCACTATACCACTTGTAGCATCGATGAAACCACCGAGGACAACCAGATTATTCATAAGCAAAGATATAAGTCCACCAGTAAACTTCTCATTGAGGTTTTGTGTATTTTTATCTTGTGTGAGTGAGCCTTAGTTTTTTTTATCCTGGCAAGTACTCGTTTCTTGCTTAGTTTTGGCCTTCATCATCTTCAAAAAGCCTATCATCGCGATTTTTTCTAGTATTGCATCTGACGGGATGATTATATATTCGGCTTCCTGAGCCAGTATCTCGTCAGCTTGGTGTTAATCTGCCTGATCCTTAACGAGGTAATATTCATTATAGTGCGGCTTGCATGCATCGTAAAAAAAAAAAATTCCCACATCACCTGAGCAAGTCTTTTGGCTTTATTTCGTTCCAGAATCTCAAAATCTGTAGCCGAGAATGTGTAGCTCAACTGTTATATTGTTTATCAGCAAAATGACGAGTCCTACACCGATGTGTATTTTATTCTTATCTCTTCGAGACATTACACAGCACTGATATTTAAGTATATATGTGTTGGTATTTGTATAATATAGCCAGTACCAATGGCAATCATAAAGCAGATAATTTTCTTGCCTGTGCACATTATGGACTATGTATGCTAAGACGATCCAAACGAATTGTTTGATAGTCAGAGACTGCTGCTGGTTTCGCTTAGTGCAGGTAACTATTCGCACACGAACGAAATAGTCTCCATATTTAAAAAAAAAACGAGGTAACTTCATGTTATGAATTGAACCAGAATCGCACGCGATATTCATGCTATTGCAAGACAGAAATACCTTGGACGCAAAGTTGCGAGGACTTAAGTTATTCCAGGTGGACCTTGTGAAATGAGACCATATTCCCGAATGAATAAGAGCTTCAAGTACATGTAAGCAAGTTAGCTTGGGTCTGACCAGTGAAATTGAAGAAGGCGACTTATGTAATCAAGGCCATGGCAGACTTTTTGCGTGATGGACTTTTACAGTCACACCTGCAAACAGATCTCAACAAAAAATTCGGCAATATTAACTCCAATACTTTTATCAAGAAGATTGGCATAAAACACTACTCTACGTTTAGTAATGGCAAATCATCCGTAGTAGAGAAGTTTAACAAAACTTTGCGCACCAAGATGTGGTGAACATTTTACGGCTAACCTTGTTAGCGAATAGTATGTCACGGTGAATTTGAACAAATAAATGAAGCCAAAAGATATAAATGATCACCTGCTTTGGCCAGTGTTCCCAGCATGAAATTCAGACATATTAGTTGTGTTTGTGAATACACAAAAGCCTAGGTTATATCTAATGTGGTTGTTTAAGACTTCATGCCTCTTGTAATTTCGTTATACAAAATTTACTTTATTTTTTATTCTTATTTTCTAGTTTTAAGACGGCAATTGTGTGCTGAAATAGAAAGAATTACTACTTAAGTATAAAATTCAAAGGCCAGAGAGTGTGGTGCAAGAAATAAATTTTAGATTTTGCAAACTCTTACATCTAATAAAGCCATTTAGATTTATCTGTCTTTTAAATGGTTTATCACAATAATATGTCTCTCCTTATCTGTGGTTGGAAATACTTCAGGCCAGTAGCTAACTTGAGCTGGACGCGCAAGCAGAAATTTGGGGAGAGCCGCCCATCGAAACACGATCTTATGGCGGATGCCGAAACTGGGAGAGAGAAGTGGTACAGATGGGTCCGAAAGTCCATGGGGGAAGCTGGCAGACACTTAACAATAAACCAAGAAAAGTGAAATCCACAAAATAAAGATATGCAGGCAACTCGTTTGACAAAGAAAATAATTGTGGGGGATAAAATTGACAAATAATAGCTTCCACCTACTAATACTGTGGGTAGGGCAGTCGGTACAACAGACAATGTTGGTGCCAATTTTGGTGAAAATATTATACATGGAATCAAGAGAAAGTTGCATAACACAACATGTTTAAAAGTAGTAAAGTTTTGGAGTACTCTCCCGTTCGTTTAAAATTACATCCCGAAGTAATTGACCGTTGAAGCCAAACTGTATCAACTCGTGCACAGACGAAGTGTAGTGGAAACCGGTCCGAGAACAACTGGCTGCCTCTTACGGGAACAATGCGTAGTGGAACCAAATATTGTAATAGGATAATATGGGAAACTCAGGCCAATTAGCATTGGCGAAGCGCGAGACACCAGACTGCAGCGCATTCTAGCGGCGTGGACTGAAGAAAGCCCCGCGTAATTCAATTTTACGTGCATATTAAAGGCAACATGTTTACACAATTAAGTGCTGTTTTTACCAAAACTAGAAATTCAAACAAATTTAAAGACTATTATTCATACAGAACTGTTCTCAGGCTTTATTTAAAGGTATGTGTCAAAGATAGATATGTAATTATGTGCAAAATATAATCTATCAAAATAACTGAACAAGTAGTAGGTAGTATCTAATTGGTTTTCCAGCTGTTTTATTTTTAAGGAAACAAGAACTAGTTTTAGTAACGGAAGTAAATTGTATGTATGAAATTAACTTCTCACCTGAAAATGTGACTGCATTTTAAATAAAAATCCTTAATTAAACCGAAAACATACATATATATATATATATTTATTTATTTATTTATTTATTTATTTATTTATTTATTTATTAGGTTTAGAAGACTTGATGATAGTGTGATATTGAAATTGGGAGAATTATTAGGAGACAGCGGGAGGCTATAGAAGTGCATAGAAACTAAAATCATTAAAAAATCTTATGCTGTCACCACCGAGTTAGGTTATGTTTTTTGGGCTGGGGTTATAAGTGTAGCATTGCATGTTTATTTAAGAAAGATCTAGACATTAATAAAGAATATTAGTTTTGATAACTATTATAGTTTTGTATACATAATTGTATAGTTAAATATGAAGTGACTTTTGAGCATCAATAGTCATTGGCAAAAAATGTTGACACCCTATTTAACAAAACAGACTTAAGGTATAGGATAAGTGTAATTATGACAAAACCTAGCTGCAAGTGTTAACACATTGTTATTATTAACATTAAAAATGGTCTAGCAATAGATAAATTACTACCAGTAGTATATTAGCAAGAACCTTCTTAATTCCAGAGTAGTCTAAGGCATGCCACATTTTTGTTCACTATGGATGCTGTAGCGGATAAGTTTTATTCTCCATCAAAGCAGTGTGATTCTGGAACTGCTGTTTTTAATATTGTTAGGTTAGGTTTATTTCAGTTAATTTGAAGGTGATCTCTGCATAGCTTGCCAGTATACAAGGAAAATGGCTCACTTTACAATAATTACAAAATTTTATACCTAATTATAAGCATATATTAATTTTACGGCAGTACTTTTCATGTTAGGAAATGAAAATGTAAATCGATATTAGTTTCCATGCAAGAGACAAGGTGTAAGTACCCAAATGATAGACCTGTTGTTCCCACCAGCCTGAAGAATGGTGAATAAAATGGGAGTGCCCCGGTAAAACCCCCAGGCAATGCAAACGTCCACCATGTTTCCAATTAAATAAATATCTGTGCTGGGAATAAATTCCCAGTCACCTTGGGAAGCGAGTGTTATCACTCAACCAGTGCATCTCCGTTGGAAGTATTTCTATTTACACACACTACATAATATAGTAAAGTTGATATACAGGAAATAAATTCTTGGTGGACATGTAAATACTAGACTTTGTCTAGTATATAAATATGTATGTCATGTTATATCAGGTTTCTCCATTTAATATTTTGGGAATTCCTTCAATATTAGTTATGCAGACACTCATATGTAATAGCTGTACTGAAATTTTTTTAATTTACTTACTTCCACTGGTATATATGAAATGTGCATTCCAGTTACAATATGGAACAAAATTAATTTCTTTATAATAAATAACATTTTCAATACGAGAAATACTGTGTTTTCATGCAACAATTAACTTGATTCAAACTAGTTGAGCATAAGAGGGCGAGGTTAGTCAGCATTTATGTAGAACTTCATATCCATAGGAACACTAATAGCATGCAAGTTGGGATTGTAGAAATAAAAATACAACCTCCACACACAAATTTTATATATTTATTTGTGCTATAAATTTTTTTTTCAATTGTGGATTACTAGTCATCAAGATATATTAGGGCATAATCTCTTGTTATCAGATATTTTTTAAGATTGGTTTTACAGGATGAATACACAGGACATCAAATTGAATATCAAAAATTGAAATACAGTTGTTGTACTTTAATGAAACACATTTCAATATAATAGAATTATACCAAACCTTATTTTTATAATTACATACTTTCAAAATGCAGAAGTAACTACATAACATAATCCTTTAGTGCATTATTCATAATATTTGTAATATCTGCTTCTAGAAATATTACAGAATACACTTGATAGTTTAAAAATTTAATTCTTACAATTTTTTTTTTAAATGTAACTTAAAATTCGACGTACCTACAGCAACCAAACAATTTTACCGGCAGGTGTGACACAAAATTAAAAAAATTTTCTTCACAATGATATAAAGAATCAACACATTTCAGATGTATGTATTAGCATTCTTCTTGGCTGGCTTCAATTTTATGTAATTCGACACCTTTTTAGCTTCAATCATTCAACCACTATATGAATTGGATACTTCATCTTAAGGTTGCAACATAAACATTAAACTTTAATGTCATTAAACTCGTTAAGTATAATAGAAATCGTCAACACATTACAATATAAGTACATGAAACATTTATATATACAAATAAAATATTACATTATTATAACTTAGAAAAACATAAGGTCACTAAAATTTAAATTGTTACATTCTTCCAATGAATACAATGCATAAGTTTTAAACCACTGTACCAAAGATCATCTTAACTTATTAAAAGATACTTAACTGTAACCTGTTACAACAATTTTACACCTATGTTATTTAAATTCATCTGAGTCTTGGATAATAGTCAGCAATTAACATAAATTAAATCTCTTATTTCTAGTATTGTGATCATGCACACTTTTTCTTAAGATATGTCGCTAAATTACTTTTAATAAACAATAAACAATGTAAAATAAAAATACAAGGTAACGACATGAGTATCTTAAGATTTATGAAATGCTCTCTACATCATTCTGTCAGAAATTCCTACCATACTTTTGATTACTTTTTACTGCCATAGAAAAAGCCATACGCTCCAGCTGAATTACTCCATACTCTAATTCCATAAAGGAGATGAGTATGAAATGAAGCGTAGTAGGAATTAATTACTAGTTGTTGATTTGTACAATATTTTAATTTTCTTAGTAAATAGGTTACCTTCGAAAGACGTTTGTTAGGACATTTGTGTAAGAATTCAAATTTAAATTACTCTCAAGATAAATACCAAAAAAATTTACAGTATTTAATTGTTAAGTTTTTAAAGAAAAAAAATATTGTTTTATCATGTTTAACAACTAACTTATTTATCTTAACTCAGTAATGAAACTTATCAGAAGCTTGTAAAATTGTGAGATGTAAAAAAATCTGGATATTTATCATTATTTATAAAGGTAGTGTAAACAACATATAAAATACATTTCCGATTTTGTACATAATCAGGTAAGTCATTAAAGAAGATTAAAAAAACAATGGTCCAAGGACTAATCCTTGTGGTACTCTATCTTTTTAAGGCCCAATATGCCTAATGTTTTATCTTTTATTTTGAAAATTTGCATCCATTTAAATAAGAAGATAATAACATTAATTCCATGTTCCATCCTATAGAATTTAAAGATATCTTTAAACAACTTGGATAATCTCCTTCCTGAAACAACCAATTAATTAAGAAAGTGACAGGAACTAGTCATACATCATGCAATTGCCTAATAGTTTAATTAGAACCATAATAATCCTCAGAACGAGAATTACTTAAACTAAAGAAAACATTGTTTACATCACTTACTGTTATTTCAATACATTTAAAAATTGATGTACCATTTTTTTGTTTGTGACTTAACAGTTGTAAAACATTATCCAAATCAACACCATGATCATTGGGGCCTAGCATTTTCACAAACATTTGCAAAGCATTGAACTGATATAGGTGTATCTTTATTTTTATGTTTTATATTTTTTATCTCGGCATTGATCGCTCTCCAAGCAGACATATATTTATTATTAAAATTATCCATATGAAGATAGTCAATGTAAAAATACAAAATGTCTTGTTAACATCATTTACTATATCAATAGAAAACATAACAAAAACAATTTCACAGTTGAAAAATATTATAAATGTATACACAAGTCTAAATTATTTGTAAAAGTGCATTATTCTGAAATAAATATATATTTGCATGAAACTATAGTAAGTGTCTTAACTATATATACGTTGTAATTTTTGCAGCCAAACACCGCACAAATATTTCCGGCCATTCTGAATTACTGTTCACATAATAATGAGTTCATTTATTCGCAAATAGAACCATAATCTTATCACACCAAACACACTTCAATGCCTTTTACCGCCGTTTCCAAAGCGTAGGTTCAGTCCACGCCGCCAGGTTCGCTGAAAAACATGTCTCGCATTTCTTTTGTCTGTTTCCCATATTATCCTATTACAATATTTGGTGGAACTTACTTGGAAGGGCACAATAGGAGGGGGGGCCTTAAATACTAGCCCTTGCCACTAGATGGCATAGGGGACTCCACCAACGTCAGCCTCGAGGCCTTAGACATTCGTTTTATTGGGGGGGAGGGGGGTGTTTTTTGGCGACAAAATGGCGGGTGACGCTTAGGCCCCAAGAGAGGAGAGGGGAATCATGCCGATGTCCTAGCGAGAAATTATTAGGACGGGAGGAATTTCAGAGTAGCTGGTAACCGTGCTTACACAGGTCGGATGCACAGCGCCACGAGTGTCTGGCACGACGGGAACGGGAACCAGGATGTAACGAAAAATATAGCGCCAACACCGGGTGCTTAAATTTGTACGTGAGTACACGGCGTGGGTTGGCGTAAAGCGTCTGACCACAGCGGTCTGAAAAAATGGTTAAAATTTAAAAATATAAGGACTGAAAGGCGTACATAAATTAAAGAAAATTAATTATGAGCATATTGATTCTCATCAAAAACATTAATAAATAAAAAATGTTAAACTGTGCCAAGAAAATCATTAATTTCGGACACAAAGTGAAGAGATCCACGAAAATTTTTATCTAACGTCAAAGATGAATGGTGTCTTCGAGAATGATTTTACTAAGAATTGGAATTTTGATATTTTTTTAATGTGTAACCAATGTTCGTGCATCGAAGCCTAGAACCTACTACCTCGAATATTTTTACCATGTGCCTTTTCGCAGTGACCTCTACGCCGAAGAGATTCAACCTACGTTTGTATCCTGACATGGATTTATTGTACAAGATTCTTCCAACTTTAAACGGACTATCCTGCATCAAGTTGTGGAGCTTCTCAGTTTTCTTTGTCACGAGTAGCAGTGTACAAAACAAGAAACTCTAAATATTTTATTTACTTGCTTGTTTGTACTTGTAGTAGAGTATAAGGTATTTAATAAATATTATTTGTTAAAATGTGTTGTTTTATTGTTGAACCAGGAACATTGACTTTCATGGTAGAATATTAATTTGAAGTAGGTAATACGTAATCAAACAAATACTTTTGAGCCTTAAATACCTTTTTTCACCCCCCCCCCCCCTTCCCGTATACAACCAATAACACAAATCTATCTAATTTATCAATATATAATACATATTTTGAAATTTATATTTGGATGTCTTTCCAAATTTCTATGATAATAAATACCGATTTTCAAAGTAGTGGCCAAGACGGCCGACAAATTGGCGGACGATACAGGAGTTGACTGGCTTGTGATACACGTTAGTGTGCTCTATCTCGTAAAAAAATAAATATGGCGGGAGCAAACTCTAGCAGACTAAAACAACATTGCGGATCAGGATGGCTGCAATGACGTCATAATGAGGAAATAATACCTATATGCCTTGGAAGTAGTGGTGGAGGGTCAGTTGGATTGAAGACATCAATAACGGGTTACTGGTTTCAAACCGAAGACTCCAAGATACATGACGCGAGTGCTTTTGTATAAAAAAAATATTTACATTTTTTTTTACTTTTTTAGCATTTTTTTATTGATGTTTTATTAAATTGTCCTTGCTGTGTTAGAACCGGAGACCGCAATATATTCAGTAAATATATGTTAATTGTAAATAAATAATTTTTTATATAATTTATGTTTTTTTCTGAAATTTTTTGGTAAAATTTCAGTTTTTTTAAGTTATTAAGTTTTTCAAAATTAAGTTTATTAAGTTGATGATAAAAACCAATGACAGAGATAGTGTCCGAGAAAAATGGCCCCAATTTAAGGAAATTAGCCCTTTCTGAGATAAATTGTTTTTCTCTGAGGAAAAATACTCCTGAGGAGAATGGTCTTTCTGAGGAATATTATCCCTGAGAATTTTTTGAAAGAAAAAATTGGAAACTTTCTCCCTAAATACTAACTTTTCTCTCGTAATACGAAATTTTAACATATTTAGTTTTTTTAGATGTATTTACGTGGAAATATTTATTAAAAAACGGAACATTTTGTGTAATTTTGGTGAATTTAGTGAAATTTTTAGTGGTCAAGTTCAAAGGTCAAGGTCATCCAAAATGGTTATCTTGACGTCACAGTACTATATGGTGGCCGGTTCCGTGGCTTCACAGCCTGAATCCTGTTGTCCGATTGGCCAAATCATGATACTATTGACCTTTTATTTCCTTATATTTATTTTTATGTAGCAGTTTTCATTAGTTTCGACATGTTAGTTGCCCATATTAGTCAATGCAAATGTAAATACACACCTTACCCGGGAATCGAACACAGTACCTCTTGAAACGAAAGCCGGCGAGTATCTAAGAGATATATGGAGGTTTTTGCACATACAAGGAATGGCGTAATATTGGTATTTATTTAACTGTTTACTCAAACGGTAGAAGTTGTCTGTTATTTTGAAAACTTTCAACTGTGCTAGTAAATTTATGGTGGTTCATAATTAATATTTCAAGATACCGGCCGAAAGTGGTGAGAATGTCACAACTGCGAATAGACGAATATTTTCAGGCTTTGGTCTCATGGGAGTTCTTCCGTTACATCCGGTTAAACTCATCCTCGAATCCTAAAGCTACAAGAAATACAGTAAATCTCACATTACATAAATACATGTATAATTTTTTTATCACATCGTGGACAAAATTTTCTTCAATCGATGAATAATTCACGGAAATTGACACCATTCTACTGATGGTGAATCAGTGGGATTCTTGTTACGATTTAAAGTAAAAATTTTACTACCTTCCGGGAAATATATTTTTCTTGCTGACAAGATATGTTCTTATGTGTAACAACTTAGCTCTCGGTATATGGCATTTCATAGAATTAAATTCTTGAATGGAACAGAAGTCGCATGGAACGGAAATCTTTAACCACAGTAATGCCATTTGTGGCGGAAGGTGAGAACTAAAGTTTAAAAACTCAAGTGAAACTTTATAGTATGAACATTTTAATGAATTTAAACAAAATTAGCATTATTTTAATAAAATTCATTGTTGAAAATCAGATTCAAAACCCGGGGTTTAGTATTTTTTTTAAGCCTTTTCGATTTTATGGGAGCTATTTCATTATATCGCTCTGCAAATCTAATGATTTGATAGTTTTTGCTGCTCCAGCAGCGAATTCTAGCGCTGGTTGCGGAAACTAGGTGTGATTCTTGTCTATAAATCTAGTTGAAAACCTAATTTTCGTATATCAATCACTTTCGGCATTATTTTAAGAATTCTACGTTAAATTTAGTGTCCGAGTTTCGTTTTATAAGTGTATTTGCAACATGGGAACACATGAATTTAATTGGTACCTAGTACTCTGTCAAGTTTTAAAATACTGAATTCATAATTAATTTTAGCTCAAACACAATGTCGGTGTTGTGTTCCGTGTCTCTTTGAAAGTTCTCAAAAGCATTAATACCCAATTTTACCATCACTTGCAACGCCTAACGCAATGTTTTTATTAAGAATTTAAAACAGTTGCGTAAGGTTACGTAGACCACTTGTAATATTTTTAAGAACCATTGAAGTAGAGAGAAGTTACACCTGGCAGACTCTAGACCCGATAAAAACTTTCCGTACAGGTCCTTCGAAGCAATGTTCCAGTCATCAGCGCTAAGAGAACGCCGACTTTCTCAGGAGACGAAAAACCGACTAGGTGAGTCTTCGATGCGGGATGGTAAAAAAAAATAATAAAAGAATATGAACCACGAAGGGAGGAGGAAACCTGGTAGCTGTGAATAAAAACACTACATTAAAATGCTGTTTAATCTCCTCGCCACCCGTGTCATACCTCCCTCCGCATTATCCACTTGAGCGACGAACTTGAAACTATGGGGCACGTGGTGAGTTCGGGCCTTTGTGTTTTCCCGAAACTTCCGCGGGATAATTACCGAGTGCACGGAGCCGAATCCACTGTTCTTCGCCGCCTCGGGCTCCAGCGGGGTTCTGCAGGGTTCAAGGTCACTGGTCCGAGCACGAAACCCACAAAACAACGCCTCAGTGGAGCGGAGTATCGCCCGAAACCAACCAATAGTATTCTGAGAACTGAACAAAACTCAATGCGGTGTTTTTGTTTCATCTTTTGATTATTATTTTTTGTAATCATCTTAACTTTCTGTAGGTATAAAGCATTTGGCAGGAGTAATTTTGTGAATGGAACGGAAGTCGCGTGGAACGGAAAGTTGTAACCACGGTGCTGCGAAACAAAATTCATTGAGACAAAGGTAAACGTTATGGTATTATCTGTTCAGTGAACTTTACAAGATGGGCAGTAGTTTAATGAAATTCGTTGTTGAAAATCAGACACAAAATAGGGTTTAGTAATTCTTGAAGTCTTTTTCGCTTTTATCAGAGCAGTTTCATCACTTAGTTTAGCATTTCGGTCTGCTAATAAAATGATTCAATATTCATCGTAGTGGCTCCGGCAGTGAATTCTAGCGACGGGTGCAGAAACCACGTGTGCCGCGTTCAGAAATTTAGTTGAAAATTCAATACTCGTATATGTATCATGCTCGGAAATATTTTAAATAATATCTAGTTAAATTTGGTGTCAGAATTACGTATTATAAGTGTATTTGCAACAAGAACACACATGAATTTACAAGTTACCGAGGTTATTTGATAGCACATCACTGATGATTACTAACGCGTTTTACTACTCTATTTTAAAAGAAATGTTCAATCAAATAAAAATCGTACGCAAATGTTGTATTTTTCATAATAAAAAATAAGCACTGTAATATAAAAAAATTATCAATGGTTCAAAGAATACTTGTGCGAAATATAAACAAAATTCATCACACCATCTACAACATAATTCAAGGCATTGTTTGAAAAAATTTTGTAGTGTGTTCTCACACGATATGTTATTAAAGGCCACTATTAAGGCTCTTGCTTTTTTTCTAACAAACGAATTTTATATTTTTTTATTTCCCTTTATTTAATTAAAAAAATGGGACTGCTCAAGTTCATTTTAATGGTAAAGCAAAAGAAAATAATATTTCGGGCGAGTGATATTGACGCAAATAGTCAAACAAAAAAGTCTGAGCATGTTGTTAATTTTTTTTTTCACAAATCTGGTGTTTTATTTAGTAAACGTTACATGACGCAGACTACAGCATCCTGTCATCATCATAAAGTGACAATCATGACAGCTTTCCCCCTTCTGATCACCAGTAACTGACAGTAAGAAATTAACATTCTTTGATTTTAATAACCATATATATTTCTTGCTCAATGTCTGGTACTGTAGAAAAACTATCTGAAACGAAAATGTCTGAGGTAAATTTCATATTTAATTTATCAGACGTTGAAAGCCATCCTAAAACGTATTTTTTTTTGTTTTAACCTTGGGTCAATGTAATTAATACAATTTAAAGAATCGATACATATTTATTATTTAAACATTATTAAATAGTTAATAGTATTAATTCAAAACCTAACTAAATATTATTATGATCTAATAAATATAAATTACCGCATCATACCAAAAACTCCAATATATAAAGATTTAATTCAATACAATAGTGAAATATGTCGTGAAGCAACATTGGAGATTTTCAAATAGTTCCCATGCGACGCATATCTCTTTCCGCGCGCACAGAATTTGCGGGCACAGTTCATTTATCTTAAAATGAAAAACCTAAATAAATTAAATGGATAAGTTCATCTGTTATTTACGATACATTACAAGTAACATTATTAAATTATAAAATTATATACCTAAACAGTAGCATAGGAATGGTGGTCCGGCGCTTGGGTGCTGGGTGAGGATTGATGATTGTCGCCGCCATATTGGTTTGTGAGGTTACGGCGGCCATCTTGAATGATGACGTACACTATGCCATTTTTCGTTACTTCCACCATCTTGAAACCCAATCATTATTATTATGGGGAAAAAATGTGGAAAATTTTTAAAATTCACAAAAAAATTAAATAAAAATTTTTATTTTAAAAATATAAATCCGCCATTTGTATAAGTATGACGTCACCTTTGCACTTGTCATTACAACTATCTTGAAGAGCAAGAATTCCTTAACTAGAAAATTGGGTGAGTTTTAAAATTCATAAATTATCATTATATTAAATATTGATAGTAAAATTTATAGAAATGTACTAGGCACGAATTTGGTGAAGGCAAAAATTGGCAATGGCTCCTTCCACCACGGAAACCACCGGCAGACTGACCTCCTACCACTAATTCCAAGGAATATATTACATCAACAAGTATGATTTCATGTCCGCCATCTTGTTTTTCGTGCTGGAGACCACCATATTAGATGATGTCACTAACAACATATTTTTTTTTCTTTTTCACTGGAGGCCTCCATCTTGGATACCAGCATCTTTGTTTCTGCTGTTTGTTCCTAGAGAGTGTCAGCATCGCTCTTTATCATGCAAAAAAGGTCAATGTTCCATTAACTGCCAATGCCATTGTGGTCCTTTCAACGTATTAAAGTTGTTTTTTCCCCCTAGAGTGTATTATTATTTATTAACAGACAGTCAACTGTAACGATATCCGCCATCTTGTCGGCCATTTGGACCACTATCATGAAATTTTGTATTAGTTAGAAATTCGGAAAAAATTCAAAAATCATCAAAAATATTACCTATTAATGTAATGAACCATTTGATAGATTTTCGTCTGTGATTTAATACCAGGCAGTACAGAGTTAATTAAATTGATTTATTATATATTAAATAGTATATTGTCCAGGATTCAATATTTTTAAAACACATGAAACAGTGCCAGTCACTCATGTGATAAGGACCATGTGATCGATAACCAACTGCCAACTTTGTTTTTTTTTCCTTGCCTTGCGGAGAAAAATAACATCCAATACATGTGAAGTTAAAAGTATTATTAAACGACTAGTCAAAGTATTTCATTTCAAGCACGTTAACCAAAACGTTTTTTTTAACTCTCAAGGCTAAAGGGAGGCGCTGGCCGAACAAGGCCCGTATGTTGCTGTGTGCAGCATCAAAGACATAGACCCGGGTGCAGGGAGAGGTTCGCAAGCTTGCGGAAGTATCGGGTGCCCATCCAGCTGCTCGCTCGAGGCACGCGATGCACCGGCCATCACGCCAATACGTAAAAACATGGTTTAAATCACAACACCGTACCTGAAAAGTACTTTTTGGAATCGCTTCAAAGAAGGGAAAATGGAACCAGAATAGAGCACTTGCCTACCACAGTAACATCACCCCGAAAACTTTTGCTGTGCATGTAATGTATCACAGAATCCAACCCAGGCCATATGCCACAAAAAAAGACATCGCCACGAATTGTGACCATATATTTGGAAACGGGTTGGTTTTAATATTCTACTTTAAAAACATTTAAACACAAGAGAGAAACAAAACCTTAACTGTTAACCATGTAAATTCATTACAACTTGTGACCTCACAGGTCATAGATTGGCTACTGCTGTGTGCTGTTAAAGATTAACCTTAAAACACCAAAAACAATGAGGGTTCCTACCAAATCAGATTCAATCTCAGGGGTACCAAACGAGATCTTAGCAAGAAGAAGAATGCAACCGTAAGACTCGCCCGTGAATCGATGGTTTGGACTACTTTCAAGAACCTTCTAGAATTTACTGAAACCATCCCAGACTTTCTATTTCATTCCTGAGAAGTTGAGAGGCAATTGAAGAGAGGGGGAGAAATTAGGATATAATACTAAGGGTTTTAGGCAGTTCAAGATGAAGCAGCAAGGACCATAAAGACGATACCACCATCAATCAATGACATCAGAGAGTGAAGTGGGCCACGAGAGTGTGGAGGTTATTGGATAGCTTAGTTTAATTTTTGTATTTGTTATTTTGTTTAATGGCCAGTAATTATTCTACGTTTGATTTGTTTCCTGTTTTACAAGGTTAATTGTAAATTTTACAAATGTTTTCTGACACCTTTTTCCTTGTTTTTTTTTTTTTTGTGTGTGACGCACCTGGTAAACTAAAGAAAAAAATTTTGTGCTCATAGTACTCTGCACTTGTTTGCACTTTCTGGAACATTTGTACTGTTTACTTGGTGGTTATATTTGTTTCAGAGTAGTAAAAGAAACTTAACTCTCTAAAGCCTTGAATTTATTTGTTATTGTTTATTGTGTTATTTTTCAGAGATGTAAGAACTTATCGCTCAAAAACATTTGTTTTAACTTAAAGTATATTTTTAACAGTTGAGAATATTTTTGAGATAATTTCGTGTAATTAAAGACCAAATATATACCTGAAAAAAGTAATGAGATCAGATTTATTTTTTTTGTATTGTTTGGAATGTTTTTTTTTCTATATTTGTTTGATATTTACACTAAATATTTTTTTTATAAAACTTGCTTGATTTGCTTTGATAATGTTCTGCACTCTTCTAAATGTTACAGAATTTGGGTTATTTCCTCTATTTTTTTAATATGCAGGTTAGGCCCTATCTGGACAATCAAGTGTGTACCTGGTGATTTGGTGAAAGATTTGGTGCTTGCAGTGAGTGTTTGGGACTAGATGGAACCGGGCTCAGAATAATTAGAATTCAATGTCAGGCATCTCCAAACCACGAGGCCAATCATGACCTGATAACAGTCTTGACTACGCACATTTAACGAAACGACACACATTCAACAAAAGTAATGCACACGCAATGGACATGCAATGCACACACAGGTCACACACTGATCACACACTGAACACAAATTCGAAAAAAAGGACACACACTGACCACACTGAACACACTCTAGACACACATTAGACACACAATTAGCACAATGGACACACACTGTACACACTGTACGCACAATGGTCATGCAATGCATACACTGGACATGCATTGCATCCACTAAACACGCACTGCACATGCATTTGACAATAAGGACACACCCTGGACACACAGTCGAAAGAACTCAGTCTGAATAGGAAATCAAATTTCGAGAAATAAAACAAATGTTTTTAAATCCAAATTATTGATTTGTTTTTCAAATTTACACACAAGTAGGTAAAAATAAGTCATTATTGTATGAAGCCTACATTTATTAGTTGACGGAGTATGATGGCTACTTCGTTGAGGTGCGAATAGTTTCCTGCACTAATTGATGCCAGCAGCAGTCACAAACTACGACTAATGTCCTTATCACGATGTGTAATCAATATCTCCTGCTACCATCATCTTCCTGGAATATAATTTATTGATATTTTTAAGATCTCTGAAGTCTTCTGTTTTCTCGTCAGCCTCAATCACTGTCGCCATATCCATAGAAGTCAGCATCTTCACCTGGATTACTGTATGAATTCGAAATAGTTAATGTCGAAGCTTATTCATCTTCTTCAAGCTCCTTTTTTTTAACCCTTTGAGGCACACAGAAATATATTAAAAGTAAATTAGAATATATTGTGTAACTTTTAAGGAAAAATTAAAGCAGCCAATGTTGCTTGTTCTTGTTTGGATCGCCAGATAGCAGCACAAGGCTTAGTCACGCGAGGTATTTCGGCAATAACACTGAAACATTGCAAATAGTAACACATTTATAAAGTGGTATCATAGAAATACCACTACGAAACAAAGGGGAGTCCATCGTTTTAACAAATACAGAAAATATAATTTAATTCGGCTTAAATGTATTCTGTTTATTTACTATGGCGATTCTTCCATTGGTTTCAGTCTTCCTTAAAACTTCAGCATCCTTCAATTTAAAATCTTTGTCGAGATCAGGAGAGCTATGAACATAATCGCATTAAAGACAAGGAAGGTTATTTACATCATGCAGCACACTCTTCTTTAGAATAACGGCACTATCGTTGTCCTGTATCTTGTAAGTGGGCTTGAATTTCTGCCATGTCATTTTAAGCTATCAATTCGTGTAAACAACCTGCTACACCGACCACATATTAACATTTAGCATACTGTATTTTTAACACAATAATTATTCTTGTGTGTCTAGCATTCATTCTCAGGACAGAATCCTTGCTACAGTATCATAATGGGTGTCCCTTTGATACAGCTGCAAGCAACGAACCAGGATACATATTAGCTTCTGTGACTAATACCAGATGAATCCGCCTGATTAAAATATTGTAAGTACTGATTTAGTAACAGAATATATAATTTTTTACGAAACTGAAGAAAATTGCATGTCACCTCTGGAAGAAAATTATGTTAAGGGATTGTTTTCTCAAGAATAACGAGAAACACTTGGAAAATATCAGCACAAGTCTCACCAAGTATAACCAGCAGCACACGGAGAAATCCAACCAAATATTGGCACGAATAATAAGGAGATCACGGAGAAAATCAACAGAAGTCTCGCCAGGAATGACTAGAAGCATTTGGAGAAAACCAATAAAATATTGCCAAGAATAATTAGGAGCACACATATAACACCAACAAAATATCATAAAAGATAATAAGGAGCACAAGGAGAAAACCAACAAAATATTGGCAAAAATAATAAGAAGCACATGAAAAAAACTATCAAAATATTGACAGGTATAATCATGAGCACACAGAGAAAAACCAACGCACGTTTTGCTTAATCAAGATCAGTGAATCACAAAAATTATATTGAAAAAAAATACAAAACATCTTTTGTCAGCTTGTGAACTTCTCATTTGTTCAGCAATGATAGCGTTCTAGCACAACCGAGCGAGTTTCATCCGCCGTTGACGAGTGGAGAGGAAACTCGCCCGACGGAGGATCAGTTTGTTTGATCGGTAATTGTTCCTCATTGCGTATCCAGTTTATATCAAAGTTTTATAATTCTTTTTTTTAATTTTAAATTATTTTATTATTTAAAGTACATTTTACCATCACAAACACATTCAAATGCTTATTTATTTTAATATGTTACGTTAAAATACAACTGGATAAGTTACATGGGGCAATTATTATCATAAGCCTGAACACCAACTTCCTTATTTAAGTATATATTCAAAAAATGACCAACTTCCATACAGAGTTTAATCCCCTATTCAAACTCCTTAGGGAATTAATTTTCAAAACTATTTCCTTACTGCTCACCTACTTTATGTAACGAACTCCTATGACACATTTCATGCTTCTAGACCCAGCGGTTTAAAATGTGCGTTGTCTGACATTCAGTCAGTGTTAGAGTTGTATTTAGTAGATACAACTGATGCGCAATAGGATACAATTACCGTTTGATATGATAGGGTTCGACACCGCACGGTAATGCACAAGCTGAAGGTGAACGGTATATCCCAAATCACAGAGGCTCCGAACCACTCGGCGGCTGCGTGCTCTTAAGGTCCCGCCTCCCCGTGCACACGCGCCGTGCGCACGGCTTCAGAAAAACAACACACGCTATTTGAAAACTGCTCAAGATATCAGAGTGGAGTCTGTTTACGAAAAGCATATGCTGATCTTGGATGAGTCGTGTTGTTTTCCTTATTTAGTTTATAAACTGTATTCTTATGAAAGTGAAAATGGTTAAAACACGTGTTTTCAGAATAGTTCTTGAATATAATTCTTAAAAGCACTCAAAGGACTTGCATCACACCTTTATCATCATTTCTCCGCCACCTAATATAATGGTTACCACTCGGATATCATATTTGTGCTATGCACGACGAGAATACTGTCTTGCGCTTAGAGGCGATACGGCGCAGGAAGCACCAGCGAGCGTCGCACTTATCATCGCGCCACACGTGATTCATGCCGGGGTTATTGGGTGCGACGCGTTAGCGATCACGGGGGAATTTTATGCATAGGTAAAAAAAAAATGTGGTAAGAGTGACGTGAAGAATCGTCGTGAAATAGCACGTGGATACACGTCATCTCCGCTCGTCCGACCCGTGGTAATGAGGAAGGATGGTGAACGACCACCCCTCCCTTTCCCGCCTTTTCCAACCGCCGCGGATCGAAAACCTCATTTTTCCTCTTCCTGACGACACTCGATTACGCTCAGTGGGAAGCGTGTGGAGTTGGCGAAGTGAGGCGTGAGACTGAAGCTAAACGCCTCGCTTGATGAATCGTGGCTGGTTTAATAGTTAAACCCTTTCCTGGTCCCCCCTCCTCCTCAACCACCCGACATCCCATCCCATAGCTGGCCTATCCGTGGAGGAGTCCTGGCAAAGAGGCGAGACCTTGTGTAACCAGACGTACCAGATTTCGGTCACGTATACCAGAATTATAGCCCTGTGTAAAGTCTGTGCCAAGTAAAAGATCCCAAGTTGGAAAGTTCTCAAAACTCAACTTATCCTTGTGACTCTAAGCTCTCGGTATAAAGCATTTGTTAGGAGTAATTTCGTGAACGGAACGGAAGTCGCATGGAACGGAAAGGTTTAAAAACGGTGCTGCCATCTCTGGCGTAAGATGAGAATCAAAGTTCACAAATCCAAATAAAAACGTATAGTAATAAATGTTTAGTGAATTTGAACAATATATGCAGTATTTGAATAAACATTCCATGTCTAAAATAAAATACAAAGTAGGTTTTAAGTAATTTTTTCCAAGTATTTATCAGTTTTTCGGAACCGTTTCATAGTATAGTTTAACCTTTCGCTCTGCAAATCGAATGAATCAATAGTCGATGTAGCTAATCCGGCAGCGAATTCTAGCGGTGGTTGCGGGAACTACGTGTAGTTCGCCTACAGAAATGTAGTTAAAAACACAAATTTCTTATATTTTTCACGCACGGCATTATTTTAAAGAATTCTACTTTAAATTTTCTGTTAGAGTTTCTTATTAAAATTGTATTCGCAACATGATAACACATTAATTTGCTCGTTGATGAGGTTAGATGTTAAACGTATCTGGCGAGTACTAAAAGACTCACTCAATTATTATTATGTTTTTTTTTGCCAGAAGTGAGAATTGTTCGTAAACGAGTTGATGCGGTCGTCACGTTTCTCAAACAAACTTCAATTGTAGCTTTGTTCGTGAAATTTGGGAATTTTGCTACCCAATTTTTCACATAATTGTTAATGTTAAAAATAATGAGTAACGTATTCTTAAAAACGGACAAACTATAAATGCGCCTTTCAAATGTGACTGGCGAACCCAAGGCTGATGTGCACTGTGATTGTGGCCTGCCCCTTTAATGTGAGAACTGTCAAATTAGAGACGATTGACATAATTAAAAATGTTACTAGGCATCAAAGGGTTTTCGCGATTATTGTACGGGAAAAAGTACCACGGTAAAGGAATTTGGGAAAAATGAGACTATATTTCACTGAGCCATGTATGTTTTTTCATAATGTTTTAAACATTTCGCCTTGGAGAGATAGTATGACACGCAAGAATAAAAAAATAAAATCCCTTTAGGAGTTTAACTATCTAAATTATATTTTCTAGCACAAATTAGAAACGTTATGACGATTTATGTGAAAAGTTCTGGGGAGAAAGGATTCGCAGTATTATATGGCCATCTTCAATAGAACTCTCAAAACAATTTTATTTGAAAAAAAATTAGATTGGTTGGCCAACATAGCACAAAGATGGGCTTTACTGTTTTTTGTAATATATGTTTTTTGCAGGAGACTTTGAATGGTTTTGTAATCTATCTTCGCATAAAAATTTAATGAGTCTTCAGATAATCTATAACCGTAAAACAGTACCGTAACTGACTGACAGACAACGCACAGCCTAAACCGGTGGACCTAGAGATTTTTAATTTGGAGGAAAAACTCCTCGAGTATCCTAAGGTGCATTAAGGAGTGATTTTTTTTTTAAATTCTATCCCTAACGGGACGAAAAGAGGGTGGTAATATTTATATGAATATACGTATTTTTTTAAAGTTACAATGATGAGTATTTGTAAATATATTATTCAAAATAAATAAAATAACATGTTTCATTATTTTTTGAAAATTGACCTCCTAAGGGGGGAGGGGCTTCGTGGGCGTTAAATACCAGAATTTCGTTTTTGGCAAAAAATCCCATGGCAACGAAGGTTGCATTATTGATGCTTCCTTCCTCTCCAGGGCAAATGTCATGCAGTTTTGAAACTCGGCAATCATGTTTCTTACATTACATAGCCATCAACTGAGAACGAGCACTTCCGAAAATCAGCTTACAACGGTGGTTTAGATCGGTCAACGCCGGTTACTTCAGCTAGTACGCAATTTAGTCGGTATCATGTACTTTGTCTCAAATTTGACGGTTCTCAAAAGTGCTACCAGTGGATTAGGTATCCTTCCGCCACAGTTTGTCAGTCAAGAGTTTTTGTAAACAATTTCATGTAAACAAACATAATGTGGTGCTTTTCAAGTGAGTTTTGGCAAATGGATACCACTGGAACGTATCAAATTTGAGAAAATTTATACAAAATTTTATCTTTGTTTTCATTGTAATTTCTTAGTGTAAGTTCTTATTCATGTTGTATTGACCAATTATTGTCCTTTACCAGATTTCAGTTGTGAGTGTTATGCTTAATATTTAAAAAATGGTAGTGTACCAGGAAGTTCCTGCAAATGCCAGGATTGTAGTGTGCCTGGTACCAGAATTTCAGTCTCGCCAACTGGCAACCTTGTGAGGGGTGCCAGTGCCTAGAAAAGGGGGGAGGAAGGAGGGGATAGCTATTTGTCCAGTTGTCGTTTCAACGCGCGGATCATCGGGGCTAACTAATCGTTCTGTAGGCAAAGGAGTGGGGGGAGGGTTTACCGACGAAGGAAGGTTTGTCCGCCAGTGACTTGTGGGCATTTATCTCCGAGCCTCTTGAAACGGGTTCAGAAGGGGGTATTAATCGGAATCAACGATATACAGGAAGTTTCATAGTTCGTGCAACATACATTAGAAGGGGATATAACTCAAACATACAAGAAAAAGATACCTTGTGACTTGTGTTCGGAACTCAACCGCTCAAATGCTAGAGAGCGGTATGCGCTGTGTTTCGAAATGATGAGAAGAAATGTGAGCAAATCTTTTAGTACTAGCTAGAGATGTATAACATACAAGTACCGACGGTAACGAGCAAATACACGTGTTCTCATGTTGCAAATTCACTTAAAATACGAAATTCGGACTTGAAGTTAAAAGTAAAATACTTTTTTTAAAATAATGCGAGCGTGATAAATATACGTCAATTCTGTGTTCAAAATGGTTTCTGGGCCCGAAATACACGCTATCATTTTCTGCCGTAGAAGCTACGTCGACTATTGAATCATTTGATTAGCATCAGATAGAAATTTTAAAGTATGTAATGAAACTGCTCCCATAAAAGTGCAAAATACTTTAAAAAATACTAATAATAATTTTATTTCCCATTTTTTTAACACTTTGTTAACAATATTCACTTAATTAACCAGGAAATTTAGCACTTACGAAAGCAAGCTTGTATGTGAGTGCATCTAGTCACTTCAAATTACATGCGGTATTTTGACGATTGTAAACATTTGTAAATGTATCATAACTGAGAAAAAATATATAAAATATAACCTAAGAAACTTTACATTAGTTATATAAAGATGAAAGTTAAAAAAAAAACAATTTATTAAAATTAAATATTATGTTCAAACAAATAATGTATAATATATAACATTGCTACATGAATAAATGAAAATATAATTAAATAAAAATTAGTATTTAATTATAGTACAGGTACAAAGTTATAACAATATATAAAACTTACTTAAATACTAAAGCCATCTCTTCATCAGTTAATTTATCTAGCCAAATATTAACATATTTTTTTAATTTGAAAATAATTTTTAGTTTTTAGTTTTCCAGGATGAATAACAACAATTTTTGGAAGCAAAAATTCTAAAGATCTCTGAGATATTGTTTTATGAAATATAGGGATTTGTAAATTTATATTCTGTCTATGCCATGTAGGATAGTTATGATCTATATAATTTAACTGATTATCCCTTTGATACATATTAATTATTGCAGCTCTAATAAACAAACTTTTAATATAAAATACATTTAATAATTTAAAAAGTTCCTTGGATGGATACATGTGGTTTTTTTTAATTACTCGTAAAATAAGTTTTTGAATTGTTATAAGTGGCTTAATTGACTTTTTGCTCATCCCTCCCCAAACCACAATGCCATACTGCATAACAGACTGAACAATAGCAAAGTAAACCATTCTAATACCTTCAACAGATAATATTGATCTTAGTTCAACAAATTTATACAACATTTTTCGAATCTTGTTTGTAAGATTAGAAACATGTTTATCCCATTTTAGAAAAGAGTCGAGCACTATACCTAAGTATTTTATATCCTGTACTCTTTTTATGACACTTTCACAGTTAACGTTTATTTCGTTACCTACAAGAATTGTTAGTTCATGTTCGTTAGGTTGACCCAAAATGTTGGCAGAGAAAGTAATATTTTTGATTTTATTTATGTTTAGAGAAAGAAAACTAACATTTATATTTCTTTTACTTTTTTAAGTTCATTATTTACCGTTTCAAAAACCGAAGGCCAATTGTCGGATGAATATGAAATTGCAGTATCATCTGCAATAGGTACTATCTGCCCCGTTATGTCAAAGTTACATATATCATTTATATATATCAGAAACAAAATTGGCCCAAGAACACTGCCTTGTGGGACGCCTATATTTATACATAGGATGTCTCCTAATTTATTATTTACTTTGACTCTCTGAGATCTGCCCTACAAATTACTTTTAAACCAAGTATTTGCCAAACCTCTTATTCCTACTTTATCCAGTTTTTCTAAAATTATTTTATGTGAGACTGTATCAAAAGCCTTAGCAAGATCCAACATTACACCAATACTTTTTTATCTTGTTTTATGGCTTTGTATACAAATTTTGTTACTTTAATTAAAGCATCATTTGTACTTAAGCCTTTTCTAAACCCGAATTGGTTAGTATTTTGTTGTTATCCAAAAATTACATTAATTGTTTTTTATACATTTTTCTATAATTTTTGAAATGTTGCTTAGTATAGAGATTGGTCTAAAATTTTAGGATGCAAAGCTTTCCCTTTATGCAATGGTATGACAATCGCTTCATTGAGCCGTCTAGGAAATTTCCCTAAACTTAAGCTTAAATTTTTTTCTATATGAGCTAGAGGTTTGCACAATTTATATATGTGTTCTTTTAATATGTTTACACTTATCTTATCAGAACCCAACGCATTGGAGTTTTTAATTTCAGAAATAATTTATTGTTTATCATATTCTGACACAGCAGCTATGAATAAAGACCCTTGAACAATTTTTTTAGCAAACTGAATAATTTCTGGACTCATTACTAGAATTACTGGCTTTGGTGATTGTTTTCGATGAGGACGATTATTAAAATACTACTCATTTGGTTAAATTTCACTAAAAAATTAATACTACAATGTTTACCATTGTCTTTGTAAACATTGGTTCGCGCGATCTGCCACAGATGGTAGCACCGTGGTTGTTACACATTTCCGTTCCCACCAAATGATGCGTACAGAGATCTAAGGTGTTACATCAAAAATATAGAAAGAAACGTAATGGCCGGACATAGAAATACTTAAGTTAAAACTTTTCATTCAACCACTTTCAAATTTCCACAAATCCCAAATCACGACAACTGCTCAGAACTGCGGCCACCGATAGTGACACAAGTCTGATTGTAAACGTTCTTTGTATGATATCTTCGCTTCCCACGCACTGCCGTCCACAAGCTCGTACGAGAAGCCTAAGCTCGTACACGCGATGCATGGCGGCCTTCTCTTGTTTCACGAGCGCATCCATCTTCTTTGAGAGCCACGGCACATGTGACGACGGTTGCTGTGAACTGCGCGTCTGAAATCGGCCTGCTGGCATGCGCCTTCGAGCGTCGCCAGTCGAGTTCCAAGTATACATAGTATGGGGTCTTGTTCTTCCTTTCATTACCTTCTAACGTTTGTACCAATAATGTAGAAGCGCTCTGTATACGTATTTCGTAGACCCCGCAAGGCCAAAAAAACTTGTGAAAAAAAGTCTTGACTCATTAAAAATAATCTCACACATTACGGGCGCCGTCTGGCCGGGCACACACGGTGCGCAGAGATTCAGGAAAAACAACACCATTTTAAAACTACTCAAGATATACAAGTGCCATCTTTTAACGAAAAGCATTTTAGAATTCGCTGAGGGCCGAAACGTACTTTTGATTTCGGATAAAATTTTTAAACTGTATTTTTAGAAGAGTTAAAATGGCTAAAACGCATGTTTTCAGAATAATTTTTATGCGTAAAACAGTACGTACAGTTTCTTAAAAGCACTTAAGGGCCTTGCATTACAGATTTATCTCTTTTCTCCGCCGTATAATGCTACGGTCACCGCTCAAATTTCACAGTTATCCTGTGACGACGAGAAGACTGCGCGCCAGTCCACAGCCTTGCGCTTAGAGGCGATACTGCGCTAGTAGCACCAGCGAGCGTCGCGCTTATCATCACGCCTCACTAATACAGACACACCCCGACCAGACGGCCCCATTTAAGAGAAGAAAGCCTTGAATCTAACTATTAAAAATTAATTTTAAAAGTTTCTGTGCAATAACAGTTTTTCAAATACCATAAAATATTGTATCTTGTCATTATTACGGTTTGTCATTCAATTCATATTAAAAAAAATCTATGTGTAACTGTTCTGTACCTATTGTTTAATTTAACTAGTCAATGAATGATGTAGTCTACGCTTAAACGAAGCGAAATTTTAAAATTCAAACAAAATTAAATTGTTGTGACCTATACCATTGGGACCCAAGACGGTGTATTTCTATTTATATTATTTTTCATAAGTAGCAAATAAATCAACGGTTAAATACGTGAATCATTTTTCAGGACCATTCTGGTGATTTATAAAAGCTCCGTGCTATAGTACTCCTGAACTATGAACAACACGTACAGCAAAATTCCTTTGCTAAATTACGTTTTCAGTCATCGCATTACGATTCCCGACTATCCTCAGGTGTATTTTCTAAATAGCAATTAATCTGGTTATGGTCGCTAGTATTCGCCACACAGTAATGGCAATGCTGCTACTGGGGTTACCATACGAGATGATTTTGCGCTGGTTGTAGATTGTCTGCTGAAGTACCGGGGTACTATACTCAGGAAGGAAAGTAACCACGAGCGAGAAGTTCCTAACCCAGTCCACAGTAGATCTTAGGCACTACAGCCAGAGATTTATGACCATTTGTAAGGTCACGACCTTATGCATATGTTTGATTTTATGTGTCCACGACTGCTGCAGGTAAAGCTAAATATCTTATAAATGATATCATAAACCATGTTTTTAGTCGGGACACATAAAAACGAACATATCCATAAGGGCGGGACCATAGAAACGGTCACAAAGTCCACAGAGCTAACAAGAGTTTTGCGAAATGATCGGACTATTTTTTCATATATCCTACGTTACCATTTGCAGGCTGACGTATTGAATCCAAGCAGGCTTCGGAACAGAGCACACTAGGTCATCGTTAAGGACAGTTATTGGAGTATATCGCAGCGGGCCGCCACTTGTGTTCGCAAAATCGTGACTGAAACGCGGGGTTGATAAACGTAAAGGTTAAAAGGATGTGTTATAGAAAACAATCCATATATTAAGTATAAAGTTTTCTGCTTATTACAACCACATAGGCCAAGACATACAAGCACCCTATCCAGAGATGACTTTTATGGGCTAACCCGTGGCGCTAAACTCTTAAGCTATTCCTCCCCCCCCCCCCCCCGGAGAAAAAAATATGAATTTCCTTTGGCCCTCCTTGTGAATCCTACAGATTTGCGCCCCTGAGAATAGTTTTTTGTCGAATTAAAATCTGACTGTCCATTAGCCTGCGTTGAGGTTGGCCCACACCAGCGTGTTTCTACTTTGCAATTGGCGGCCGTTCGCGAGAGAAGCCATCGCCTTATTTGGTCAGGACTCTGCTTCCGCTAATGAACGATTGTGATTCGTGTGCAGACACCGGGCGTGAACCTGAAAGAAACTCAAAGCAATCCCGAAACATTGTCGATGCTACGCTGGTTTAACGCGCACCTGGTATCGAAAACTTTCAGCGAAAAAAAAATTGCATGGCCCTTGTTTATCGACTTGCATGCCGGCAGTCAGGGGGTTTATCTTATCTTATCTCGGCAGCGCAGCACTACCTTATCTGTGGCACCGCGCAAGCAAACACACGCGCCGTTGGTTACCCCTCCCTCCGTTCCCTCTCTTAGATCACAATACCTTCCCCGACGTCCCTCTTTTCACTAGTGGCACTCCCAGACAGCGTGGCGCTTGCAAGCACTGGCGCGCACACACACTATTTTGTTCGTGTCAGTAAATGCATACAAATAAACTTATAGTACGAAACTCGAACATTAATTTTAACGTACAATTATTTGAAATAATCCGAGCGTGATAAAATATATGAAAATTGTGTTTTAAACTACATTTCTTGACACGAATGACACTTAGTTTCAGCACCCGACGCTAGAATTCGCTGCCAGAGCAGCTATGTCGACTAACGAATCATTCGATTTGCAAAGCAATAAGTTAAACTATTTATTAAATAGATCCAATAAAATCGAAAATGGATTTTGTTTTAAAAAAACGGCTTTCAACCTAATTTTGAAGAGAAATTTTATTAAAATATTTCCTATCTTGTTAAAATTAATTAAACAGTTAGTACAATAATGTTTTTATTTGTGTGAATTTTTGTTTGCGCCATCCGCCACAGATTACAGCACCGTGGTTATACATATCCGTTCCGTTCACGAAATTCCTCGTACTAAATGTCATATACCGAGAGCTAAAATGTTAAAACACCAATAAAAAATATTGGAATAAACTACTTTCAAAGGTCTATAATACACCCAATACCGTATTATTAAACGTAAATATAGTTATAAATTGAATACCAAAAATTAAATTTAATATTCAGTACAAAGGTATTTTAAATCATTTTAGTAAGCTTCTCTATAGAAATAAAAATTAAACCACAAATGAGTTTTTGTGTTTAAAATTATTCTTTGATCTCACGTCACGTCCGTGATTCATACCTCTTCTTCAAAACCCACTAGAGAACAGGAAACACTGTGCTGAAATGAAAACCGACTGTAGCGATAATCTGAAAGGAAGTGAAAATGCCGGCCACGCAGTAGCGCGACCTGACAGTCAACGTCAACAGAATACGCTAAAAAAAAAAATCATATACTCTCCACTCTCATAGAACTTATCCACTATCATTCACATCAACACAGTTGAGAGTTAGCATATGAAACAATTAGAAATCGAAGCCTGTAATTATTCACCTACGCACCTGGCATTACAGAACGTAGGGCAGACAGTCCCGCTGAAACCTTCCTTTGGGATTCTAACCCACGAATCACATCCATCTATATTCTCCCACCATGCTCTGTATGACGTAATTTTGTGCTTTTCACTTTTCGTTACGTTGGCATCATCGAACGTCCCACTCATGTGTGCTGCACCTTTAGTTACTATGACATCATAATCGTGCACCCCACTCATGTGCGTTGCACTTTTTGTTACGATGACGGCATCATCGAGTGGCACATTCCTGTGCATTGCACTTTTTCTTTACGGTTGCATGACCATATTAATTTTGTCTTCTGGAGGCACCAATCTGGTTTTCGTCTGCTGGAGACAACCATCTTTATTTTATCTGTAGGATGTTGGCATCTTTGTATCTGATACTGGTTCCGTATGTTAGGGCGCGGTTACACGGGACCCTGAACTACTTCAGGTGAACATGTTTAAGTAAACACGTTTACAAACGCGAAAGTGTGCGGTTACACGGTAGTTGCTGAAAAGTGTGTTTAGCTCTAAAACCGATTGTCTACTGTCAACGAATGACTGTGTTGTTGATCTCTATTTTTTAATTGCATCCAGAAAACGCGGAATTTTCTCACTTGTTTATACAGCATTATCAGCAGAAATGAAATGTGTTTACATATTGCTCAATATTTTTTTACAAATCGGGAATTCAAACATGCACAGTAAAATTTTTAAACTTATTTTTTATTATTTCCTGAGCGAGAGTACCTATCTCAGTTTTAAGAAAAATAAGGTCAGGATAAATTAAAAAATATGTATAATTATCTGTTGGTTTTTTTGTTGCATTCGGTAAAATATTACTCGAACTTGTGCCAGAAACACTTTCCATCTAGAATTTCTGCAAAAGACTGTTTATATTCTAACCAGCCAATCAGAGGCTAATGTAGAAGATATGTCGATCTGAACTACTTTGCCAACCTGTTTAAGTTAAATGAGAAATGGCCTCGAACGAAACATGTTCAGACTGTGTGTAACCGCACTCAACAGCTAAACATGTTCACCTGAAGTAGTTCAGACTCCCGTGTAACCGCGCCCTTAGTGTCGCTCTTTCACATGCATGTAAGTTTGATATTCTATTTCCTACCAGTATTTGCTATGAACCTTATAGTCCGAAAATATCTGCAAGTTTTTAGAAAATCCACAAATATTCTCAAATCCTTTCCATTTTGTTTATGATAATTGTCATGATGGACATTTTTTCTAAAGGACATATTCATATTTATAGTCACAGATATTTGTTTATATAAAATTAATCGTCTCATTTGGCTTATTCGATGATTGTATTCAATTTTAATTAATAAAACTATTAAATATAATAAACTATAAAATAAATATAAATATTATAAAATTAAATCCAATTTATGTGTTTAACTACTAACACCATCTTTTACGTCACACCAGCTTATACAGTATGACCAGAAGATTGTAAGTATAAAGGTAATTTGTATTTTTTAAAGACCCACACAGCGGGGGCTTTTCAGTTGTAAATACAACCCTACCACTTACCTAAGTGTCAGCAAAATCCATTTATTTGCATCACCATTAAAACCTAATAGCTATTTCCACAACTAAAGGCAGTGGACGACAGTCCGAGGCCTGGAGCTCTCCGCGGGCCCGTGGTTCGATGCCCGGGCCTGGCAGTCGGACCTCGAGACCCGCAGTGGCTGT
This sequence comes from Bacillus rossius redtenbacheri, assembly GCF_032445375.1. Classification (NCBI taxonomy): domain Eukaryota; kingdom Metazoa; phylum Arthropoda; class Insecta; order Phasmatodea; family Bacillidae; genus Bacillus; species Bacillus rossius. The sequence goes on along the minus strand of NC_086330.1, from coordinate 274,457,716 downwards.
GACGGCAGTACAGTTGCAGCTCACCCTGCGGCGCTGTTGCCAGACTGAGCAACAAATCTGTGCCAATCCGAAAGCAAGTAGCTCGATTTTTGCCGGATAACATGCAATTGCCGAACCTTTAAATGCCGAATTACAGGCCCTTCACTGTTTCATAAAAGTAGCTTCCTTTTTTTTTTGTTGGCTTCAACGAAAATAAACAGTGAATACTCCAAATTGGAAAGGTGTGATTGTGTAAAATGGTTTGCTGAACCTAAGAAGACGATGTGAACACCGCCTTAGTGTCTAGATAAGGCAGACGTTTTCTATCTCAACTAAGCTTTGCTTTTTATCAGTTTGGGACTATGAAATTTATTCCTACGGGCACGTTTCATTTCAAGCCGTATTGTGTTGCAATAGTTACCCACGCAAAAACAGAACGAGAGAAATCCCTGACAGTAAACGCAATCCAAGTTTGAGTTGGCATAAATAAGTAAAACTGCAAATTCAGGCGCTCGCAAACAGTACGGTACAGTAGGTTCGGGACTTTCCAGGTGCGGGTGGTATCTCCCGCGATCGCTAAACGCTGAGTTGTATAGAAAATACGCCTGTGTGATAGTGCTTGGCAGCAAATGTTGTTTATCAGGAACATAAGGGTCCACATTTTAACACAAGCACAGACCAAAAACACTTGTTTACCATACTTTTTAAGGCACGTAAGTACACTTCCGAGCTATCCCGAACTGCGCTGAACCCTTCCGATCACCACTTATGTGCGTATGGGAGTATGTTTATTTTCCATGTAATTATTTTATATTTACTTTTAACGCGGTTAAACTTGTACATTTTTGAGTGGTCGAACGTAATAAGCATTATATATATGTGTGTGTATATATGTACACAAAGTTGCATTTTTAAGAGTTTTGTATATTATGGATAAGGAGAAACAAATGGGATAAATAACTGAAATTTTTTTGAATTTTAAAGACAATCATGGTGGTAACTGCGTGCTATGGTTTAAATTTCTTTCGGGAAAATTTGTTTAATTTCATTAACTTTTAAAAAAAAAATATCTGAGATTTTTAAAAGGCTAATTAGATATAATATTTTTTTTCTGAAATAAATTAAACATATCACATAGCAGCTAATAAAATTTACTTTGAAACTTAAAAGTACCCGTTTAATATTCTCTTTCATTCTTCTTATCCACACTGCACACAAACGTTAAAAATGCAACTTTGCCAGCTAGCTATGCAAAACTTATCCGATATATGTAATTTTTTTCATATTGTGGAAGTTCAGCCACTCAAAACATCGGCAAGTTTAGCAGTGTGGAACGCAAATACAAAGAACATCTCATCATCACATTCATTCATCAACGTCATCAACGACAGCAATGCTATGATTTATTTTTACAATTTATTGGTGCAATTATTCGGATATGCAGCATAGCTGGAACTGTTTCCGCAAACCCCCGAGCACTTGTCCCCACGAATCTCATTCGTCAATTTTTCTCCCCACGTTGTACTTTCACAAAGTGTCCGTACAGACAATTAATTCTTATTTAAATGTATTTACGTTATTATTGATATACTTTCCTATTGTTTTTATTAACCTCCTCTCGTGTCGATGTATTTTTACGAGCACGCTATTGTTGTATTACCTCAACTTGAAAAACACTATAGGTAACCGAAAACAAGAACTTATATTTTGAACCTTATTATTATGAACTTATTTTCCTATGTATTGTTGAAAGTCCTACTGATTTTTCATGTATGTTTCATCCTGTTCACATTTTTTATTTGAAATCTTATTGTTTTTCGAGCTATTACTTACCTGTGATTCAACACTATTGTTGTGACCGAAGGCCATGAGATGCTGCTCTGGATCTCCCAGACAGGGTCTTTACGGGATTCGGCAGCACCGGATCAGGAAGTAGATTAAAATATTAGAAGAGGACGTTTTTCTGGCGTTACCACGTTTAGGCTGAGGCCTAACGCCTTGGTGATTAAAATCTGTAAAATATGGTTTTCTTGTGTTGTTGCTTAGCCTATATGGTGTAGTGTATAATTGTGCATCTCGACCCAGACATCGACTGTGAGTAAAGTTGTTCTGGTACTAAGCAAATTATTTTAGGTGAAAATTGACTTGAGTTTCACTACTAAAGGTACGCCATAAGCAAATAGCGTCGCCATTGTACTAAGCAAGGGGCTTATAGTAAAAGTGATTTTACGCCCGCATTAATTGTTGAACTGTATAGCCACATAAACTTTGTAACTTCAAACATTATTTGTAATGAAAATAAAATATTTTTGGCTATTTTTAAAGAAAGAGAAGTACGTTTTCCGAACACTCAGTGGTCCTTCAGATCGATTTAAAATTGCTTCTACTGAGTAATGCCGTGTGCCTTAAGTAACTATTATTTTCTGTTTTCGTTAAAACTATCTCTTTGAAGTTAAACTGGATTAAAGTATCTACAGACATTTGTAATTTATCTGTGCCTCCGTATCTCCCAATGAGTTTAGCTACAATTAGACTCCAGAATAGATTGATCACACGTAAATTTTAAATATTAAAAATAACCATAATTTTTCTTTGTTCGGAAATAAAGCCTGTAAAATATGATAAATTTTCTACTAATCCTCAACTACGTGATACACCAACGAGAATTGTAAACTTATTGTAAGATTTTCATGTTTATTAATCTTAATCCTGTTTAAACAAGATTTTCAAGGTTTTCAGTAATCAGTGTTTGGTTTTATGTGTCAGTGTTTTGTCGTTAGTGAAAGTGTTTGCTGTGTTTTGCCTCCTGTTTATAGTCATTTTATATACCATTTCCACCTTCACAACTATATTTTCATTCAGACTGCTCTTAATTTTAAATAATAAATCTTCCACCATTAAATATTTTTGTTTCACTCATCATAATTCTATTTTTATTTCTTTTTCTAACTGCATTCCTACAAGTATACCATAGTCTAGGGTTCCATAGCATACTGACCACATACCCTACAGTTTATCTGCAGCAGGAGTTATTTGTTGTTGGCTCATTTATTTTAATGTATCTAGTGTTCAAGGGTTTTTGTATAAATTAGTTTTAAATTTGTCAACGAGTCATCAACACCACAGATTAAACATTTTCTTCACCCCTGCGGCATTACCAACCATACTTAAGTATTACGTCTGTAAGCTGAGTAAAGGTGAAGTGGAGTATAAGGTTAAGTTCCGAGCCCAGAAAAAAACTAAAAATATGTATAGGAGGGGGGACTGCCCAACGTGGTCGGCACATGGCGGATTCGAGCCCCAACCTCAACGCCAACTATGTATTAAAATCAGTTGACAGTAACAGTCATATAAAATTCGTCTACTTCTACAGCAATCAGGACATAACTTCTGTGTCTATCTGGCAGTCGTACCCATTAGGCCCGCAACTGACATGATGAAAGATAAGCATTCCCTGTCTACGGAGTTGTCTGAGTAAGCCGCACACTTTGTTCTAGATCCCAACATGATAGCTAGTTCCAAACATTACAATGAAAACAGCTTGAAAGCAACGAAAGCTCCGCTCTGAAACCGTTGGAGCCAGATGACGTAGAGGTATAACAATGGAATCTTATCGAATAGGACACGGGTTCTAAACCTGGTATGTCCATCTTTAGATTCCCGAAATAACTTCACATAGATGCTAACCATAAAATAATTCTGTTTAAATGTGTTGCTGCAAAAACTTGTTTGGCATATATATTTCAAGCAAAAACAACCTTGTATTGACATTAAATAGTGCTCAAAATTTCCTGGTGACAAAATAAAATGCTCTAGCTTTTCATTGAAATAATTAAGCTACAATTTTCCATTTTTTATATTTCTAATGTTTTTTTTTTTTTGTTTCGAACCAACATCCGAAGTTTGCTAATCGAATTCATATTCACTATGTATTAGAGACGCCTTCTTTTCTGAGTTACCATCGTTACTTGGAAACGCTCTTTGTCCTATGAAGACATATTGGACAACAATCTAAGTTGATAACGATTGCCTTTTCTTTAAGTTAATTTTTGATTATAATTCATCTTATCATTATAAAACTACTTGTTTTTAATGTGTTTCTATTTTAAAGTTCATTTATTTTAACCGTTTTTTAATTGTGGAATAGAATATTGATTTCAGAAACATAAATTTGGGATGGAACCACGATTGCTTCAAGCTTGAACAAAAAAAAAATGTAAATCAACAACAATGATTAGTTTATGTATTCTAAAAAGCCCAAAACATTCATTTAGCGTAAATCAAGGTGGTATATACGAGCTTACAAAAGAAAAAGCGTAGGAAAACAACTACAGTTGGTGAAATATTTAATGGCGGAAGAATACTGCATATAGACCGTGCCATAAAACTTGTGTTAAGTTCGACATTTCTAATAAGTTCTTAAAGTAAACCCCATTCTCTGTCACTTGCAATACGGGCACTAGCCTGCACAGCTAGTAGAAGTAGATGTCTTCGGCTGGATCACGAGCAACTGGGTGACCGAGGGGTCCCAGGGATGTGATAGGTGTGGGTTCGTGTCGGTACTGCCTGTAACCCCGGTGGGGGCTAGTACCGTCGGTGACCTGGTGTATACGGCGGCCTGGCGGCTTTTCAGTGGCGCCGAAGTTGAGATGGGTCTCCTCAACCTCTCGACGTAGCTGTGCAGTTGTCAGAACCATGGTGCGATTGAAAATTGCGTATCTATTTTCGGTTCTCGAAACCCATGCCCAATTTTTGGTTCTCCGAATTTTGACATGTAAAAGATACATCCTACCTCCAACTCGGGTATGACCAAACGGAATAAGATACCAAGGGAGTTAGATGGGCGCAGGCCTGTAGTCCTGCAGAATCCGTCACTTGCAGTCACGTTTGCATATAATCGCTGTTGACAGAAACTGTCATCTTGCAGGTAGTAGCTACGTAATGTGATTCGGTTTGATTTGATGCGGTTTGGAGTCGCTCAGTTACATACGCGCAGAGGCTAACTGCGATGGCGATGGGAGCCGGGGTTCATAAACGAAGTCACGCGGTGATTTGGATTTTGACCCCAATTACTGTACGGAAGGAGCCATTGGCTTTGATCCTGGGAAGGGGGCCCGCTTGAGCTTACAAAATCGCGATCGTGAAACGGGGCTGAAAAACGGAAACATCCAAACTTTTTTTTTTACTTTCTTTTAAGTTTACTGCATATTTACCACTCTTTTAATAGTTTCATTTGCAACTAATTATGTAATCAAATCTTGTTAGTTAATTTTAATGTACTTTTTTGTCGTATTGATTTAAAACTTTGCAAGTATACGTAATTCGAAAGACAATACAATAATTTCATGACAATAACCCAATCGATTCATTTTCGATTTCAAGTGTTTCCGAGCCATTAACCAAACTTCCTCCCTCCCTCAGGGGTATTTATTGAAAGTCAGGACATTAAAGTACGTTAATTTTGACGTGATTCCGGGGCCTTCGGACACCATCGGTCCTCCCTGGGGGGAGGGGGATCAATTTCCTCCCAAATTTTTGGGACTTTGAAAATCAAGGAGTTTATAAAAATTTATATCAGTATCAACTTAAAAGTTAAAACTTAATTTATATTTTAAAAAACTAAAAATATGTCTTCTAATGTTGTATGAACTAAAAAGTAAAAAAATAATAATATTTAAATTTATTTAATGTGTTCAACATCAAAAAATTAACTACAACTCTTAGTTACGAAACATTTACAAAGCTAAAAAAAAAAAAAAAAAAAAAAATCAAATAATAAACAAATCAATTAATTTTAATGAATTAAAGCGTGGTGTGCTCGATGTCAGTTATCTTCAGCGTTATATCGCTAATGTCTAATCGTTAGAACAGGGTTATTATTTCATTTATTAAAATTAATTGGTTTGTTTATTACTTCATTCTTATTTTTAACTTAAAGTTTTAAAAATGTTCGATATATAGAGTTGTAGTTAATTCAGTCGCTGTTGAACAATCTACTTAAATTTGAAGATTATTTTTTACTTTTTAGTTCATACAACAATTAAAGCACTTTTTTTTAATTTTTTAATAAATATTTTTTTTATACTAATAGGAAAAAAACATTTTCAGAATAAAACTCTAGCACCGTATCCAGAGATGACTTGTTTCGGTTAACCCCACATGCAAAATCCTTCCCCCCCCCCCCCCCCTTCCCAACAATCTCGAGAATCCTACATATTTGCGCCCTTGGGAGGGGCCTTTACACTATCACCTAATAACTAAGTCCCTAACCTTATATTATAATTTTTATAACTGGAACTTGACTTACGTTTTGGTTGATTTATAAAAATAAAATAATGTTTTTCATGGTAAACGGGTTGTATTAAACTTTTTTCTTAAGATTTTCCTTTTTGGATATTTTTTTGTTATTTATCTGTACTATGTGTATTTTTATTTTAATAACAATAAGGATTATTAAATAAAATAACCTTTAAAATGCTAATGAATGTCTATTATGAAAAAGTCTTCGGACTCCCCAGTTAGTCGGGAGGCATTCCATAAAACCCAAATTCACATATTCATCCCACCTTTTTTTATTATTATTTGTTGTTCATCAACGAAAAAATGTAGGAGGTGCTGGGGGAATGTCTCACAAGTTTCTTCTCCCCCCTCCCTCAACCGACCTTCTGAGCGAATGTGCGCAACGCTTTTTTTTTTTTTTTTTTTCGAATCTTCCGTTGCCAAGTTGAATCACCGCAACGCGGAGGTGATTATTGCCTCGTCACGTGATGTTTACCGATTGGGAAACATCTCCCTCGCCGCTACCAATGCTTCTCCCACCGATGAGATACGGACACGTCACGGCCGAATTGGTGGGAGGGGAAGTTGGTGAAAGAGGGGGGGGTTGGAAAGAAGGGGAGGAGGGGATCGAGCCTCATCTTTCCCTCCGCACAGGAGCTTCAAGGTGACCTTGACAGGCGCCCAGCTGTCTGCCGCGGCTCGCGTGGCTACAGTCTGTCCGGGATAGCCTTGCCAATACTCGTGTTGGACATTCCCGTGAGTCTTATCCAGTGCTCGTCGGTGCGCGCTCGCGCTCGTCGTAATATGCAAGTAGTACAGTCGCGCCATGAACATTACGTTTTCTACGTAACTGCTTTAAACTTCATCATTTATGGTCAAGAATATCTCGTCCAAGGACACTGCGAATAGTTTCCCGAGCATGCCATGCTTTGCGTTGTTGACATCCGATATATAGTTACGCTCATCACTGACTCACTGACTCTGTAACGCCAAAGAGATATGTATACCTTGGAGAAGCATAAATAATAGCCCACTCCATAGAGATGTGTATAAAATAGAAGATGGAAGAGTAACAATAGAGTAACATTTTAAATACATATACTTAAGAGTTATAGTTAGTTATTAAATTAAAGTGTTTGTTGTATTCATAATTCTAAATGGCCACCTTAAACGCCATACGAGTAACTATGCTTATAACTACTATAAAAGTTTATATTTTAGAATGTTTAGCTCTAAACGAGAAACGGTGAAATTTTTCCGATTTTTGGAAACCCAAGTTTGCCACACTGGGAATCTTTTGATTATATTTTGAATTTTTTACTTATACCCGTTCGAAAATTTTGTTTCTATTTGTTTTAAATAATCTTATATCTTTGAAGTTTATAATTTTATTAAAATACCTTTGGTGTTTTCGTCTTTTATGTATATAATATATGCTTGTATGCTTGAAATTTTGTTTGGCAAATTTGTTCTTATATAGTTACACCTTTTGAATTTTTATATTATGTTCTTCTGTGGTCACTTAATTACTTGCTGCTAAAATTATCTGTTAATAGAACAGATGCACTTAATATATGTATAAGAATAATTGTTCACTAGTTTTTATCATTTTATATACATATAAATTAAAAAGAAATTAAATTTTAAATACAAATTTTGTGTTTATTAAATTGAAGTGTTTGTTATATATTCATAAATTTTCAATTGGCGCCTTAGGGTCCTTACAACCTCTTACCACATACCAGCGTGTAAGAATTAGTACTTTTGGCACCATGTATACATACGGTATAAGTGGATCAATGTGTTGCTTATGCGGTAGCGAAGACGTTTTAAATGCATTTACAAGGAAACTATCAACGATCATGTGTTTTCTTTGAAAGAAGTCGAATGTTTTGTTGCGTGCATAAATGCTCCGCTTGTGCAGATCAATAACGTTTCTTTTTTTAACTTTTATCATAAAAATATGTTAAACTTCACTGTCTAACACTTTCTCAAAAGAAACGTTATTAATAATGGTACTTCCGATGACCTGAAGAGTCTCTGTTTATTTTTTTTTGAATAATAAATAAATTAAATAAAACTGATAAAATAAAATTTATTCTCAGATTTTTGCGACGTGATCATGGCATTGCTTCGGTTTGAAGCCTAGCGTGGTGTTTATTGCTCAGTTGTCACCCTGAAGTTGCTGACTGCAAGGTATAACGAATCGTCGGTAAACTTCAATATCATTGCACATATTTAACCCGTTAGCCGAAACATCTACAGTTTTTATTTGTTTAATTTGTAATTTGATATTCTTCAACCAAAATCTAATCACATATTTCGGATAGCTCTTCTTTACGTAAAAATTATTTCCCTGCATCGGCCGGGAATCGAACCCGGGCCGCCCGCGTGGCAGGCGAACATTCTACCACTTTTTTTTTTTTTTAGTTTATTGTGATATCATGTGCATGTACATAACATTACAGCTCACATCAGATTACAGTCAGCACAAATGGGTTACACGATACTGATACCTCGCCCCTGCGGATTAACGCAGTCCCACACCATCTGTACAAATTTCAAAACATGAAAAGGTAATGTCCAAACCTCCTTCTTAACGTATTGTTTTTTACCATAGACCATCTGTCACGTCGTAGCTGGGATATGAAGTCCCGCAAGAAATATGGCACTTGAGTTTTGAGCACAAAATCGATCAAATTCGCCATCAGCCACACAGCCGCCCGCCTCTTCACGGTAGGGAAGGCCGTGATGTCGAGGTAGCACATGCGGTCCGCGCACACGTCTCGTGGAGGTAGGCAGAGCAGTCTGGAAAGTTTGGTTTTACACCACTCCCACAAGGGGCGCGAAAAGGAGCAAGCACATATGCGATAGAGGGCGGTGTCATGGTAGCCACAGAGTTCGCAGTGGTCATCCTGGGATAACGCAATGCGTTTCTTGCGATAAAGGGTGGGTGTCAGGTCGTTGACAAATGTGAAAGCTTCGGCACGGAGATGAGTAGGTAATTCAGGATCAGAAACGTTTTTCCATATGTTCAGCCAACGCAAAGAAAGGATCTTATTCTGAATATGCGGCACAGAGGGTGTTGCTCGTCGCTGGAAACCATAAAGTTGTCTTGTGGAGACATGCGTACCTTCGGGAAGTTCGGAAATCGTCGTGCGAAGGTGATCGGCGGCGGACTTGTAGTGTCGGGGTAGGCGCTCCCTGGCGCCCCATGCGGCTGTGTACAGAGCCGAGGAGCGACCACCCTGTAAGACACGTTGTATGACGCATTTCTGGAACAAGGCTCGTGCTTTTTGCTCATGCTCAATGAGTCCGAGACCACCTTTACTGACAGGCATCGTCAGCTGATCGCGGCTGACCTTGAAGAGGAATCCTTTCCAGATAAACCATCCAATGTATTGCCTGATTTGAGCTGCAATCGCAGCTGGCATGGGGAACACCCGTGCCATGTACCAGAGTTGTGAAAGGGAGTACATGTTAACGATATATACACGTTGGATGATGTTGAGGTTTCTAAGGTGTGACTCAAGCAGGCTACCACGAACTTTCCGCACCACTCCATCCCAGTTCTCTTGAATGGTATGACCGATGTCACCCGTGAAAAGTATTCCAAGTGTCCTGATCGCATCCGTAGACACGAATGAATGCTGTGGCACAATCACACCTGGCGCTGCTTTCAGATTCAACACTTTGGTTTTCGCGAAGTTGCATTTTGCATGCGTTGCCGTGTGGAAGGCCTCAAGAATAGCATGAACGGCCGTGAGTTCATGGTCACTACGCACAATGACCGTAACATCATCTGCATACCCAATGCACGTTAAAGGATTCCCTTGAATACTCAGTCCTGAGAGAGTAGAGTTTAATTTCCTTATAAGGGGCTCAATATAAAGGACGAAAAGTACCATCGAGAGCGGGCACCCTTGTCGGACAGAGGAGCGAATCGGAAATTTGTCACCAAAACAACCATTGATGGACATCTTCGAGGTTAGGTTCTCACGGAACGTGCGTAGGACAGCTCGAACTGTGGGAGGGAAGCAAAGGTGCTCGAGCACCCTGTCGAGGAAGCTCCATTGCACCCGGTCAAAAGCCTTCTCAAGGTCAATGTTCAGGAGGGCGACAGCACCCGGCGTTGTGCGCGCCAGGAGCTGCACATCGCGGAGCGCAGAAGTGCCATGTTTGATGGACGTCCCCTGCACAATACAATGTTGGTCCGGCCCGATGACATCAGACAGCGCTGATTTAATGCGATTGGCATACACCCGTGCGATGATCTTGTAGTCAGCACACAGAAGCGTGATAGGCCTATAGTGGGCTACTTCACGTGGCTGTGGTACCTTGGGGATGAGCACAATCATTCCCTCTGTTTGCGTGCTGCACAGACGCCCTCGTCGAATGACCGTGCGCGCCATTTCGCAAAATTCCTCTCGAATCGTTGGCCAATAGTGCTTGTAGAATTCGTAGGGGATACCGTCCACACCAGGGGATTTGGTTTTTGGGGCCCTCCGAACAATGTGTGTGATCTCTTCGTCAGTTTGGTCGGCCTCCAGATGGTGCTGTTCTATGTCGTCAAGGCTGCTGTCATACACATCGAGGAATGACGTCCCTTCATCATAGTCAATGTCGTGGTCCGCATAGAGTTCCTTGTAACTACTTGTAAATGCTGCGAGGATGGTTGTGGAATCCCTTACGATCGTGCCATTCGCGTCCACAACCGAGCTGATGTGCCTTCGTGTACGCCTCTTCCGATCTCGCATGAGGGAGTGAATGCTAAGCCTTTCTTGCTGTAGCGCACTCTTGGTGTTGTTGAATACAATGCGACTTTCCATGTTCGCTCGGTGTATGGCGATGATCCGTTCCTTAAGGCGACGGGCTTGATCCCTCAGATTGGTAAATGCGGTTGGATGCGTACTTAATTCCCGCAGGGCCCTCTCATGCAAATAGAGAAGGGAGTCCTGCTCCCGTCTACAACGCCCGCCATGGTGCTTAAATAATTTTGCCAGACCTGGTTTGACGCAGCCATCCCACCAATCCGCTGTGTCCGCGTACATCTGTTTACATCGCAACCAATGAGACCAGCGCCGATGAAAATCATTGTCCACTTCAGTTTGACCCAACAAGCGTGTTTGCAGTCTCCAGTAGTTACGCCCAGGTGTGGGTGAAACCTCCGGAGCAGCCACAGTACAAACGACCATGTAATGATCTGTGACAGCCACTGGCACCACATCATATGATCGCGCGTTGTGTCGATGCGTGCGGGACATATAAAACCTGTCTAGGCGCGAACTAGATGAATAGGCATGAAAGGTGTAATGTGGTGTGGGTACTTGAAGAATGTCGACCATGTCTTCCACATCAATGGCAGTTACGAGCTCATGCAGTGCCGTGTTAATGGGGTAGTGTCCACCAACGTGATCACTGGGTTTAATTATACAATTGAAATCTCCACCTAGAATAAGACCCATGCCATCATTCCTTATAAATGGAAGGATTTCCTGGCGAAAAAATTCCTGGTGTTCTGTTCGACGCTGAGAGCCAGAGGGGGCATAGACATTCACACATTGTCCGATGATGCTCCTGCCAGTAGCGCTGGAGGGATTGAGCGCTATGAGTGTGCCAGAGATTATTCTCCCAGATGCGTGCGCTCTGATGTGCGTGAGTTCAAGATGGTTCTTTGTGACAACAATGGTTCCTCTCCCTTGAGGGCCGATGTTGGGGTACACATTATATTGGTCAAAATATGGTAGCCGCTCTAGCGCACACTCTTGTAAAAATAGTACGTCGATAGCGTGCGCACGTACAATGCTGTGTAAAGCATGAAATTTGAAAGGAGCTTCAATTGCACAAATGTTGACAGTGGCAATTGTTAAAACTCTAGTCATCCGCTACGTCTTTGCTACCAGCTACGTCATCCCCTCCCCCACTCTGTTCCGTTATGCTGATCGCACCCCCCTTGATTTGCTCGATCGCATGCTGGGCAATGCGGAGTGAGTATTCACGTTGTGAGCGCGGGCTGTCCGGTAGGGCGGTGTCGCGACTGGCTGGACTGCGACTCGCATGACGAGCCTTTTTGTCCCTGCGCCCGCTCGGGTGCCGTTCACGCACACCGGACTTTTTGCCTGAGCGGGGGTTGGTGGAGTGTGCCTCCTGTGAGCATTCGGACATTCCGTCATCCTCAATGTCCGTGGGCGTATCGAGTCGTAAATCCGGGGCGGGCATGTCCTGTTGAGTCCGAGCAAGAGGTGATGCGGTAATGGTGGACAGCAGAGTTTTGAGTGGGACCGCCTCATAAGGCCTCTCCTCCCTGTCTTCTGACGTCAGAGTTTGTGCCGGCGGATGTAAGCTCGCCCCAGAGGTGGTGGGCCGGTCCCGGTTCTCTCGAGCGACTGCTCTGCGCGCCACCCTGCAGTGTCTGCGCCCACGTGCGCGCGCGCCCGACCGCTCGCGCGGAAGAGTGGGGCAAGCCGCGCGGTGGTGGCCCGCCTGCGAGCAGTGACTGCAGGTCTGGAGTTGTCCGTCATACACTACGAACCCGTGATGCCCATCGACTACCAGCTGTGAGGAAATATGTTGATTGAGTTCCATTTTCACTATTCGTACCCCTGTCTTGGCTTTGAACTTGCGATACACCCCCCACATTTCGTCCACGCACGTGTGTATCTTTCCGTACGGAGTGAGCGAGTAAACAATCCGTTCATTTGGTACTTCCACGGGAATTTTCACGACCCTGACGGTTTTCAGGTTGTCTAGCGCCAGTTCTATGTCTACTTGTAGTGACTCACCACTCGCTGCGTGTATCTGAGACGTTCCGCCGGTCTCTCGGATGATCCTCTCGCAGTGTAGTAGTGATGTTAACTTCACAAAGACGCACCGTTGGCGTCCGTCGACCTGTACAGCAATCACTTCGTCATCCTGCAGCCCAAGGGTCTCGTCGAGCCATCGGAGTAAGTCCAACGCGAGCGGTTTGGTTTGACACTTCACGCGAAGGGTATTCACTCGTGGGGTCGGTTGGCAAGTCGCCATGATGGTCCTGCGAAAGTCAGTAAGAAGCCTTTAGAATACGTTACGTGTAAGCCGCACGACACTTAACTCGCTCTCGCACTAAACCAGGAGAGTAATAGCGCACGAGACACGTCGCGTCGCACACGTCCGCGCACCACGCGAGCACGGGGCGGACTGCCCACTGAACCACCGATGCTAACTATAATAATATTAAACTGAAATTATGAAAAATCTCTTTTATTCTAATTCTATTCTTCATATACCATAGACTGATTTTAATGGCAACTATTTTCCTAATGGCACAGTATAGCTTAAAACTATTTGTATTATTCTAACCAGGGGTGGCCAGATCGGCAATATCATATGGTAACTTGTTGAAGCCTGTTTTTCCCTTTCATCTAATTTTTGCACTGTAGTAGTTAGACGCCCAAAACATTGGCTAAAATATAGTGTATCAATTTTGGAAAACAGTTTTTGAATTACATTTATTTAAAGAGACTGTTTTTATCGACGGAGATTCTATTTCGTACTAATAATTATCTGATTTTATTTAGCACCATTTCCGCAATGTTTAGAGTATAATAATATGGCGATGGTGAAGTTAAATAGTAACTTCAATGGTGTCAAAGTATGCCGTCTCCTCACAATTACGATACTCTTTGTTCTAACTTTGTTCTCCGTAGGCCATTGCCTGTTTTTATTGGTAACTCTTTTCTTAACGACACAGCGTGGTGATTTATAAAATACCGTTAGTCATGTTAGTGCTGATTTTTTTCAATATGAGGACAAATTCCTAAAATGGGATTTTTAAGGTTATTTAAAACATCCTTGGCAGTTCTGTATATTGACTTGCGGTATTTCAAGTAGTTTTCTGGTAGTTTACCATTCGAACGGTTTGTTGGGTTAGGTTAGCTAAATTTAAAATACATCAAATGCTGTATTCTGTTGATTTTAGGTTAATGACGTTAAAAACACCAACGCATTATTGTGGGACAATCAAGGGACATAATTTTGAAAATAACGTCAAATATTCGTTTAAATAATATTCATAATAACAAAATATTATTAAATTTTTTCGACGTGATTATGATATCCTTTCGGTTAGAAGCCTTAGCATGACGTTTAGTGCTCAGTTGTCACCCTGATGATAGTGACTTAAATGTGTAACGAAACTTTTGTGAACTTATAGCTACATAATTGCGTGGATTTAACCCGAAAGCCAAAACATCTGCAGTGAAGACACATTTATAGCTTCTATTGTAGAACCATGAAATAAAACACTCAAACTTTTGCTTAAATCATCTTGGTCAGATAATGTTGGAGGTTTATGACAATACTAGACAGTAATTTTTGTTTGACATGAACTTTGATAAAATATGCTGAATGCATACAGGATTGGTTCTAAGATACGTTGCATGTTTGATGGAATCAGCCATTCAAAATAAATCCAACGAACATTGGAAAATCTTGCGTTTCAAACACAACGGGTCTTCATAATGGCGATAACCACATGGCAGATTTAAAACGGTTGAAAAGGTAAATAACTAAAATAATGTCGCATGAAGTGTAATGTCTCAGTAAAATCAAAGGAATGTTAACTTAATCTAAATTTACATTTATCTTGTTGTATGATAGGAAATGCGTACGTCATGTTTCATCCAGGACTATAACAAATCCATATAATTTTAAAACTATATTAAAATGGCAAAGTTTTTGTTATCTCGGTTCAACAAAAACTTTATAAGTGTGATAGCATATATAAAATGTTTGAGATGTATGTCCAACTTTTTTTAATGGTGAAACTGAATGCCATATTTGTTCAATCGTCGGATTGATTAGCAAATCTCGTAACTTCCTAAATACAAGTTTTACAGGAGAGAGAAATACAATTCAAAAAACTTAAAACTCCATCCTTACTACTAGTGTCATAAAAAACTATCCCTTAACGCTTTAGTTTTTCTTTTCACAAAGAATATTATCAATACTAGGAAAAGATAAAAATACTCTAATGACTGGTTACTGTAATATAATACTAACATCAGGCTTATACTTTTTTTTTTTACAGGTACGCTTAAATGAAAACAGTGTTTCATAGAATTATTTCTCGTTAGAACACTTAGAGTGGACACGTATAAAATGATCGCGAGGAACTTATTGGAATTAAAATGTAATAATTGACAATATTGCAGTTACGAGTTTTGTCAATGGAAATATTGGAGTTAGGAGGTGTGTTAATTATATCGAACAATAGCCTTCAGTAGTATACAAACAAGGAGTCTGTTACAGGGTATTAGGGAGAGGTACGAGGTGCATACCAATGATTAACCGCCATCTTGGATTGTGACATCACGGCCACCATATTGTAGGGCCGTGACCTAGAATTGTGACCTAATTATGACACCGAGTAGGTTTATCAACACCCCTACTATATTTTTTACCTATAAACACAAATATTTGATTTCAAAAAACTTAAATATTTATTTTCAAATTTAAAAAAAAATGTATTTTGTACGCTATGGACTTTGGAGATCTAGGTTCGATTCCACCAAGGAAAAATTAAAATACTTTTAAATAATGCCTTCATAGGGACTAGCAGCATGCATATCACCACCACTACTCTCAAGGCATATATTACTTACACATTATGACGTCATGACAGCCATATTGTATCCACCTTGTTTTCATCTGCTAGAGTTCTCTGCTGCTATATTGATTTAATTTTTAACCGCTAGAGCACACTAATGTTAGTCACAAGACAGTCGACTATTGTAGCGTCCGCCATCTTGTCGGTTATCTTGGCCTCCATATTGAAAATTTTTAACAATGAATAAATTCAAAAAATTATTAAAAATTTACCTGTTAATGAACTGATTGATTCGATATTTTTCCATACTTTGGTTGTATCCTTGGTCGATGCAATAAAATAAATTTTTTTCTCAAAAATAATAGTGAAAATTAATCAACCTCACTATTACCAAGGACCATATGCAAAACTACTGCCCCGGCTGAATAAATATGTTACTATACCTAAGCCTACCATAATGGTCGTATTCGGTGCACCTTACGACTACTACAGTGCCAACTACATGCATATAGGCCAAGCTTTTCCAAACCATAGTCCTTCTTTGTAGATACTTAACATGCCTTTCAAACAAGACATGACCAATGCCAGGCATGTAGACCAGACATCTACTAAAAATGAGACCTTCATACATGTCATACATCAAACAAGCCATGACCTATTTCAAGCAGAAAAACAAGAGTCTCCGAACCACCAGACCTAAGGTATGGATGTAACGTATTACATATAAGCATATTGAACAAATAACTAAGCATGTAGAATCAAGCATCGTGAAAATATGTTTTAAAATTACTAAAATACCAATAGTCTCTGACCTATTAAATCTTCAGTCCGGACTAAAGACTTGCCTACGCACAATTAACGGGAATAAAATGCACATTTGGACAGAAGTTCGATTTGGTAGGTTACAGTAGGATATAATCGGCAGGATATTATACTATCTGTAAGATATAGTGGAATACGATTGGTAGGATATGGTAGGATACGATCAAAAAAGATACAATTGGTAGGATACGACAGAATATAATATGACACAATTGGTTGTATTAGATTGGCCGGATACGATAGGATCCATATCAATTGAATATTAGAATCAAATTAAGCATATTCTTTCACCCGTGGGTTGCGTCACATTTTATTTTGAAACGTGCAAAATGCCACTTAAATATTTCCTTTAAATGTCGGTAGTAAACTTATACCCAATGACGTGATTTCTCTGCCATGAATATTTTTCTTAACAATAAGTGGCATTTGCGTAAAAAAGAATAATTAAAAATTCATTTAAATTTCTTTGGAAGTATGATTTATTTACTAGCTTCTGTAAACACGATAAAGTATTCTGTTTTTTTTTAATTTTTCTTGCAACAATTTTGAAAGAAAAGCGAGAATCCGTCATGTATCTAAGTAGGATGTAAGGAATTCCTGAAGCAACACGACAGTAAAATATCGAAGATAATCCACTTTGTCTTCCTTCCTTTAACACGAGTCTGCAGCTTTCCACAAATTCATCCGATTCGATGACAAGCCATTTTCCCCTGATTTCCTTATTCTTATTTGTTCCCATCTTCTCTGCCTTTCTCGGGCCATCGCCTGCAAATTGTTTTTCGCGTTGTCCCGTGCGAATCTGCGCAGAGCAGCGGATGAAAAGAAAGGGGATCGGTTTGGTTGCGGCGAGCTGAGAGAAATTGGATTCCTCTATTTTACTCCTACTCTTCGTCTTTATTCCATCCTCCCACCCTCCCAAGCCCTCTCACCTACCGTCACTTCCTCCATCACATTTCAGAAGCATCTCCAGTCTCCTCTTCCCCCGTTCCCCCTGTGTCGTCCTCATGTTTTGAAGAAACCTCTTACGCAGCAACGCTTGCGCTGCACGCAATTTAATCATGAACCTGTCGAATGTCCTTTTCCCTATCTTCTCCTTGAATATAAATCCGGATGCGTGAAGCAAAAAAAAATTGTGTGCGTGGAGTCTACACGTGACAGAAGTGAAACTTCTTGCTTATTAGGTATGGGAAACATAATTCTCTGTGGCTGATGTCGCAGATAAAAAGAAATATATGCAAATAGGCGAGCACAAAATAATGCTATTGCGCAAGCACGCAAGTGTGAAAGCATGTAAGTATGTGAGTGCAAGTGTAAAGTATGCATATGCACGGGTGCAAGTATGAAAGTGTTTAAGTATGCTAGCGTGTAAGCATACTTGTGTGCAAGTATGCAAATGTACAAGTATACTGCGTAATTTCTACCTCTCCCCTGCCGTCTCCTCAGCTGCCGGTTCCCTCACCACGTACCTAACTATTCCCCTCATGCGATCGTAATTTTCGTAACGCACGAAAATTGTATCCCCCTCAGCAAAAAATTTCAGTAAAAAAAACAGTGTTCTCAATTATTTTATAAAAAACATTGAAAATAAAATTCGTAAAATTATGTACTTAAATGCTTTGTTATTTTGCTTTTTCATTAAAAAAAATTTTAATGAATAATATACGAGTAAAAGGATGCCACACTTGGGTGGCAAGAAATATGTAAGTGAACATGCCTATTGGTTGTAAGCTAAGATAATTTTCATGAGAACGAATTACTGACTCTATTAGATACTAACGAGGCCTCAAAGTAGTTAATATTTATCACTAAAAGTCACTTTTAGTCACTAAATATTGATATGTCACTTTGTCACTTTTGTTAAAAAATAATACATGTACCACATTAACGTAAAATTAATTGTATTTTAATATTTTTTTTGGTTAATTATCTTCAATAAATCGTCCATTTGAAATTAAATGGCAAGCGAAGACCTTGACAACGTGTCTGTTATCCAAACAAATGACAACATTTTTTTATCCAACAGTTTTTTTTAATGGTTGTACTATCGTAGAAACATGAATTTATTCTCTCGTGTAGTTATCAACCCGAATTTACATTCAACGAACGTTTTATTATGTTTAATTTAACGAGACTCGTGTAGATACTTGACCCGCACTTGATTCGTTTTAATAATTGCTTAATTTTGTGATATGCAATGCACTTAGATGTTGCTAAAGTGAAAAATATTAGCATCCGAAGAAAAAAAGACCTTCTGGTTAAATAAAGAAGAGAAACTTGAAAAAAGAAAACATCAATTGAATCTGTTGAAAATAAACTTAAGTGTTCTTCTACTGCAGACAAATTTTTTGAAGAGACAAATGTAAGATTAAAAAAGGCTGCTGGTCAGAAGAACATGGAATAAATAGGAGTGTATTTTGATTTCACATTACATAGGGTTTAGCTTTGGCTACTTTTTGAAATCAAAACTTGTTTAAAATTGGTATGATTATCATGACAGCTATAGGTGACCACGTGAAATAATAAGTTATTTCCTCGTAGTGATAAAAGATAAAAGCCTCTTAGTAAATGTGTGGTTGCACAAGATACAGTAGATATGGGAGACATTATTTATGCCGTTTCATGCCAAAAATGGGGATAAATCATTCAAAATTAAAAAAAAAATATTGCAAAACTAAGGGGAAAAAATGGAATAACATTGAATAATGTCATAAACCCCCTTAAAATATTTAATGTCAGCAGTGCCACTTTGAGTTTTTTTATGGACAATGCTTGTAAATCCCAGCACAGGTACATGTATAAAGAATAATGTTGTGACCTTCCGGAACGTGAACTGACGTTCTGACGAGCTCGCGAAGGTTGTGACGAATGTCTTGACATGCGTGCCGAAGTAGTTCTAAGTATACTCTGTGCCACGTAGCTTGTATGAATTCATCATGTTCTCTAAAGCAGTATTAGTGGCCTCATTACCCAACAATCACTTCCAAGCACCATATCAGGTATGCTAAATAACACTGACAATAAATTGGATTTGTTTACAAACACTGTGGACGTATAAAAAGTGGTGGAAGGATAGATAGACAATTCTAACTATTTTTGAGAACAGTCTCAGCTGTGACATATCATGATACAGAACTATATTTAAGAGCATTGCATTTCGTTCCGAAAACTTAAAAAAAAATTATCTAAAGCAGAATCAGTTTGCAGTTAATCTGTTAACCAAAGAGTTTTTATTAACATTTGTGACTGTAGATATTTATTAGAGCAGAAAAATCATAAATAAGGATGATAATGTTAAAATGATTGGGATTTTGTGTAGTAAATGAACTTATTGTGTTGCCAATTAAAAGTATACCGGATAGTGAAATTAAAATTTTCGTAATTTTTCCTTGAAATAAAACCATTTTACACCACACGGAAGACTAGCGAAAATAAATAAGTTTTAAAACACCACAAAGTGCACTTCAGAAATTATAGTTTTTAATCTGGTGTCGCAAGCAACCAATCATTTATAATGAGAAAAATTGTGGTAAGTAATTTAAGACAGTTAAATATTTAATTTTAAGACAGATCCTCGCTTTTTAACACGAACTTCCGACAGGAATATGAATGTCTTTTATCTCGGGTTGGATGTGACTTCTAATGAGGATTTGACACAGTTTAAAACTATGAGTTGAATTAAACATATCTTAGTAGCACAGACTTTTCTCGTGGTCGTTACATATGACTCACCTGGTTAACATTTGCAGTGATGACGCAACGAGCGTTGGTGGGGAGCGTCGAATTGAAGACAGTGAGAGCTGTGACCCCGGAAGTAATTGTCCGATTTGCGTGAATATAACTTAAGTTGCTAGCGAGCATTGAGTGGTGCTAGTTGAGTGAAATAACTATAAAATTACCAACTTTTGTTTTGGAGCCATTAATCGCAAAATGCCTAAGTGAAAACGGGTTACATTGAAGAAAAGAATGAAAACTTGCGAAATCACCCGAGCAGCCAGTGGTTGTGAACGATGGACCGAGTTTGTTGCGGTTTGGTGTCGCAATTTTTTGTGTCGCATTTTTTTTCTGGTCTGGCGGCCAGATCGTCAAGTAAGACGTTCATCGAATTCACGTCAAAATATACAGCAACACCAGTTTTATTTATTTATTTATTTTATTTGTTTCATACACATGATTCCCTTTCAGCCCGATGGAAAAACATGAAACAAACCCCAAGTGGCTGTCAGCCTTACCAGAATTTTTCCAACCAAAACGAAAGTACGTATTTCGAATAGCTCTTCATTGTGTAAAAACATTTTCCCTGCATCGGCCGGGAATCGAACCCGGGCCGCCCGCGTGGCAGGCGAGCATTCTACCACTTTTTTTTTTTTTAGTTTATTAGTTTATTAGTTTATTGTGATATCATGTGCATGTACATAACATTACAGCTCACATCAGATTACAGTCAGCACAAATGGGTTACACGATACTGATACCTCGCCCCTGCGGATTAACACAGTCCCACACCATCTGTACAAATTTCAAAACATGAAAAGGTAATGTCCAAACCTCCTTCTTAACGTATTGTTTTTTACCATAGACCATCTGTCACGTCGTAGCTGGGATATGAAGTCCCGCAAGAAGTATGGCACTTGAGTTTTGAGCACAAAAGCTATCAAATTCGCCATCAGCCACACAGCCGCCCGCCTCTTCACGGTAGGGAAGGCCGTGATGTCGAGGTAGCACATGCGGTCCGCGCACACGTCCCGTGGAGGTAGGCAGAGCAGTCTGGAAAGTTTGGTTTTACACCACTCCCACAAGGGGCGCGAGAATGAGCAAGCACATATGCGATGGAGGGCGGTGTCACGGTAGCCACAGAGTTCGCAGTGGTCATCCTGGGATAACGCAATGCGTTTCTTGCGATAAAGGGTGGGTGTCAGGTCGTTGACAAATGTGAAAGCTTCGGCACGGAGATGAGTAGGTAATTCAGGATCAGAAACGTTTTTCCATATGTTCAGCCAACGCAAAGAAAGGATCTTATTCTGAATATTCGGCACAGAGGGTGTTGCTCGTCGCTGGAAACCATACAGTTGTCTTGTGGAGACATGCGTACCTTCGGGAAGTTCGGAAATCGTCGTGCGAAGGTGATCGGCGGCGGACTTGTAGTGTCGGGGTAGGCGCTCCCTGGCGCCCCATGCGGCTGTGTACAAAGCCGAGGAGCGACCACCCTGTAAGACACGTTGTATGACGCATTTCTGGAACAAGGCTCGTGCTTTTTGCTCATGCTCAATGAGTCCGAGACCACCTTTACTGACAGGCATCGTCAGCTGATCGCGGCTGACCTTGAAGAGGAATCCTTTCCAGATAAACCATCCAATGTATTGCCTGATTTGAGCTGCAATCGCAGCTGGCATGGGGAACACCTGTGCCATGTACCAGAGTTGTGAAAGGGAGTACATGTTAACGATATATACACGTTGGATGATGTTGAGGTTTCTAAGGTGTGACTCAAGCAGGCTACCACGAACATTCCGCACCACTCCGTCCCAGTTCTCTTGAATGGTATGACCGATGTCACCCGTAAAAAGTATTCCAAGTGTCCTGATCGCATCCGTAGACACGAATGAATGCTGTGGCACAATCACATCTGGCGCTGCTTTCAGATTCAACACTTTGGTTTTCGCGAAGTTGCATTTTGCATGCGTTGCCTTGTGGAAGGCCTCAAGAATAGCATGAGCGGCCGTGAGTTCATGGTCACTACGCACAATGACCGTAACATCATCTGCATACCCAATGCACGTTAAAGGATTCCCTTGAATACTCAGTCCTGAGAGAGTAGAGTTAAATTTCCTTATAAGGGGCTCAATATAAAGGACGAAAAGTACCATCGAGAGCGGGCACCCTTGTCGGACAGAGGAGCGAATCGGAAATTTGTCACCAAAACAACCATTGATGGACATCTTCGAGGTTAGGTTCTCACGGAACGTGCGTAGGACAGCTCGAACTGTCGGAGGGAAGCAAAGGTGCTCGAGCACCCTGTCGAGGAAGCTCCATTGCACCCGGTCAAAGGCCTTCTCAAGATCAATGTTCAGGAGGGCGACAGCGCCCGGCGTTGTGCGCGCCAGGAGCTGCACATCGCGGAGCGCAGAAGTGCCATGTGTGATGGACGTCCCCTGCACAATACAATGTTGGTCCGGCCCGATGACATCAGACAGCGCTGATTTAATACGATTGGCATACACCCGTGCGATGATTTTGTAGTCAGCACACAGAAGCGTGATAGGCCTATAGTGGGCTACTTCACGTGGCTGTGGTACCTTGGGTATGAGCACAATGATTCCCTCTGTTTGCGTGCTGCACAGACGCCCTCGTCGAATGACCGTGCGCGCCATTTCGCAAAATTCCTCTCGAATCGTTGGCCAATAGTGCTGGTAGAATTCGTAGGGGATACCGTCCACACCAGGGGATTTGGTTTTTGGGGCCCTCCGAACGATGTGTGTGATCTCTTCGTCAGTTGGGTCGGCCTCCAGATGGTGCTGTGCTATGTCGTCAAGGCTGCTGTCATACACATCGAGGAATGACGTCCCTTCATCATAGTCAATGTCGTGGTCCGCATAGAGTTCCTCGTAACTACTTGTAAATGCTGCGAGGATGGTTGTGGAATCCCTTACGACCGTGCCATTCGCGTCCACAACCGAGCTGATGTGCCTTCGTGTACGCCTTTTCCGATCTCGCATGAGGGAGTGAATGCTAAGCCTTTCTTGCTGTAGCGCACTCTTGGTGTTATTGAATACAATGCGACTTTCCATGTTCGCTCGGTGTATGGCGATGATCCGTTCCTTAAGGCGACGGGCTTGATCCCTCGGATTGGTAACTGCGGTTGGATGCGTACTTAATTCCCGCAGGGCCCTCTCGTGCAAATAGAGAAGGGAGTCCTGCTCCCGTCTACAACGCCCGCCATGGTGCTTAAATAATTTGGCCAGACCTGGTTTGACGCAGCCATCCCACCAATCCGCTGTGTCCGCGTACCTCTGTTTACATCGCAACCAATGAGACCAGCGCCGATGAAAATCATTGTCCACTTCAGTTTGACCCAACAAGCGTGTTTGTAGTCTCCAGTAGTTACGCCCAGGTGTGGGTGAAACCTCCGGAGCAGCCACAGTACAAACGACCATGTAATGATCTGTGACAGCCACTGGCACCACATCATATGATCGCGCGTTGTGTCGATGCGTGCGGGACATATAAAACCTGTCTAGGCGCGAACTAGATGAATAGGCATGAAAGGTGTAATGTGGTGTGGGTACTTGAAGAATGTCGACCATGTCCTCCACATCAATGGCAGTAACGAGCTCATGCAGTGCCGTGTTAATGGGGTAGTGTCCACCAACGTGATCACTGGGTGTAATTATACAATTGAAATCTCCACCTAGAATAAGACCCGTGCCATCATTCCTTATAAATGGAAGGATTTCCTGGCGAAAAAATTCCTGGCATTCTGTTCGACGCTAAGAGCCAGAGGGGGCATAGACATTCACACATTGTCCGATAATGCTCCTGCCAGTAGCGCTGGAGGGATTGAGCGCTATGAGTGTGCCAGAGATTATTCTCCCAGATGCGTGCGCTCTGATGTGCGTGAGTTCAAGATGGTTCTTTGTGACAACAATGGTTCCTCTCCCTTGAGGGCCGATGTTGGGGTACACATTATATTGGTCAAAATATGGTAGCCGCTCTAGCGCACACTCTTGTAAAAATAGTACGTCGATAGCGTGCGCACGTACAATGCTGTGTAAAGCATGAAATTTGAAAGGAGCTTCAATTGCACAAATGTTGACAGTGGCAATTGTTAAAACTCTAGTCATCCGCTACGTCTTTGCTACTAGCTACGTCATTCCCTCCCCCACTCTGTTCCGTTATGCTGATCGCGCCCCCCTTGATTTGCTCGATCGCATGCTGGGCAATGCGGAGTGAATATTTACGTTGTGAACGCGGGCTGTCCGGTAGGGCGGTGTCGCGACTTGGACTGCGACTCGCATGACGGGCCTTTTTGTCCTTGCGCCCGCTCGGGGGCCGTTCACGCCCACCGGACTTTTTGCCTGAGCGGGGGTTGGTGGAGTGCGCCTCCTGTGAGCATTCGGACATTCCGTCATCCTCCATGTCAATGGGCGTATCGAGTCGTATATCCGGGGCGGGCATGTCCTGTTGAGTCGGAGCAAGAGGTGATGCGGTAATGGTGGACAGCAGAGTTTTGAGTGGGACCGCCTCATAAGGCCTCTCCTCCCTGTCTTCTGACGTCAGAGTTTGTGCCGGCGGATGTAAGCTCGCCCCAGAGGTGGTGGGCCGGTCCCGCACTTCGTGCGGTTCTGTCGAGCGACTGCTCTGCGCGCCACTCTGCAGTGTCTGCGCCCACGTGCGCGGCGCGCCCGACCGCTCGCGCGGAAGAGTGGGGCAGGCCGCGCGGTGGTGTCCCGCCTGCGAGCAGTGACTGCAGGTCTGGAGTTGTCCGTCATACACTACGAACCCGTGATGCCCATCGACTACCAGCTGTGAGGGAATATTTTGATTGAGTTCCATTTTCACTATTCGTACCCCTGTCTTGGCTTTGAACTTGCGATACACCCCCCACATTTCGTCCACGCACGTGTGTATCTTTCCGTACGGAGTGAGCGAGTAAACAATCCGTTCATTTGGTACTTCCACGGGAATGTTTACGACCCTGACGGTTTTCAGGTTGTCTAGCGCCAGTTCTATGTCTACTTGTAGTGACTCACCGCTCGCTGAGTGTATCTGAGACGTTCCGCCGGTCTCTCGGATGATCCTCTCGCAGTGTAGTAGTGATGTCAACTTCACAAAGACGCACCGTTGGCGTCCGTCGACCTGTACAGCAATCACTTCGTCATCCTGCAGCCCAAGGGTCTCGTCGAGCCATCGGAGTAAGTCCAACGCGAGCGGTTTGGTTTGACACTTCACGCGAAGGGTATTCACTCGTGGGGTCGGTTGGCAAGTCGCCATGATGGTCCTGCGAAAGTCAGTAAGAAGCCTTTAGAATACGTTACGTGTAAGCCGCACGACACTTAACTCGCTCTCGCACTAAACCAGGAGAGTAACAGCGCACGAGACACGTCGCGTCGCACACGTCCGCTCACCACGCGAGCACGGGGCGGACTGTGACCACTGAACCACCGATGCTGATGATAAGCAGTATTTAAAATTATGAAAAATCTCTTTCATTATAATTCTATTCTTCATATGTCATCAACTGATTTTCATGGCTTCTATTTTCTTGGTGGCACAGCGCGGTGATTTATAAAATAGTGTTATTGTGTGTTAGTGAAGCCTTTTCGTAACAGCAGAAAATATTAAAAAAAAATGGACTTTTGATTTTAATTGTATAATCCTTGGCAGTTCTGTAAATTGGCTTTGCGGTATCTCAATTATTTATCTGGTACTTTACAGTTTGAACAGTTGGTTAGGTTAGGTTGGCTAAATTTAAAATAAATGTTGTAAGTGGCTGGTTTTATGTAAGTGACGTTAAAAGAACTAAACGCTGTTTTGTGGGACAGTCAATGTCAACAAAATTTTCAATATTCGTGGAAATGCCGCATGCCACCTAAAAACTTTTGTTCTTCTTTAGCCACCAATATGGAGGTTTTTTTTTTTTTTTTGCGAAGATATTGAACTGAATTTGTGTTTAAAATTAACATTTTGGGGAACACTCGTCTTCAAGTTTACTGTCAGATTATCGTGCACCCTTACAGTACATGGAAAATTTATTACAGGTGAAACCTAACAGCTTATTTCCATGTATTGCCACATAAGATTGGGAAAATGTGTGATTAATGTTATTTGTACTAGCTAATATCCCGCGACTTCGCTTGCACAATTTTTTTATATTGCTTAAATATACCATTAAAAAAGTTATGTGATTAATTCAAAAAAAACATTTCTGAATAAATAAAGGAAATGAATTGTCGGATACATAAAATATTTACTTAACTACCTAACTGTTTAAGAATTATATTTTAGAGTAGTTATGCGTAGGCCCTTTTTTAGTATAGATTAACTATCTGATTTCTAAACTTCTGTTTTAAAGTGTTTGAATGTATGTTTTACCTTGATCAAATCACATTTTCACAATTTTAAAAAATTCTTAAACTCGCTCCTAAATAATTTTAACAAAGTTTATGCCATAGTTTACATAAAAACTTAAATTTACTATGATTAGAGATATTCTTAGAATTATTAAATATTTTCACCTTATTTCAAATACCTACCTCCCATTATTTAAGGATATTTAATACAATCACATCTTTATTTGAAATATAAAATACATATAGGGCCTATCAATTTTATTTTACAACATATTAGTTGACTCATAGTTTAATTAGTATTTATTCAACAAAATCCCCAAATTTTTTACTCCTCACCTCTTTTCCCAATGAAAATATTAAGAACTTAGTAAATTGGCAATATATACTAAACAAATAAAATCCAAACTCAGCCCTTTTCTTTCTTTTAAAAGCAGATGTTAACTCTATTACCATTATAATAATTTCATATTTATATTGAGTTAAAATTATTTTTGACAATAATTTAAAAAAATAAATTCCTTAACTTTATTATTTTTCAAATAATATTAACCCTCGTTACAACTTAAGAGGTATTATTTCGGAAAATCTTGAATAAGAGAAAGTAGGTTAAGGTATGTTTATTTAAAATTTCCTATTCTTAAAATAAGTTTGATTTGATAAAATTTCAAAATGTCACACTTTAAAAAGTAGAACTTCAGCATTTTGTAAGAAAGAGTTGGTAGATGTTGCATGTCTGTAAATAATACCACATAAAATACAACCCACTTGATTAGATTCAGAGATATAACTCTTTTAATTAAAAAAATCAACTAACTTTTCACCATTTTATGTCGATTATAGAAAAATGGTAAAGTTTAAAACTAATATTAAATTATAATTGTTACCTTATTCTTGCTTAGTATTCTACCTGTAATATAATTTGCTTGGATATATGTTTTACTACTATAAAAAATAACGTGACCCCGTTTCAATGCCTTTAGGGTCGAACATCGAAAAATAGTGAAAGAACTTTACAAATTTATTTACGTTATTTATGCTAAGCTTTATTCGTTATCGAGCTACGAAATTTTTATGATAAAACATAACTTACTCCCTTATCCCACCCTTAAGAGACGAAATCCGGGAAAAAAGAAAAAAAATACAATTCGTAACTCTATGTGTTTGTTGTTCATTCTAAATTTATAACTCTTATATCTAGTTACTTAAAAAAATATTCAATATCTTTCTTTACTTCGAACCTTACCCCTTTACACCCCTATTTTCCCCTATTTTTCTGCATCAAGCATTTAAAGTTTTCGCTGATTTGTTTCTTAATTATTTAAATTAAAGATGCATTTCAACATTTTGTGTCACCAATGTTGCTAAAAGTGTGTATTGATACAGCAAGCATAAACCAATAAATTAATAAATTAAACTCCAGCAGTTACAATTCCAAAACTCCAAGCCAACATTGTTTACGTTAAACTTCCAGTTTTGACCATTTATATTATCAACACACTCAGCAACGTTAAAAGAAAATCGTTCTTGTTAAATTTCACTCTTTTTTATACCTATTATTGTTAAAGTACGTCGCTGATATTATTATTCGTTTCGTGGCACCCACTGATACAATCGGGGGACATAACGTAGCTTGGGTGCGAGGAATGTAATCCGAAAGGTTGCGGGATGTACCGTCACGACGACATCATTCGTGATCGCGCAGCTTCTCACCACAACCTCTGCTGCTCACCGTGTACAGTGTTCTCAGTCAGCCCGGCTGGACACGCGGTGGTTACGTCGCGTTGCGGCACAAGCAGCGGGCAGCCGCGGAGAAGCTAACGGGACTCGATGACGCTCCCTGGTTGCTGGTAGGTGTGTCACGGCCGGGCCAGTGCCCCAGTTGATGCAACCAGTCTGCGGGCGAGAAGACTTTCCACGCATCTCCCGCCTTTGCTCCACACACTCACTTTCATCACGCAGAGAACTCGCGTGTTTGCATTCTCGACACTCATTTCACTTGCACGCGACACTCAGTTCCTACACACACAACGCTCCATTCGCGCACTTCTGACACTCAATATACTCATATACTACATGCATAAAAATTAATTTTACTCTTTTACTACATACACTCATTAACTTACTAGCGACGCTCAATTTACTCATTTGCTACCTGCATAAAACTCAATTTTACTCATTTAATTTATGCATTAATCTCACCTCACACTTTAAACACTCAATTACTGATTTTGTTACACTCACGACTCTCAAATCACTTACTTCAAGAAACATGAATTTTACAATAATATAAATCTGCAATTGAATCAGTGAAATGTTAGTGACTATGAATTCTGCAGCTAATAAAAATATATCGGTGTTATTTATTTGGTCATTGGTTTAAATGCAACACGGATATGTACAAAGCATTTACACGGCTAGACCTCCAAGAATATTTGGACTTCAAAACACTTGAATTTAAGTTTTGCCCAGGGGTTGGAACCTTAGGCCTATACATGATTCAAACATAATAATAAATTCAAACACTGTGCCAACTGCACAGACAACTTATTCCCCAGCTTACTTAATTAAGTTCCCATTATTCCAAAACTCTTGAAAATTTTTATTTATTTTTATCTAACACGGGCTACACATGGCCAAACACCTATAAACGTTTCAACCAAAGCGCCTAAGTAAAATTGGTGTCATTTAATAACACCTTCTTAAAATCTAATTCTTTTTAACTTTAACTTTAAATTTAAACTTTATATTTACATAACCATAAATAATATGTATAGGCCTACTGTTTATAATTATGGTCAAATACTTGTACCACGTTTCCCTCTAAGTATATTTGTTTAATTATTTTTCCAGTGAACGGTTATCTTTGATCAGCTCAAAATGAGAATACTTCTATGTAATTAGAAATTAAATCACAACTACTGACTAATCGACATGAAAATATCCAGAAAATAGTATTTTTAATAGGAAACATTTCTGAATCATGACAGTCATTTTGACTATGCTATATTTTTTTCAAATTTTAAATTAAATTCTCTTTTTAATGGGTGTACTATAAATGAAGCAATATTTCTCATTTACATTTTTTAAAATTATATTTTGAATGCTCAGCTATAGTATCTGAGGTTGCCTTAAATATTCGATATTACAATCATTGAATATGTGACACTTTCAAAAATATAAGTCAACAGTATGCCAATTTGGAAAATAGATGTTTAAGACAAAATTCTTACTGTAATAGTCTATAAACTTTCACTGGAAAAATAATTAAACAAAATTATTTTTAAAACTATTAAAATGTTTGATTGAAAATTGAGTTGTATAATATAAATATATAATGGTTTCGAGAATATCAAAAGAAATGGAAAACGTGTTGTTACTATTTATTCACTTTGTAACTACATATGTGTATGTGTGTTATGTTTTTAAGTGTTTGGTCACAGTATGTATCTTTATATTGGTATGTTGTATAATTGGATGTGTCACATGAAATCATATATTTCATAAGTTTTACTTGTTTGTGTCATTCTTTGAATGACCCTCAGTTGTTCAATAGCACAAAAAACTATGATTAAATAAATAAATTCAAAACTTTAGAATAAATATCCAAATTTGAAGCGGTGAGCACTTAAATAAAACTGATTGAACAAATTTTAAAGTAAACAGAAAAGCACTAACTTACCATTGTGCTTGTTACAACGGTAATATGACACTCGTGTTACAGAGTACAGTGTGGTGCGTATAAACGTGCACTGAAAATTAAGGCTATATTTGCTCCAAAAATATATTAGCCTACTTTTGTAAACATAGACTTAAAATTTAATTGGTGTGATTAAATGTAGTGTTTTCATATATAACTTTATTTAAACTTTAATACGTCAATCATAAACTATATAATAACATAAGTTTGTTTTGCAGATGTTTTATTCAATGGTATTAATTGGCAGTAAGTAATACGTAGCCATTGACCCTCACGCCACACAATATATTTTTACCAGTTTTCTTTACTGTAAAACAGTGTGTATTTAGGAAAACAACTAATATTAAAATATATTTTTTTAAGAAAATATAAGCACAGTAAGATATTATATCACCTTTAAATTTACAGTCAATTGAACCAATTATTCTCAAGCAGGAATGATTTTTGATCCTACTAAATGCCAACTGAAATGAATAATTTTGCTAGGCGTACTAAATCAGTTTAATTACTTCAAAAAGGAAATTTTATTTTTGTAGAGTAAAATAAATTTGTATTAAAAAAGGGAATTTTTCTAGCATTTTAGGTAGATTTAAAAGAAATACTACCTATTGTAGTAGCTACCATGGTACGACCAACGGAAATTTTTTATATATTTTTGTTTCAAGGTTCATATACCCCAAAACCATCGTGTGTGTGTGTATATATATATATATATATATAAATTTTGTGGACACGATAATTGTCGCAATTTTTCTCAAATAACTTTCAAATTGATATATAAAATCTTGGTCGAGTTTATTAATGGGCAAAATCAAAGAAAAAAAGTAGAAATGGGAAAAGCTTTTTAAAAATCCGAGAAATCTTTCAAATCTTTCGAACTTCCATAATATGGAAAATATCACATCCGTTTGAAAGTTTTATAGTTTGTAAGAGTAATAGAAGTAGGAGTAATGTTTTGTGTGAATAAAATTATGATTCGACCAACCATAACTTCAAAGGATAAAAAAAACTAGGGTTAGAGAACAAAAAAAATCATAACTCCCTACATTGGCATAACATCGAATACGTGCAAATGTTGTATTAATCTTATAATTTTTAACTAAATCTTTTTCTGAAACAATTTTTGATTAGATGAACCATTGTTTCAAAAGTGTGGGGAGGGGGGATAAGAGGTAAAAATTAAAAAAAAAATTATAACTCACTTAGTATAATTTCTATCAAATCCGTTCAAATTATTTGTTAGTCTTAAAATATTATCTAAAAATGTTGTCTGAAACAAGATTTGATAACATAAACCATTATTGCAAGGAATTGAAAAATCCTGGGGTTGGAATGAGAAAATAAATAAAACTTCTCTACCATGTAGATTACCTAATCCATTCTTATTTTTGTTTAACTGTATAAATATTGACTAAACCTATTGTTAAAATTTTTTTTGATAACCTAACCATTACTGCTAGAGGTGGAAATAACAAAGTTTGAAAGTAAGAAAATAAAATAAAATGAAATTACAGATATACTATCATATCCGTTATAATTTATTGTATTAATCCTAAACTTCATCAGAAACTTAGGAAGAAACAATTTTTGATGAAAGTAATTTTTACCGTAAAAACATGGGTTGAAATTTAAAAAAAAAAATAAAAACTTTCTTAATGTAAAATTCGTTTGAAATTATTTTTAACAGTCTTAATATTATCTTGAACCTTGGAGCAAAGCAAATTTTTATACGACCACGCGATATATGCAAGGGATGAAAAATAGTGTTTCAAAGTCATAATAATTAAATAAATACCTTAATTGCCATAAAAAATTAAATTTGTTCTAAGCTGTTCAATACTTCTTTGTAAACTATTCAATGCTGGGTACATACATTTAAAAATATGTTTAATACATTCGTTGCATGGAAAATTAGCAATAACATTTTGTAATATTGGAGAACATAAATGTCGTATACATTAATTTCTTAAAATGATACAGATGTTTATAAAATATATCAATATATTTTCAGAATAAATAGGTAATTCTAAATCTACCTATGTCTGAAAGCTGTGCCGAAAGGGATTTTTTTATATCCTCCGCCATTATATTTAACATCGCAAAACCAATAATTTCTTTATTATTATTTTCTGCAATTTATCTCTAATAATAACAAACTTGACATTTATTTATGGAACATAGTTTCATTTAAGTATACCACTTACCTCCAATAACCTTAAAAGTGAATTTGGCAATCCAATTATCTTCTTACTTATATAAAATTTACTCTATTTTGGTTAAATAAATATTTTTTGTTATTTGTTTTTTTTATTTTATGGTGGAAGTATTCTATAAGTAATTAAAATTGTCTTGTAAGAAGTCTTTGAAAGTCGTTCGCTTAGTTATGTCATTTTAATTCTCAAGGAAAATCAAATCTAAGAAATTGTGAGGTATGCATTTTGTTAACGCCTGTAGCATGGAAGTTACAAGTTTTACATTTTTTGTCTCTCTTATAAAATTTTCTGTGGGGCTTTGAAAGTTTCATTAGATGTTTAAAGGGAATACTTTCTTGCAGATTTACTTAAACGTTTTGAAACCAATCCTTGAAAAATAAATCGCTTCCGTAAACTGGTAAGAAATAACGTGTTCATATCACCTAATTATGTTGGCAGCATAATATCAAGGAAATGTTTGTAATAATTCGTTGCTAACATTGATTTGTTTTCATTAATGTACACTATAATAATTATGAACTTGATCAGTTCTGTCTTTCATCCTCGTTCAGCGCATCTTTCAAGCCACTGGGCTAGTTTCCATGCTAACTAGGTTATCAGTTCTGGCTTTCATCCTAGCTCATTGCATCCTTTAAGCTACTGGGCTAGTGTCTTATGCTAACTAGGTTATCAGTTTTGGCTTTCATCCTCACTCAGCGCATCATTTGAGCCACTTGGCTAGTTTCAATGCTAACTAGGTTACCAGTGGAAGGATACTGAAGGTAAGACTCACAAGCTATGCTGTATATTTAATATAATTTTATTAATTTTAATTTTTTAAGGAATGTTCCTGTAAATTGATCACGATCGATATATTTTATTTTATTTTTTTTATTCCAAATTTTAAAACAGATATTTTCAAGTGTTACCTAATAATGTATTAAGATCGCGAAATTGTTTTCTAATAAAGTTTGGGTGACAAATTTTAAATGAAAAATTATATCGTGTTTAATTTACAGGTTGAAAAAATTTGTGAGAGATTAACAAATGCAAGGAAGGTATCGTATAAAAATTTCAATTTTAACTTTAAAATAATAGTATTAAAGAGGTAAATAAATAAAATTTATTTTCCTGTGTGAGGTCATCATAATACAGGTTTGTCTGAAGAGAAAATAACTGTGTGCGCGTCTACCGTTGAGGATAAACTTTGCGATGTTCGCCGAGTGACTCAGTGTTTACTTTTTTTCGCGGGTCGTGACTCAGTCGCGCGTGAATGCTATATCTCCCTCGTTCCTTCTCTTCGCAATGGTATCTGATAAATGCCTCTTAAGGAAGTTTCGTTGCTTCAACTGCTACCTGGTTTCATCTTATTTCAAGTAGGTACGTAGTTTATTTTATTTTACAATAATGCTCGACTTAAAGGAGGAAATACAGTAGCAGAGACACGCCATTTTGGTTTTAACCGTTTTTAGCCAAAAAATATTTTCAAAATTTTTCAGTGTGTAGAAACTAATAGCACTGTATTTATTATTTTTGGTGCTATTTAGTTTCCCGAAAAACTCAGGATTGTTTTGGTTTTGGGAAAACCTAGTTTTTATTCATTTAATGAATGATATATAAAAACTGAAGAGTCATATGACGATGGCTACATACGACCGGTTAATCCAAATCTGTATACTGTATGATTTAAAGTTTTCAATATATGCTATGACTGAAACAAATATATGCCTTTAAGTTAATAATAATCATTAAATAAAGACCTGTTTAGTTGACCCTCCCCTCTTTTATCCCCCATGGAGTTGTCTGATGACGACCTTACATAAACATTTAAATATGGTTATATTATAAATTAATTTAAAAAGGTGTGCAAAAACATGAACTAACCAAGCAAAATAATTTAAATTGCCACCCCTCTCAAAACTCGGCTTAACCCTCATGTGTTGGAAAATTACACTTTGAATTTAAATTTTTTTCGAGTAGCTTATAACTGATTTTTAACTTAAAAAACATAGCAGATTTTGATAAAAATTTGTTGCAAATTTGTCACCAAATATATTCTGCAATTTAACTGACATTTTAAAAATAAAAAATATATAGACCAAGTTTTATAATTTATTACCTCACTGCCACTCTATTGACAGTTCCCACGAATTGTTAATGTAGGTAGTTTTTCATATACATAGTTGTATATTTTAAATATATGTCTTTATAATAATCTTAAATTAGTACCTACATATGTATAAAAATTTAAAATGGTGAGTGAGTACATGTCTAGATTTAAGTATGCTGTTATAATAAAAAATTGAGTCAGAATGCAATATTATACAGAAGAAGTATTAAGCAGAAGTAAGCGAATTTTTTAGTAATAATAATCTAAACCTCATAATTTTCGATTTTTCTATTACTACATTATTTTATTTGGCAAACGGATTTTTGACAAACAATTGTCTTAAAAACCGTTAAAATAAAAACAATTTATTGGTAAATAATAATGATGATAATCTTGGTTTTAGAATATATTTGGCATTAAATCTGGCTTTTAACGTACCTTTCTTTCCAAATATTTTTGTGATGTTGTCACCGCTAATTACTATACATATAAAACTAATAAACATGTAATTGTTTTATTGCAAAGACAAGTGTTAGGGTGGTTGTAGAAATATTTTAGTTCAACGTTGTCCAGGCGCTTAAGGTTTCATCTTCAATACATTCTCTATTAATTTTCAAAGTAGTTTACCTCCAAATTTAAAGGGTTATGCCAGTATTGAAACCAAAGGTCGTAAATATCATTTGAGCTTTTGTTTTTGTCATGAACCTGTAGCTAAAGTTCTTCGGTCGACTTCTGACACATCTTGTATAAATTCACCATCTGCTACGATCAATAACTAATCGTAACGCATTTTGAAGTTTAACTTCGTTATGTACATTATGGAAAAATGATGAGAGTGAATATTTACAATGCGCGCGCATCATTGAAACAAAATTTTCACAAGA
This sequence comes from Bacillus rossius redtenbacheri, assembly GCF_032445375.1. NCBI lineage: Eukaryota > Metazoa > Arthropoda > Insecta > Phasmatodea > Bacillidae > Bacillus > Bacillus rossius. The sequence continues at coordinate 274,422,100 of NC_086330.1, read as the reverse complement.
AAATGGCGGTCTCACGTGTATGAAAATAAATCCCTACATAGTCACTTGCATAAAAATTAGGGGACATATTATTAAAACGTTTTGGTGTGTCAGATGAAACTTTATTATTCTGAAACTACAATGGAATATATTTGGTAAACTAAAAAAGTCATACTAAAGAGTAATTTCCGAATTTTAAAAATCCTAAGGATACTGCTCATAATGCATAGGCTATTCCCCTTGTAATCGTCAGTTTGGCTTTGTAGTGCAGTGGTAGTCCACCCCAAGCTCGTGAAGTGAGCGAAAGTGTGCTACGCGACAGGTCTAGTGCGTTGTTGCTCGTACTGTCGTGCGGCCCTACACGTAGCGTACGCTTCAGAAACTTCACGGTTTTTCCAAAATCTAACCATGGAAACGTGCAAACAAACGCCGCTTATTAACACACTCCGAGTGAAGTGTCCAACCAAGCCTGTGGTTGTGGATCTGCTCTGCTGTCTGGACGATACACTCGGTCTTCAAGACGACGAGCTGATTGCTGTCCAGGTGGACGACCGTCAAAGATGCATTATTGTAAAGTTAACGTCAATGCTGCACTGTGAAAGAATCATCAGCTACCGGTGAGAATTCCCCAATCCACACAGATAACGGTGAGTCTATAAGCGTAGACATCTAACTAGCTCTGGACAACTTGTAAACTGTCCGTCTAATCAACATTCCGGTTGAAGTAGCTAATGAACAGATCGTATACTCCCTTACGCCACACGAGAAAATTCACATGGACGAATTGTGGGGTGTCTACAGACAGTTGTTCGGATTGTGAAAATTGAACTTGACAAACATGTCCCTTCTCAGCTGAAAATCGATGAGCACCAAGGCTTTGTGTTCTGCGACGGCCAGACAACTGCTCGCAGACGGACCACCGCCGCAGGCTGCGCCACTCTGGCTTGCACGTGGGCACATACACTGCAGGGCGGCAAAGAGCAGTCGCGCTGCAGAACCACGTCTGGGGTGTTACCGGTAAAAACACCCACTTCGGACGACAGGATGGAAAAGACACATGAAACGGTCACACTTAACTCCTTTTTTCAGCAAAAGCAACACCACCTCAGGGGCAAACACAACTGAACCCCAATATACCAACACACTGACTTAGAGGATGAAGAAATATCCGAATGCTCTCATGAGACATAAACAAACAAGCCTAACACACGAACAAAGACAGGTGGTAAAGACAGGCTCCAGAGCGAGCGCAAGGACGACAAGGTCCGTCATGCGAGTGCAGCCCAACAGGTCGTGAAAACATCACACTGAACAGCCTGCATTCACAACGTCAACAATCACTTCTAATCGCCAAACTAGTGTAGGGCAGTAAAAAGAAGCCGATAACAGCATAAGGGGCCAGTAAGGGATTAGAGAAATATCAGATAGTAGAAAGGCCATTCTAGATGACCAAAGTTCTAACAAATGCGACTGGTAACATCTGCGCAATTGAAGCTCCATATAAATTCAATGTACTATATGACATCGTACGTGCCAAGACTTAGATGTACTATTTCTACAAGAGTGGGCGATATCTCAATTACCATATTTTGAACAATAAAATGTTTACCCATACGTCGGCACCCATGGTAGATGAACTATAATTGTCACAAATAAAAATTGAGAGCTCACATACATCAGGAGAGAATAATCGCTGGTACGCTCATATCAGTAAACCCTTCAAGTGCGTCCTGTTGAAGAGTTATCTGGCCGTGCATTAATGTATATGCTCAGTCAGGTACCCAACACAGACCGAAGCGACAAGACAATTTAAAAAAAAATATTCAACCTTTTATACTAAATGGTGGCACGAGTATCATTCTGGGTGATGATTTAAATTGTGTGATTAAACCCATCAATAAGTTGGTGGCCACTATACTGTAAACACTGTAATGTAAGAGCTGGTTACAGCCATAAAGGTAGAAGACATGGTGGATATCCTTCATTTACCAACACGGTTTTACAAATTTCTTGCATACGAATCTAGCTCACGCTTGGACAGGATTTATTTGTCACGAACACAATGAAACAATCCAGGAACCTATGATGCGGTATAGGTGATTCTAACAGATCATGCTATGACAGTATGCACAGTGGCAGTCCCGGAAGTATGACCAAAACCAGGAAGGAATTATTGGAGACCTCAGAATTTCTGCGGCAAACAGAAGTGGCCGATGATTTTCGTAGGCACTGGCCACAATGGTTGAGACAACAGCAGGGGTTCATGGACGTGGCAGATTGGTGGTAAAATTGTGTCAAACCAGACATTGCCAAACTATTTAAATATCACAGCGCAAGATGTAGACGGGAACAGGACTACATTCTTTATTTGTACAAAAGGGCACTGCGAGAATTAAGTGCACAATCGGTGCTGTATACCAATGTGAGGGAGAAATCCCGTCGAATAAAATACAAAATAATGGCCATCCACCGAGCTAACATGGAAAGTCAATTCGGCTTCAATAACACAGAGAATGTGTCCAACAAGAACGGATTAGCATCCACTCCCTCATGCGGGAGCAGAAATTGAGAACCAAAAGGCACATAAGCTCGATAATGAATGAAAAAGGTACGAACAGTATTAACCGACTCAACAGCACTCCTAGAGGCATTATTTTATAAGAACATTTACGAAGCTTTATATGGAACATGAAATTCACTTTGATGCTGGAAAAACATTTCTCGACGGATACAACAGCAGCCTGCGTGACGAAGAACAGTACAGAATAGAGGTCAAACTAACAGAGGAAGGAATCGCGCACATCATACGATGGACTCCGAAAGCAAAATCTCCTGGTGTGGGTGGTATACCGTATGAATTTTACAGCATTGTTGCCCGATAATTCGTGGAGAATTCTGCCAAATGACTAGAACATTAATCCAACGCGCACATATGGGTCTCAGACAACTGGAGGGAATTATTGTTCTCCTTTCTAAGGTGAAAAAACCATGTGAGATAGCCAACTACAGGCCCGTCACACTTCTTTGTACTGACTACAAACTAATTGCGCGTGTGTATGTTAATTGTATTAAAAAAGGGCTCTCGGACGTCATCGCTCCTGATCAACACTGCACAGTGCATGTAACATCCATTACACATGGCACCACTACACTTGGGACATAGAAATAATTGCATAAAAAACGTAGAGTGCTGTAGCTCTTCTGAACATTGATGTGGAGAAAGCCTTCGGCAGCATTTATTGGGTGTTCTTGGAAAGTGTGTTAGAGCACCTAAGCTTCCCACAAACATTCCTGGCAATCTTACGTATGTTCCGTGGGAACCTATCTTAGAAATTGTCTATCAACGGCAGATTCGGTGACAAATTTCCGATCTTATCATCGGTCAGACAAGGAAGCCCACTCTCGATGGTGCTTTTTGTAATATACATTGAGCCTATTTGGAAAGGATTCCTCTTCAAAGTTGGCAGAGATCAACTAACGATACCTATTGTTAAAGGGGGTCTGGTGCTCATATAACACGAGCAGAAAGCAAGAAGTCTATCATACAGCGCGTCTCATAGGGTGGACGTTCATCAGCCTTCTACACCGAAGCATGGGAAGCAGGAAGCGCAATGGGGAGGCTCACTTGGCACTACAGAACAACCGCCGAACATCTGATGGTTGTCTTTTCAGAACACTCAGATAGAACTATTGTGTAAAATCGTCAACTCTATGATTTTCATCAAAGGACAACAAGCGCCGTACCGAAAATTTAGTTCAAGATCCTCTTACTGCGGTGGAAGCAAATATGGAAAAATATTTCCCATCCAGAAACACTCACTCATCTCCGTGCCACAGCTTTTTCTCTCGTAAACGACCAATGTGAACTCTGTGGCTACACCGACACGGTGACACATCGAGTGCATAACTGCTCCTCGCTACATTGACAATATAATGTTTCCTTCGGTAAAGGGGAGGGCGAAAGTGTGTCTGTTGACAAACTTGATTGATTTCGTGCTCACAACTCCCGAGTCATATTTACTGCGGGACTTCATCTCCCAGTTACGACATGGCAGGTCATGCACATGGTCAAAAACAATACATTAAAGATCAGATATGGACATTGACTTTTTCTGTTTTAAAATGTTGTCATGGTGGAACGTGATGTTGGGGTGACGGTGTGAGATCATGTACCAATTTGTAAATAATTATTCAATACCTTATTCTGTAAAGTGCATGTAGCCTACCACTAATAAGTCTCAAAAAAAAGTTGTTATAATGTAAAGCTAATAAGCTAATGGGCAGTGGTTAAAAATTCATTAGTGGGACTTTTTAAACATTTTTTAGATTACATACTACTGGATTATACAAATTGTACTTTAAGAATAAATAAATACATTTTGTGATTTTATCGTATGGCTATAACATTAAATACATTGGATTGCTTATTTCATACTAGGTAGCCCTATAAGCCTATCCTCTATTTTACTTAAAGTAGTATTAAATTAATTATGTACATTATGAAATGAATTTCCATAAATTTTAATAGGTAATACAAATAAAATTTTATTTTAGTACAACTATCCTTTGATATAATTATACTTATCTAATTTGTTGCAAAACTATAAAGTATTGACTTTTTTTATTGATTTTAACCAGGTGGTTAGTATTTTAATAAAATTCCTTGTTAGAAATCGGGTCCAAGTAAGGGTTTATTTTTTTTTTAATCTTTCGCTCTGCAATTCAAATGATTCGATAGTTGACGTAGCTGCTCCGGTAGTGAATTCTAGCCGCGTTTGTGGAACTATGTTTGGGTTGCGTTCACAAATTTAGTTTTTGATATTGAATACTGATCCGTATAATAAAAAAAACATTTTTTATTGTAAATATTAGGGGTATAAATTGTGTTAATTAATATTTTTAAGTGTATTTTCAAGTATATTTATATATATGAGGTTATGTTCCCATATTTTTTATTTATTTGCATCATAAATTATAAATTTTTACTTTATTATTTCATAATTAATTAAAAATAATCAATCAGAATAAACATTCAAAATATAATTTAAAATTATTTTCTATTGTTAAATTAAATTAAATATTTAATTTTAACACATGTTTATATTACTATTGAATACTGAGTATTTATTCAACTAATAGTTGTAATTTATTGTTCTCTAAAATAACAACAATAACAGTACAAAAATTTTTGTAGCAGCTAGTCTCAATTTACTTTAGGCAGTCAAGTCAATAAAGTTATTTACTTTGGCTTAACAAGCCAAAATACAATAGCAAATCGTTATGACAAACAACTGATGAAAAAGAGATAGTGTCTGTGGTTTCTGTAACTCTCACCTAACATTACTTTGTACACAAAACGATATTATGTAACTCTACAGAATATAGCTCATAAACCGCATTGGACCGGCACAGATGTATTGGCCCGTTAAGAGTCTTTTATAAAGTTCAAGGTCAATGTGGTTTAGCAAGAAAAATACAAAATAAGGTCTTAGCCTGCAGAGGCTCACGCATAAATTAAGTATCAACAGTATTCTAAAACCTGAAAAAAGTAATAATAAACTCATTGCGGGAACCAACACGTTTTTAACGTGGTTTTCTTTAAACAACAATGACCTAATCTGTTATAGTTTAATTTTAAAATATACTACATTCAATTAACTAAAAATCCATTCACAAATGTGGGTGTTTAAGCAATTTTTAATTAATAATATTTACTATCATTGTGATAAAACAATCCTTACGTAACGAATGGTTCAAAAATTAGTTATTTTCAATTTCTTGAAGAAAAAAAATTCGCTATCACATCTAAAATATTTTCCAATTTATTAGAAAAAGCCACAGTGTTAGTTAACGTAAGATGGGACTACAGAAAAACTCTCAAGTCACCTGAGTGATTTTATATTTTAATCTTTGGGTGGCCCGTGTTAGTAAAGATCGCATATTGTGTCAGTCTAAAATTCACACTTCCATGTAGAAGTCTACCCATATGTGCTTTTCTGTTGGCTGATTTATTACTGTGAAACCTCGCCTTCTTTTGACTGAGCCAACGTAATCCAATCACTATAGACTCAGAGCTGTAGCAAAAGGTTGGTTTGGCACACAGTTGTTGTAAACTGGAGCGTGTAAAAAATTGTGGGCTATAAAAAAACAGTACAGAAGAAGAAAATTTACAGCTTACCTTGCGATCAAAAAACATATTCCGCGCAATTTCCGGAAGTCTACGTGCACATTAGAAGTTACACGATTATTCCAGTGACTGATTGTGCAGCAGGGCAGCCTTGCAGCTGCTTCGCGTTGAGGATTGGACTGCAGCGCTCTTGACACGCCCTTGACGACCCTGAGAGTTATAAATTAGGAGAAGTAGTAGTAACCAGTCACGCAAATCCTGAAAAATATGTGATCTTGTAACCGCCCAATGAGTAGGAATCGGAAATATTTTCATTTTCAATTTCCTCAAGGATAAACTCCACAGTCCTCTATGCACTTGAGCAAAAATATCCCCTGCTCATTGGCTGCTGATTAGAGAGTTATCTAAACTGTGTTTCCTTTGGCTGAGGGTCTCCTATTCGCCCAGAGTCCTCCAGATAAACCGTAAGCCAATAGCGGAAGAATCGCGAAGGTATAATTGTTTTAATTTTAGCCAATCGGGAAATGAAATTATTCCGGTCTCTACCAATGAGCCTTCTAAAACAAGTCCTGACTTTTTATGTTAACAGTTTGGGTCCAACCAGGATTGAAAAGAACACGAAAACATATTGTCTCTACATATAAGTAGAAATTTCGCGATTTTATCTGACCACTCGATTCACATAAATAAGGATATTCTCGCGCAAAGTTTTTTTGACGTGATAACGTCTTATAAATCGATGAACCCCGGCTGCACGCACAAAAATTTGTCACGTTCCGCCTGAGCCGAGCATGCAAGAACCGGCCAACCACCGTGCGAGAAAATCTTCTATAATATCAAACAGATTAAGGTGGGTTTTTTTAAACTAATTTCTCGTGATTATATTTAAACAAATTATTTAAAATAAATTTGCAAAAACTGTAAATAATATTTGAAAATTAAAAGGTATGGAATTTTTTATCAATGTTTTCTTATGACGTTATTACGTAAAATTATCGTCCGTAAACCGACTTTACAGACAACCCCCTTTTTTCATAAAATTAAACTTTACCAAAATCCTTTTTTTAATAATTGGTGGTTGTCTACAAGAGAAGCCATTGCGTTAATTGGCCAGGTCATTCGTTCCGTGTTTGTTACCACTCAAAACTGCTGTGATTCATTTACTGTCAGAAACCTCAACCATCGACGAAAAACAGACGATGCTAGTGTTTTCACATATGTACAGGTTGTTTTGCAATATTTTTTTTTTTTTTTTTTTTTTGCAAAAAGAAAGCCTCGCTTATTATACAGATGTAGTTTTTCCCTCTGAGTTCAGTGAACACGTTTTTTCCGCGAGTTGTTAGTAGCGAGACATTATCTCCCACCCAGCATGCCTCGTGTTTATTGCATCGGGAATCCCCTCATAACATCTACTATCAGTCGGCTCCCTGACTACATTGTGTTACAGTCAATCTCTCAAAATGGGGATGAGTTTAAAATCGAATGGTCATTGAACCCAAGACAGACGCCAGAATTATGCACGTTCATACATCTTCAATTGTTTTTATATGTGTTACAACAATCACACTGTACCGTTTATCATAATTTTCGAGCACAAGTTTTGAATTTTAAGTTTATATTTTTCATTTTTAAAGAAGGAAACCCAAAAATAAAGTTGCCTTTTTAATTTCATATAATTTTGATTCCATTACTGTACTCTCCGACGTAATCTTGTGCAACCCAGTGCACCTGCGCTTGTTCGCAGGCCCAATTATATACTTTTGCTGACGATTTGTTATCGCAGCATCTCGGCCGCTGTTTGCATCACGTTTTCTCCCTGTAACATTGTGACTTTTCGTGCTAGCGAACGCTACCCCGAGCCCAGCGCTAGCATCTTTCATTTCTCGGAGGCAAGAATAGGTAAGCTGTTTGGCAGCACGTCGAGGAGCATATTTCAGTCCTCGGCGACGCCTCAGGACGGTCCACATGACGCTTTTCCCAGGCGACATAGCAAGTTTTTACCCCCCTTCCCTCATCAGCCCCCTGTGGCTTCTTGGGAACTTCAACCCGGAGCATCGACCTCCAGTGAACCCGCGCAGGGTACATGGTCTCTCCAAGGACTAAGCCCTTGTCCAACAGAGCCCTCAGCGAGCTCTAGCGGCGGCAAAAATCTCTAACCTAGCCCTGTCCGCTGGTTGCGAGTGCGCCCAGTGCACTCTAGCGGACGTTTCTGTGACCCTCCAGAGAGTTTCTCCTCTTGGCCGCCAGAGCGCACTACTCATCAGACAGCTTGTCATAATCGACTTTGGAAGCAGTCGCGGTGCGATTGCGAACTTAGTCCGCCCGCGACTCATGTGAGCGCGCGGCGAGCGTTTTTCCGTCTGCTTAAGCCTTCGGACATCTTCGGTTTTCTTCGGTACACACCCGCCCACCAAACTTTTGTTCCAGGGCTGAACCCTGTTTTTAATTAAGACTCATTCCGCGCGCACCGGCACTTCCGCGCGCGGGTCCTTTCTGGCTGGTCATACCGTAATCGTCGACTCTTGTCTCCGCCATGAAGAACGTAGTCACTTGTACCATGTTGTCAACAGACTACGAGGGATGAACTCCCTAATTTAGATATAATTGTTTAGCCAGCCAGTAGAGTTTCATAGTCGAAGTTTTAGAGTAATTTTCTTTTTCTGGTTTTATTTAAATTATATTATATGATGGAATTCTTGGTAAAATTGAGTCGCGGGTGTCGGGACTCCAATGCGCGACTCCACCCTGAGGGACTGCATCCTCCACCCTGCATTGGTGAGTGTTTATTTTCTCTTCGCTAGATTCCCCCACCCCCCACACCCTTTTCCGGCCTTTTGGGCCAATGTTTTTCGGGACTGTCTGCAAACAGATTTTATTCGCAAGAATGGATCTCTGTTGTAGGCAGGGTCCACGATTCCACGAATCCGAGAATCCAAGAGACATTCCAGCCCAAGATTCAAGGACAACCGCCCACGTAATAATTTCCAAGCAACAGCATACGAATAGCCGGGATCATGAGCCTATTCCCGTGGCAAGACCCCCTTCCCAAGCTTCTGAATCTACTGGGCTTTTAAAAGCATCGTGCATCGCGGACAGCATGGCAATTTCGGACACCAAATAAAATTATGTATTTCTTTTTGTTAATATAAAAGTGCATAAGACATCAAAAGTTTAAAACAAAACTAGTCTTGTTTGGTCAAATGTTTAATTTATAACGACATTTTTACTATTGTAATTTTGTATTATGCTTTGTCATAGTGATTTGCGGACCGGCCCTAGTTTACCCTAAAATACCCTAGTTTAACCTTAATTAATGTAATGGTTATCATATGTAACTGCGCTACTTAACCTATCTATATGATTTTTTTATTTCTCACCACGATGCTATGCATCTAGAGTAACGTCATAACTAAAGAAGTTTCCTTTTTTTTACAAACGAAGTTTGCCAATAGACATTTTTGCAGTATTTATTTAAAACAAATAACGATCCTCTCCCCCCCCCCCCCCAACTTGTTTTAGGGGAAAATCAAAATTAGTTTGTCTGACCTCTCGTTGCTCCCTCAGATGTTATTTTTGTTATTTACTTAGCTCTCCTTTTGCTCACACAATTCCGTTTCTTTTAGAGCCACTTGGGCATTTATTTTTTAAGTACCACGAGAGTCAGTTACAACACATAGGTATTGTTTGGTGTGAAAAAAATTGATCTCTACCCAAAAATTGTTTGGAGGGCGTGTAATTTTTTATACGTCTAAGTGATCGTAATTAAATTAAAGTTTGTTTACGTTGGGACATTTATAAACACAAGATAAATTTGCGGATGCTTTTCGCTATATGCTAAAAATTTAAATCATATATATTTAGCTACTTTTGCTATTGGCTCACTGTTCATATAGACGAATATGAGCCAATTATAAATACTCAATCAAAAAAAAATATTGAATCACCGGCAAACCAGTTAAGACGACTATGAAGTCAGCAACCAATGAACTGGCGTCATTTGCTTAAGTAAGCACTGGACTGTGGATTCCATCCTGAAGGTCATCGAAACAGTGAATTTTTCCAGTCTCTAGTCATGTACTAACATACATTTTACATATAATCGTTTTCTTCAGTTACTAAAACTTACACAAATTTTTTTTTCTTTCGGGAAAGGCATGTTTCTGCACGTTTAGGTGAGCTTAATTAAAATGAAAAGTTGGTTAACGGCGCAGTAAATTCCTCTCAGATCGTCTATTTAAAGCGCTTTGTTAGCTAGGCGAACCCTTTAAAGACATTCTCTGCAAGACAAACAAATTTTTTGCAACGAATACCAATTTAATAGAGTTATACAGTAATTTTTTTTTCATGAAAAAAAAACAGTAAATGTGTGCCTGTAGGGATTTGGGATTTATTTTATTTGTAAATTACAGTATAAACATTTTTAATTTAATTTTGCAACTGAAATGTCTCTTGCAGAAGAAATTAACTAATAACAAAGAACTTGTAGCGTTCCATACTTATGCCTTCTTCCGCTTAGCAGAGTATTTTTATGTCATTATATATTTCAGTAAGACAGCATATTAGCTGATTATATGTTCCAGCGTCATAGTGACCTAGTTTTGAAAATTGTATTTTATCATTCTTAATAGTATTGTAATTAATTTTGATACATTCAGAAAAGCTGCATTACTATGTTTTTTACTGGTTCTCATTTTGTTTGCTAGGTTATTATCAGTTTTTTTTATTAATTTCAAATAAGTTTTTATGTCGGTACGTTTATGGAACATTTTGTGTTTTTATGATATAAGGATGGACGAAAAACACATTCGCAACATGGCGGCGCCAATTTTTTTAAATATTTGTTGTGTGTGCCGGGGCTCTCTGGTTCGATACGGCACCACAGAAAATGAATTGGAGTTTACTTGACCTGACTTAAGTTCGGTAATAAATTCTATTTGCTTGTTCTCCATAGGCGCAGCGCCATTGTGACCAGACAGTTCTCGACAAGACTGGATGGAGCGGCAGGACTCGACAATAATGGAGAGGAGCGACAGGACTCGTAAGGAATGTATTGGAGTGACAGGTTTCGACACGAATGGAGTGGAGTGACAGGACTCGACACGAATGGAGTGGAGTGACAGGACTCTACACGAATGGAGTAGAGCGACAGGACTCGACAAGAATGGAGAGGAGTGACAGGACTCGTAAGGAATGTATTGGAGTGACAGGTTTCGATACGAATGTAGTGGAGTGATAGGACTCGACAAGAATGGATTGGAGTGACGACTTGACTCGAATGGAATGGAGTGACAGGACTCGACACAAATGGATTGGAGTGACAGTACTCGACACAAATGGAGTGGAGTGACAGGACTCGATACGAATGGAGTAGAGCGATATGACTCGACAAGAATGGAGAGGAGCGACAGGACTCAACACGAGAGTTCAGCGACATGACTCGATACGAATGGAGTGGAGTGACAGGACTCGACACGAATGGAGTGGAGTGACAGGACTCAGGTCGGCTCTGTTCTCGGGCGGACACGAACCAGACTCAGGTTGCCCTATACCATTCCCTTTTGTGCGTTTTCTAGTTATTGGACGGATACATGCGTGGCAAGATGGAAGGAACATAAGAAGAACTTCTGATTGAAGCTGGTGATGTTAATAAAGTACTTTATAAAACTGATGATAAACTTTTTTTGACATAATACTAATATTACAAATATGGACAAAAGAGCTGTAGTACGTAATAAAATGAGGTGGGAATTATTATTTTTATTAATACAGTGCAGTTATTCCGTTAGTGTAGATTTTCATTTTTGCTTCTTAATGATATTAATACATTTAGGCCTAAAATAATCGCAGATTTATTTGATATCGCGTTAGAAATTACTGCAAGAAACCTTTTTTTTTCTATGTTACTTTCACGATTGGATCGAAAATTATTTGTAATGCCCTGAATGACTGCGGGACAGTTATAAATAATTTTCAGAAGAGCGATAGAATAATGTGTAATCCTAGATTTCTCTTTACAATAAAATACATCCAATAAAAATTACGGGTGTCTTGAGTCTACAAACAACATCAATGTAAAGCCTGACTTTTAATGAATCTGAAAAATTTTCAGGGCTGTAATAATATATACATGTGTTATATAAGATGATATTATAAAGCTGAAGAGTTTGTTTGTTTGTTTGTTTTAACGCGCTAATCTCAGAAACCACTGGTCCGATTTGAAAAATTCTTTCACTTTTGGATAGTACCTACATTTATCGAAGAAGGCTATAGGCTATATTATGTTATCAATAACATTAGGGATCCTTACAAAAAGTCCAATTTAGAATTAAATGCGTTGGAGGGGGTTAGATACAACATGCAGTACACGTACGAAGTGTGTGTTGACAATGCCGCAGCCGCTAGAAGTTTATTTCCTATTGCCTATTAACATTGTTGCCACGCACTAGATGCCTTATCATTCTTAATTTTCCCATACAAGTAAAAAAAACACCCGTGTGATATTAACAACCGAGCAATCAGTACCCTCAAAAGAGTTCAATTAGTATTTAAATACTTTTTATCACTTTGAATCGCAAACCTAAACTATTGTTTTTTTCCTCTCCCTGTATTTAATTTGGTTTTTTATTGCCCTTTCTTTTCAAGTATATATATTTTACAGACTTGAAACTTCACAGTAATGTTCCTTATGTTACGCAGGATGACATTTTCCGAAAATTAGATCCCATGGGTGGTTAAAACCAGGCAACAGTGGGTACTTTGTCTGCATGAGAACAGGATTTTGCGTTGTTCATGCCTTCTGCGTCTCCATGGCAACGGGCATCGCGCGGCATTGGCGTACCCACAAGGAGGGGCATGTATAATGAGCTGCGCAAGAGTGATCTGCCTGTAGACTGCCGTAGCGAAGTACGGGTACATCAGTTGTACGTTGCGTGCACGAGTCGGGAAACCATCGGTGCTATTCATTTTCTCTCCGGTAGATTATACAGCATTGTAATAAATTTTCACTGAATTTTTTTTATTTACCATTACTGTAAATGGGAGATGTGGCTTAGTTTTTTGCCATTAGTATAGCCGAGCGAAGCCGGGTCGGGCAGCTAGTTTAAGGTGATATGGCCAAAAAAATATGGATGAAGTTACAGGATCCGAAGTAGTGTAAAGCGTTTGAAAGCTAATTTTAAAAGTGGTAACGAAACTGCTTCTTTCAAGCTGCGAAAATATTCACAACAAATAGCATATCTACAGACATAAATAAAATAAAGGGCCAAACACACAAACGATGATACATGCCGCCTCTTAGAGTGAGATAACACAGAAGACATTAAATGAAGTTGAAAACTGTATGTAGCCGTCTTCTGATTATGTCTAGTATGCCGAAGCTTCACAGAATGAGCAAAAAGTAAAAATAATAAAATAAAAAGCTTAGGTTTCTAAATCAGCCCTAGATTTTCTTCGAGAACAAGCAAGAATTAGAGGCAAGGGCTGAAGAAAGAGACACATAGCGACGTGAATAAATGCACTTCCTGATGGTCAAAATGTTTTTCTACTCTATGTATGTGGCAACAAGAACAAACACACCAAACCTTTCGAGGGTTTTTAACCGTAAGTTGTTTGCTTCTGTCTCCAAAGCTGAAGATCAGATGGAGGGCCTGTATTCGTCGACAGCACCACAAGATGTAGCATCCTTATGTACACGGAACTGTACAGAATTTGTAAAAACAACTCCTACCAGTGAAAGTATGAGTTCAATACCAACAAGTGATATTTTTAGAAGTTACATGGAAACTGTACTTAGTAATGTTTAGTTTGTATGTCTTCCCTATTTTAAATTATATTATATTCACTTATAATTAATTACTAAGGTTTTCATTGTTTTGTCATTTCAGTAGATACCTATTTCAATTATTTTTGCTGTTATTTTAATTTTTATTTTTACAGAGCCGTTTATTGTATTATATTTTGTTCTCTTAGTTTTTTTATAGTTTTCGTTCTTTCGTAACCAAATCCTTTTATTATTCCATAATAACACACAAGCTGCAAATTCTTCATTTCTGATTCGGATCCTGAACTCAAATCTAGAAGCACACGTCTGTCACACGTCGTCACAGTTCGCACCCCTATCTCATAGTTAAGTGCGATATCCTGTCTCCTATTCACATTACAAGTGTTATCGCTACCCAAACCTTTCCGCTCCCCGCGCAACGTCACGCCTCGGGCTGTTGTCACCTTTGGCCGCCTGAGAATTCCAGGCTAACAGAGACCGCCGCGAGGAATGGCGTGAATAAGCGTCGCTGTTCTGGGTGTTTCGGGTGTCGGGTCGGCCCGGAATGACGCGACACTTCACAGCCGCTCTCGTCCCTTCGAGAAGGATGCCAAGGGTATATAAGCGACGACGCCAGCCTCCGCTGGAGTTCCAAGAGTTCGGAGAGTTCCACGAGTGAAGGGAAGTGCGACATCGCCGAAGAGGGTGAAGAACCCCTCGAGAGAGCGACGAGGAGCGGCGGGACCGCGAGAGTGCGAATGAGTGGCACGAGGCTATGTGTGTGAGAATAGGTGCGGTGTAAGGGGTGAATCACTGTTGAGCCTAGCTCCAGTGTGGAGTGCGAACTGTGGAACTTGACAGACATTGAGTAACTTGCGAATACACATTTTTAAGTGCATGTGATTCATGATCAGTTTTTTTTAAGTACAATTATTTATTATTAATGTAAATAATTAATAAAACTGTAATAAAACTGAATTTGGTCATACCTTACGAACCCAGTTCCCCCACATTATACTCATAACAATAGATTACAGTACTATCTTTCTCACATTAGAGGTTAGTTTCATTTCTCCTAAAACGACCTATTGATATCCATACAAATATTTTTAACGTTGCACATTTTTTTACAATTATTTTCCAGAGTACTGATGGCATTAATGCGAATATTGCTATATTTGCCATTGTGTATGTTTCTGTACTAGGGAAAGGTTTGTTATTCTGTAACCAAATAAAATTCACTCAACACATATTTTTTACTTACTCTATTATATTTCTTTTGTTTACAGTACAAACAATTTGTTTCATATTATAAAAGTGTAAAACTGTACAAATTGAAAGACTGGCGGTAGCAATGAAGTGGATGCGATGAAGTGAACTTCATACAACTCCAACAAAAACATAAACTAAAACACAAAATAATATGTAAAAACTGGTTTATATTGCAGTGGGAGTAATTAATTATGTACAGACTTTACCACAAACCAGAAAACATGTTGTCAGCAGACTACTCTTAGGCAGAAGAAGATTGAATCCTTATGCAGCAGATTACAACAGTCAAAATTATATTAATCCAGGCGATATTTGAAGTAGTCATTTCAGTGGCACCTCATTTCCGCAAATATAGAATTTCAGAAAACTTAAAAAAAACTTCGCTATTAAATTATTGAAAATTGTATTTATACTTATTTTATTTATACATGAAAGATCTGAAATTTATGTAAGGAAATACATTATAATTTACGTAATTTGTAAAATTATTGTAGAAATGTTAGTAAAAGAAAACCATATTTGGTTTGAATAATATCTACATAATGTTTGTCTTTGAATGTTTTATTTCAATAATGTTTCTTTATAAATTTTTTTTTTTCATAATTGGACATTCATTCAAATTTTCCAATTAGAATAAATTAGGACACTTTTTTCTCTGTGTGATTAAAATGTTACTTTTATTCTTTCGGAAGAGAATTTTGTATTTTGAATTCAGTAAGCGCAATTTTAAAATTTGAGGTAAAATTCGAATCTGTGACAAAAATTTATTTTAATGGTACTTAAAAAGTGCAACTGTGTAGTAGAGGTGGACGACCGACTAACCATTTTTAGTATTCAAACGTTACTCCCTTCATCAAACTATTTTCTTGGAATTAAATCTTCATAGCTACAATTTATAGAAATTTCTTCTCAAAACATACTAACGATATTGTAATCACGGTAAATATTTTCACTAAAATATTTTCAATAATTATAATAAGATCAGACTTATAAAAAACTAGCTAGATAAACTGCAATAGAAAGTATAATAAAGCACTTGTTGTGTTGGCAAATTTCCAAGTTGTTTAAATTATGTAGTTTCAGTCAAAAAATTTTGTTCATTTCATTGAAATTGAAAAAAAATAGTAAGTTTATTGTTTTTTAAATGTTATGCGGTATTCCGAACACATTTCATAGATATAAAAAACATATACGAAAAAATACTCATACTTCAATTATTTAAAATATTGGTCACCACAAAAAAAAGATGAAATTTGTTACTTAAGGATGTAAACATTAAACAATTAAAGCATTTCTTTGTGGTAATCTGCTGCATTGTATGTATATTCATAACAAATATTTACTGTTCAACATTTCCGTAACAAAAAACTACAAAATCGGATTGAAATATTACATAACAACTATTTTACACAGTTCTGTAAAATAAAATGAAAATTAAATGCTTCTAAATGTTCGTTCAGTCAAAGAAAACTTGTTTTTATTTCTTCAAAAGTTTCAACATTTGAATAAAAAAAATATCACTTGATTTGGCCTTTTGTTTATCAACAAAATTGACACACAATATTTAAATAACACCAAAAAAGTAATATACTACATAACAAAATCTTAAATCTTTGGGAAAATGGGGCCAACAACATTTTGAAGCTCCACAGAAAATGTCACAGCTGAGGACATCCCAACAAAAGATTCATGTAAAATAAAGTCTACAGCAAAAAGAAATTACAAACTCTCAGTTTTACATTGACTAGCACGAATCAAAAGTAAAACTGTCAAAACAAACTTGTAAATGGAACATAGTAACAGTGACTCAAATCCGATCCAAGGATAAACACTACATGATCACAATTATGTTACTTTTTTATTATTTTGTTGCTCACATCTTTGAGTGAACCAGATCACAATTTTGCTTTGATGCGCGAAGATTTTCAAAACTGCCGACACCGATCTGAATTAGCAGGAACGCCTCAAGTGCCAACTTGCTGTGCGCCGGTGCCAGGCTAGCCCGGAAATCTTCATTTTCACACATAGATTACTTTTACAATTACAGATATATAATATGGTTTCTTAAAATATATATGATCTTAATATATACTCTCGTATGTACACAAATATAAAAGAAAGCTTATCATATATACATGTGCGCTTTCAGGATCCTTGAAATTTTTTTGTTTGCAAAGAAAAAAAACATTAATAATACTTTTATTACTTTTTTTATCTTCAAGCCTGAACACGTTATAAACAGCTTTAAGGCCTTTGCTTGGAATGAAGTGGTTTTAGTTAACTTGAATTGAGTAAATTACTGTTGCTAGCGACTGAGGTTTGACAAAACAAATTCCATTTCTAATAAGTATGACACATCTTCATTTTGAATGAGAAACACTGAGAAGTAAGAATAAGATATTAGGACACACGCCAGAAATATAGAAATTTTTTCCCTCAATTCACTAACAAAAATTTCATTGGACCACAGGTTATATCTTAAAGGAACAGATAAACATTTTTATTTTAGCAGAACTTCCGTAACCAGAACAGCAATTAAAAAAGGCAAAGTTATCACTAAATATTATTTTATGCTATGTATATTTCCGTTGTCACTATAATGTTCTAAAAAAAATATTTTACAACCGGATTTATTTTTCTATTTTCTGTTCTAAACGTCTCAGATAATAACTGGCCAATAATTTCTTGTGCGTGCCATGATACGGCAAATAAGTTTTTTTTATAAAACCACATGCAAAAAAAAATCCACTCCATGTATTTATAAATTCAAGGAAAAAAAGACAGCAAAGCAAAAAAAAATCAGAAAAGAAACAAAAATTACTCCAACCCATTCACAATGTCTTAGGTCAAATCAATGTAATCTAATCTACTTGTAGAGATCATCGGAAAACTTTTTCAAGGAATAGGCGAAATGCCAAACCTGTCGATAAATATACATGTATCCAACATTAAAGACTCTCACACAAAAAGAAATTCTTAGAAACTTCACGAAAATAACTGGATTGTTAGTTGCGTGAAATTTTGTTCTTTCCGTTGGGAATGCAATGCTGTAAATTGAAGGGGAAAATGCCGTTACTTTAGTATACTGTGAATCAAAAATTATGTGCTTTAAAATAAACAAAAAAAAAATATTTGCGCATTTCAGTCCCCTAATTTTGCGCAAAATTAGTACGCTAATTATGATCAAACAATTATTTTTTTAACTAACGTAATAATTTACAAATTTTTAAGTTCTTAAATTTGATTTAACGTGAAAACCTGATCAAAATTGTTTGTACTAGACACATAGTTAAGTTTTCAGCTAAAAGGTACAACATATGTATTAAAGTTTGATGTCACTTTATAATTGCACGATAAGAACATTGTTCTTTTTAAAGTAATTAAATGATATACTATGTATAATTGCTAGTTAAATTTTTACCATAATCTTTAAGAAGAAATCTTAAACATAATTTTTTTTCTATTTTAGACAAAAAAGTTTTATAAAATTACTTCTAGTAGTAATGATTAATGTGTTGTTTTATTTAATATTAAAAATAATAATTTTCTGAATAAATATGAGTATAAAACTAAAACAAAGCTAGGTACTTTATAAATAATTGTTGATTTATCAACTAAAGCAAATTAGCTTAGAACTAAAAAAATATGTACCTAAAATTATTTTCTTTCTATTTTGTATTTATCTTCAGAATATCAAACAATATATTTCTGAATTTTATTTGCCTGTACATCCCAACGGAAAAAATCAACAATACACTGTTTATATATTAGTAATAAAATAAAACTCTAATCACAACTAAGTCAAATCTGACGTCACAAAGTACAGTTTTCAAAGAAATCTCTAAAACTCAGAAATATCTAGCCCCTTGACAGGAAAACTACTATTTTTACAGGGCACCTATACTACCTCCTACAAGTTTCTACATCTATTCATAATAATGGAACTCATATAACAAAATACAATATTTATTTATCTTTTTCCACGCAAAAAAATACTTATCTATATCTATAACTATTTTGCAATGGAAAGTAATGAGATCAACTTGAAAAAAATTGGTTTATCTTCTTTGGGAACAAATGACAAAATGGAGAAAGTAACTCAAATGGCACTATTAACCATCAAAAAACCACAATTTAATTGTCAGTCAGAAGTGTTTTTACTTTGAAGCTCTTTTGCCGAATAACTTTCGTCATTTTTAAGTAATTTAGGCCCAAATGTTTAAAACAATATTTACACGAAGTGTTTTATTTTTCATTCAAAATCAAATTTAAATTCATGCAAACGACAAATGGGTCCAAATAAACAATTTACCCTTTACCACAACATATTGATATACATTAACCATACTTAAACTAACTCTTCAAATTGAAAAAAAAAATTAAACAATATATATTTTCTTTACATGACCAACACTAAAAAATTCCAACAACATATATTTCAAATTGAAAAAAAAAAATTAAACAAATTTAAATTTTCTATGTATAAAGCAAATAATATACAGAGCAAATTAATTTTTATTTTAATAAAGAACGCCTCACATGGCTTGTCAGACCACTTTATTTAAACACAAATTACCATCCGACGCCATTTTTGAAGGCAGCCTTGGTATACGCACAGATGTTCAAAAAAATTAAAAGATTAAATAGTCCATAGTACTTTCTCTCAAACGATCTTCCTCCCCTCCCCCCCCCCCCCCCCCAAATTCGCACAGGGTGTCTACAAATACCTGGAGAACCAATTTCAGGATATTTTTATAACCATTTAATAATATTTTCCTGGAACATTTTTGTATCACAGCGTTATTACAAGTAACAGGCAAAATAAGACATAATACAAAATAAATCTGCTATTCACAGGGCCGAGCCGAATTTCTAGTTGGAAAACTAAAAAAAATTTCAGAGTTAATTTCTAAGTTATTTTAGAAAACAGTCTCCCAACTATTTAAATGTTTGCAAAATACTGCTGGAAATGAAAGTTTGGTGACCTCCAGCACACAGGGAAGTAATTTTCAGTGAATTTCTAGTTGAGTCCTCCAGTTTCGTGAGTTGGTTCGTGACTCGAGTGAGCCGCGCGCGCCCTGACGAGGAGCACGGGCGAAGCGGCCGCAGCCCGGAGCGCGCTTCACCGCACCTTCCTCGCCAGCTTCCAGCCCGCCAGCAGGATCAGCGCCGCCCACACCGTCTTGGGGAACAGCAGCGCCAGCACGTTCGTGTCCTTTATGCGCGCGGGCGGGCGGCCGAGCAGGTCCTTCTGCGAACACAGGGCGCACTTTTACGGACGATTCCTTTGGAAACAAACAGTGGATATGTATGAAACGCGTCTCAGGGAGATTGGCGAATAATTTTGTATTTTTATTCATGTTTCATTCACGCATAATTTTATTTTATTTTAAATACTGGAAAAGATAATCGAATATTCAAAAAGTGGACTTTATTGAAGTGAAACTCCTGTGCTGATTAGACTACAATTTTAAAGCGTTACGAAAATTCCGATTGCATGAGAGGACTAGTTAGGTAAGTGGCGAATGAACCGGGAGAGGAGGGGTGGTAGGGGAGAGGTAGAAGTTACGTGGCATACTTGCACATTGGATTACTTGCACACTTGCAGACTTGTACACTTTCATACTTCTATTCTTGCACACTTGAATACTTACACATTTGCATACTGAGACTTGAATATTGGCACACATATATACTTGCACACATATATACTTGCACACTTGCATACTTAAACTCTTGCTTACTGATACTTGCATACTTGTACACTTGCATACTTGCACACTTTCATACTTCCTCAACAGCGTAATTAAGCGCTTGCATACTTTCATATATTCTTTTTTGATCTCCGGCTTTAACCAAAGAGAATTAGGAACGTTTTCCATAGTCTACCTAATAATGTAATAAGCAGGAAGTTTCTCTTCTGTTGCGCGTGGACTCCACGCACACTGTTTTCTTAATTGTTATATATGTGCGCAGTTAATACTTAAAAACTATTCAAAGAAGTATTTACAAACAACTTCAACTATTGGAGGTACTGGGACAACACGGCATTAATGGCCATGCAAGAACCCGAACCAAGTATTATTACGAAAACTATTTTGTAGTAATACAGATGTTTAACTGTAAATGTACAAATTTACAAATAGTACCTGTAAATTTACAAGAACCTATCTGTTCTAGTTACAAAAAAAAGTACAGTGCAGGGTCGCATTTGTGTAGGTGAGGCAGGATGATAAGCGTGGTATCTAGATAAAGGTGTAATGCAAGTCTCTTGAGTGCTTCTAAGAATTTGTACCGGACATTTTAACACGAAATAAGAAATCAGAACTACCCACTACTTTTTGTAAACAGGGCCTACTCGGATATTTTAAGTAATTTTCAAATCACGTATTTTATTTTTCTTGAAACTCTGCACACTGTAAAAGTTCTGGGGTTCTATTTTTTATTTAATGGTTTTGAGAAACTAAGAGAACAATTTATATTATAATGATTCATAAGCTATGAGCATGCAATTGAGTGATTGACCGTACGTATCTAACCATTGTTTTAAAAGTTTTTTTTTAATGATATGATTCACGAATAAATAAATTTTTTACTTTCCAAATTTTAGCAACATGAGTTTTCATTGGTTTTACTACAATATTACTTTTATTTGTCGTTAAAACAATGTAAAAAATAACGAATAAATGAAATAAAACCATGTAAAAACTTAATATTGCAGAAATCCTGCATCACACGCCAAATTATTTAATTTTGCTGACACAAACTTGATTTATGATTGTGTTGGGCTTGATTTAATGTTGCCACGACAAGTCAACACGGTTAGCCTCAGCAAGCTGATTATCAAGTTATATTGATAGTAGTATAGTTTGGGGGCGCCGAGATCTGGCTTCTGGCTGTGGATTGAAGATTGTCGGCGTCCGCCATCTTGGATTGTGACGTCACGGCGGCCATCTTGGATTGTGACGTCACGGCGGCCATCTTGGATAAGCGTAACGGGACACAGCGTAACGGGGCACATCGTAACGGGACATAACGTAACGGGACAAGTAAATCACGGTGGCCATTTTGGATCCGTCATCTTGAATCCGCCATTTTGTATGACGTCATTGTGTGTTCTCGAAAATTCCGGTGATGTGTTTTCCGCCATTTTGAATTATGACGTCACCGTTGCAATTTTCGTTACGGCCGCCATCTTTAACTTTTTTATTTATTATCCGATTTTAAAGATTTTTTTTAAATTTATAAAAAAATTCACTTAATATAAATTTAATAAATTATTTATAAAAAAATTACATAAACGACACGGAGTTCGGAGTCCTCGGTTCGAACCCGGTGAGGGCAAAAAAAATAAAAATGGCGACCGATCCAACCCTCACAGTGGACGCAGGCAGACTGACCCCCACCACTTATGTCAATGCACATATACCATCAGGTAGTATGACGTCATGTCCGCCATCTTGAAATTCGGACGCCATCTTGAAAATCTTTATTTCTTATCCGATTTTAATGAAAAAAATTCCAAAATTCATCAAAAAATTAACGTATTTGAATTCTGTTTGATTATATCGATGCACGTCCTTGGTTCTATTCCCGACGAGAGTAAACAGTCGATCCTTCCTCCATGAAAGCTACCTAGACTGATCTACCACCACCAATACCAAAGTATATACCGTCAACTGGTATGACATCATGTCCGCCATCTTGTCTTCATCTGCTGGAGACCGCCATCTTGTTTTCGTATGCTAGAGTGTGCCGATACCATGTAGTATAATTATCTGGTCACCACACCTTTGACCTTGACCTTGACCTTAAAATTTGACCTTGACCTTGAAATTTGACCTTGACCTTGAAATTTGACTTTGACCTTGACCTTGAAATTTGACCTTGACCTTGAAATTTGACCTTGAAATTTGACCTTGACCTTGAAATTTGACCTTGACCTTGAAATTTGACCTTGACCTTGAAATTTGACCTTCACCTTGAAATTTGACCTTGACCTTTAAATTTGACTTTAACCTTGAAATTTTACTTTGTCCTTGTCGACCATCATGGACCCGGCATTTAATGTTCAGTACATGCTACCAGGAGCGACCAACTGCTGGAGTACGTCATCTTGTGTGTGTACTCATATTATAGAGTACATTTACATCTGGTTAATTTTATTTTAACCTGCTACAGTGCAGTAATCATTTATTACCGAGGTGCCCACCGCCATCTTGAAATTCGGACGCCATCTTGAAATCATGTAATAATGTAGCTAGAAAAGCGGGAAAAAATCCAAAATTCATCAAAAAAATCACTCATTAACTTACAAATCGAATCGATTGATCCCTGTCCACGGTTCGATTCTTGACCAGAGACAGTTGTAACTAATTATTAAATATATGTTAGGTTCTGTTTTCCATTACCTTTCGCGGAGTTTATTAATCATTCACTCTACGAAAATCAACTCAAGTCAATATACCGGACCAACGAATTAAATCAGTGCCGATTAGCCTATTATGAAAGTCTAATTTTTCATTAATCTGAATAACATATAAGCCGTTCATGTACAAAGCCACACATATAGATCAATTGCCTTCAGTCCATGAGACCGAGTCATGTCATTATCAGACGTATAGGCTAGTCATTTCAGGACCACATGACCTTCGTAATCCATCGTGACATTTTTATACATTCTAAAGGACCAAGTAACCTTGTAAAATATTTTAGTAACACCAAGAGGTGATAAACTAGTAAATATTCAATCACTACATTTTGTACTACGCGCAATCAACAAAAAAAGGAAGCACCAACAACGAAAAGACAGCACCACCAACGAAAAGGCAACACATTTGGAAGCACCGACTACGAAAAGGCAGCACATTTGGAAGCACCGACAACGAAAAGGCAGCACATTTGGAAGCACCGACAACGAAAAGGCAGCACCGACAACGAAAAGGCAGCACCGACAACGAAAAGGCAGCACATTTGGAAGCACCGACAACGAAAAGGCAGCACCGACAACGAAAAGGCAGCACATTTGGAAGCACCGACAACGAAAAGGCAGCAGCGACAACGAAAAGGCAGCACATTTGGAAGCACCGACAACGAAAAGGCAGCACCGACAACGAAAAGGCAGCACATTTGGAAGCACCGACAACGAAAAGGCAGCACCGACAACGAAAAGGCAGCACATTTGGAAGCACCGACAAAGAAAAGGCAGCACCGTCAACGAAAAGGAAGCACATTTGGAAGCACCGACAAAGAAAAGGCAGCACCGCCAACGAAAAGGAAGCACATTTGGAAGCACCGACAACGAAAAGGCAGCACCGCCAAAGAAAAGACAGCACATTTGGAAGCACCGACAACGAAAAGGAAGCACCATCAACGAAAAGGCCGCACCGCCAACGAAAAGGAAGCACATTTGGAAGCACCGGCAAAGAAAAGGCAGCACCGCCCACGAAAAGGAAGCACATTTGGAAGCACCGATAAAGAAAAGGCAGCACCGCCAACGAAAAGGAAGCACATTTGGAAGCACCGACAACGAAAAGGCAGCACCATCGACGAAAAGGAAGCACATTAATTTGTCATTGACTGCAATATTCATTGGTTCCAATATTCATTGGCTCCAATATTCATTGGCTCCAATATTGTCACGCGGTAAAATTTTACGTGTAGAGTTTTTTTTTTAACTTGGCTTTGTGCTTGTAGTGCTTTGTGAGCCCGCGTGAGTTCCTGACACTTGTTTGCGACACTCAGGCTTTGATTTGTTTTCCTGGCGCGGTAGATTGCTAACGCTCTCTGTTTTTCTGGGGCGGTGACGTGATTCGCCGCCCGAGAGCCTGGCCAGCTGCGCGGGCGGTTGCGTCATCCTGTCCTGGAATCTCCGGGAGTGTTGGCCGCCCTGGTTGGTTACGCTGCGTTGTTGTTCGTGCGCGTGACGTGCTGGTGTTTGTGTCGCCACCAGGTGGCAGAAGTGCGAGTCTAGCATGACCGGTGGAGGGGGGGGATAGCGTCGGTTGGCGGAATGGCGTTGTGTTGTGGAATCGCGGCCGGGATTTTTGTTTTCGCGTGGATTGTTCTCGTCGTGATGACGTTGTGAAGTGGATTTAATAAAGGGGGCCACCCTGGGTGCGCGCGGTGTGGTTCTTCTCGGTGAGGTGCTGGAGGTCTGTCGGAGCCCCGGCCTGGCGGGTAGCTGCGTGCTGCCGTTCGACGGTGTTGTAAGTAATGGCGAACTCGTAATTTTCTTTCACCTCTTGTAACATCTGGGGGCGTATTTCAAACTTGGGTTAGGATGACTTAACGTTTTGATTATTTCCAGGAGTGCAGGCAGTGTGTGGTATCCAGTAATGTAAACTTTCTTTCGTTTATTTAGCTTAAGGATGGGTCGAGGTGTGCGTTAAGAATAATCATGTTATTTTAAAAGGAAGTAATACTCGTTCTAAGAAGAGGATAAATTATTGTGTATTTATTTATTTTTATTGTTTGTTACCAGAGATATTTTGACATGATTGACTTTATTTAATTATTTAATTAGTTATTTATTTACTTTTGTGTTGGTCACAGTTTACCATAAATAAAACCTGAAACGATGTGGGATAAATAATACTTTATTTTCTTTCAGTCAACACCCTACACCCCCTGTCCTAAGGAGGTTAGACCATCCCTGTACCAGCTCTACTGCTACCACCCCCCCCCCCCCTAATGTTTATTTTGAGTGACATTTGTGTTGATCTTGACGGAGACTGAGGGCGATTGCGACAAAATGGTGTGAGGCTAGGGTATGTCTAATTGTAGGGTGTGTGTTATTTTTTTTTAAATTTGTTTGGTGTAATGGTGATGTTTGGTTTTAACCATATATGTTTCAGGGGTCACGAGGTACAGCCAGGTTATTTATAAATGTTTTAAGCATGAGAAAGTATTATTAATATTTTTTTTTTAAATTTGGCCTATTCTGTAATGGTAATCATTTTCTTTTTTTTCAGCCAGTGTTTGAGATAAGTGTTTATGTTTATCAGCAAGGAACAACATATTCAGGTGTTTTAATTTGCATACCTTCCATTTTCAGGTTTTAATTAGGGGAGTGGAGACAGAAAGCCTACTTACATGTTCTCTGAATAAGTGTAGAAATGAAATTGTCTTGTTATAGAGTTAAGTATTTTAATTAAGTTAAGTAATTCTTTTTTACAAATTGCACTTTAGTATTTCATTTGATTTTTTTTTTTGGTATTGTGTGTGTGTAATTATAAGCAGTTGATTTAAGATTTTTTTTTAAGCCAGGTTAGGTAGGAGGCTGAATGTTTATCAGGAGCATGATTATTTTTTTTAGTTTAAGTATGTCCACACACTGAGTATACTGTTTATTTTTTTTATGTTTGGGCATGTCTTATCAATACACTCTTAGCCTATGAACATACGACAAGACAGGGATACCTGATATTTGTGGAAATAGTAGTTCAGATGAGGAGCCCCTGGTAAAGATACAAGAAAAATTGCATTTGTTAAACTCAGCACCTAGAGAAGACCACCACGACACAATGGAGGCAGGAAAATTTTTTGTGGAACCTAGCTGTTTTTGGGGGAGACAAATAGAAGATGTCGATGAGTTTATAAAACAGTTTAGGAGAGCAGCCAAGGTCAATGGCTGGAATGACCAAAAATGTATTGCGTATTTACCCACATTTCTCAGGGGACCAGCTAGCCGCTGGTATGACAGTTATGAGTCAACATTGGAAAATGTGAAAACGTTTGATGAATTAGCCACTGCTTTAAAGGCTGCTTTTGTTCGTGTAGGTCAGGTAGAAGACCTGGAAATAAGACTTCAATCAAGAGTACAGGGTGGGGAGGAACCATTTGAATCTTTTATTTACGACGTTCTTCACATTTGTAATCGGCTTGACCCCAAAATGCCAGAAGCCAATAAAGTGAGATATTTACTAAGAGGCTTACGACCGGATATTGTGGAGAAAGTTATGTTGTTTCCTAACAACACAGTAGACCAGTTGCTAGGAAATTTAAGAAAAATTGAGGCAGGCCTATACTATGCGAAGAGTCATGATAGATTAAAGGGAAGTGGGGCTGTAAAACCAGAACAAGTGCCTGTTCGAAATATCAGGGAGGCAGACACAATGGATTCAAAAATAGAAAATAGACTAATGGAGTTGGGGAAACAGTTAAAGCAACTGCGTGAAGAAATGGAAGTTTTAAGAGTTCAGCCCATACACTTACAAAATTTCAGACCTAGTGGAGAAAATAGAAATAATCTTAACAAACAGAAACACAACAGTACACCTAGAGACACAACCCAAGATCCCGGTTCTAGAATCTTTGCTAGACCCCAGAGGACCTTTGATGGGAGACCCATCTGTTTTAAATGCAACAAGCCTGGACACATTCAGTGGAACTGTCGCTCACAGCCAAATATGCAGAAAACAGGGAAACTAGGCAGGAAAAGTTATGCACAGACTAGGAATGCATTCTGTAAAAACACAATGTCCCTTTTTAAGTGCGATGGGGTGTTCAGTCTAAAAACTAAGATTTTTGGGACAGAGATCCCCGTTTTTATAGATAGCGGCGCTGCTGTATCTTTAGTGGATAGTAAGTTAATTCCTAAACGTTTTTGGAAACCAGCAGAACACAGAGTTGTAGCAGGGGTGTCTGCACAAACCCACCACTTGAATCACATGGTTATGCTGGTTTTTAAATTAGGCCAATTTTTTTATCATCACCCAGTGGGACTGGTAGAAACACCAATCCGTGGTCTTATTTTAGGATGTGATTTTCTTACTAAGTTTGAGGCAGTAATTTCATGTAAGGGAAACAGAAATACTTTATTTACAATAAACCATCCCACTGCAGGCATTCAGGTACAAGGAGCAGAGGTGAGGGAGGCTAAGGACAGACACATAAAACATGATAAAATTAACGTACCCCCTTGTGATAACCAAGTTCAGAAGTCAGGAACCCAAGATGATCCTCCTAAAGTAAACAAAATTGAATCAGAACCTACTTTGAGGTTAGGTTGTGTCAGGATAAAAGAGCATTCACACAACGAGGCTAGGATGCATCAACGAATTCCAGTGTGTTTTGCAGGTAATGATTTAGCAGAGGAAGTTAGTAGTAGAACCCTAAGGGGCAAAGAGAAAACATTAAAATTACCAGTTTTTGTTGTGAAAGATGCTGATTTGACTAAGAAGCAACAGTCTGACCCCAGGTTAATGCCTTCAGGACCTAAGACAAAATTACGTAGATGGACCAAAAATGTTTCTTTGCTTAATGATGTGTTTTGCTATAACAATCCCAAGCCAGAAAAAGTAGACAAACGTAGGTACGACAAACGAAGACGAGCGGTGAGTTATAAGGTGGGGCAGGAAGTGTTAGTGTTTACTCCGATCCGGAAAAAGGGGCTTTCGGAGAAGTTGTTGCATCGCTGGTTTGGTCCTTTTGTTGTTGAGAAAAAAATATCTGATAATCTGTATCGGTTAAAAAAGTGTCAACGTGGTAAAGTTAGCTATGAGGTAACTAATGTGGAAAGAATGAAACCATTCTTTGCTGCCTGAGTTTATTTATTTTTTTTTTTATAGTGATGTCAATTGTGAGCCCTGTTTGTATAGTGTCTAGATTCTTTGGAAGGCCATCAAGTATTTGTTTATTGGTGTTCGTTTGTTGTGTATTGTAACCTGTGATACATTTCATTTCGGTCCTGGGTAATTTTGTTTAATAGTGACTTGTCAATTTAAGATTTGTTTTTTTTAAGTCGCTCGTAAGAGTGTTTCAGGTACCCTCAAAGCCACTCGGGCCCTCATAATGAAGACAACTTGCTGGTGGCTACTGATGGGTATGCTGGTGCTGTCTCGAGGGGATGACGCGCCTCTTTCGCCGTTCCAACCTGAGACAGTGGGGGTCATTGCTGGTGCCCATTTCGAACCTCTACCAAAGGTGATGTTGTATACCTCATCGGTACCTTTAAATTTTAAGGTCCCCTGGCCATTACAATTATCAGAAATACAAGACGGTATAACACTTTTGAGTTCTTGCCCCTCTAATGCATCCTCTGACTGGTGTTCAGTTTTCCGGGAATTAAAACAGGTTATGTTTTATTCTGATATGCTGTTGAATAAACTAAATGATGCAGCTGGTGAGAATTTGGAGTATGACAGTGTGGTTAATAGAGAAAAGCGAGGCTTATCTTTTATTGGCGATTTTGTAAGATGGTGTTGTGATGTGGCGGTGACCAGTCAAGTAGATAGTTTATTTCTAAATCAGCAACAGATTGCTCTGCATATTGATCAGATGGAAGCACAAATCATAGATGACCATGTGGCGCTTGCCAATTTGAGTAATTCTATTAGTGTTGTTAATGAAGCCATGACGAGTGTTTTGAAAAGAGTTCAAACGAAATTCACTAACCTTACTGATTACCTGAGAACTTTTAGAGAAGCAATGACAGTTCGTTTTTCCGGGATGGTAAAAGAAATAGGTCACTCTTTTCAGTTACAATTATTATTAGCGGCTCAGTTAGCTAAGCAAGCTCACACTCTAACTCGTATTGAAGTTTTGGATCAATGCCGCTCACATAAGATTCCTTCTGTTTTGATTACGCCGGCACTTTTGCAGGAAAAATTGCAGGATTTGGAAACTATCCTTGATAAATATGGTTATAAATTAGCAATTAGTAGTACCCAAGTTCAGGCTTATTTCCATTTGCCTATTTGTAGATGTAATGCGTTTAAAGAAAGTCTGTATGTGTCAGTCAAAATCCCTATTGTACGCTATAGCTCTAATTGGAAGTTGTTTCAGTTTGTTGGTATACCTTTTCATTGGAAGAATAATACATGTCACCTAGAACATGAACCAAACTTTTTAGCGGTGGATGGTAACCACCTAGTGACGATCCAAGGACGTAACTTGTTGTTATCTTTAAAAGATTTGTGCAATGGGAGTGCATGACTTGATGTAAGTTTTTGGACATACGCCATTGCTAAGAACTTTTTCTGTTGAAGAAAAACTAATAAATAAAATAAATAAATAAAAATACTCAAAAAAAGACAAAAAACACACAAAACTAAGCAAACAATTGCTGTTGTCGACAAGGATATGAACACCACAAAATATTCCGAAACAGGAATATGGTCAGCAAACAAAGAAAAACAAAGAAAAATGTACTAAGAGAACGAAAAAATCCCCACAAATGATGACAACACAAAAATATTGAAACCCAAAATAATTCAGCACAACAGTTGAAGCGAGACAAAAAACATGACAAAACGAAAAGACAAACAAATACAATAGTTTTACCTAAACAGAAACAAGCGACGTTTCGGGAACTGCTATCTGCTCCCGTCCTCAGGCAGAGACGCACATGGTACGGAAACACAGGTGCACCTGTGTTTCCGTACCATGTGCGTCTCTGCCTGAGGACGGGAGCAGATAGCAGTTCCCGAAACGTCGCTTGTTTCTGTTTAGGTAAAACTATTGTATTTGTTTGTCTTTTCGTTTTGTCATGTTTTTTGTCTCGCTTCAACTGTTGTGCTGAATTATTTTGGGTTTCAATATTTTTGTGTTGTCATCATTTGTGGGGATTTTTTCGTTCTCTTAGTACATTTTTCTTTGTTTTTCTTTGTTTGCTGACCATATTCCTGTTTCGGAATATTTTGTGGTGTTCATATCCTTGTCGACAACAGCAATTGTTTGCTTAGTTTTGTGTGTTTTTTGTCTTTTTTTGAGTATTTTTATTTATTTATTTTATTTATTAGTTTTTCTTCAACAGAAAAAGTTCTTAGCAATGGCGTATGTCCAAAAACTTACATCAAGTCACGTAACTTGTTGGACTGCCGGCCTTTGGAGGAGAATTTGTGTTTTGTGCCTAGATTTTCAGGAGACACCATGGGAAGTGCATTGTGCCCCAAAGCTTTGTTTCAGGGGGTAACAATCGAAAGACTTGCAGAACTTTGTACTTTTCAATGCCGTTCCGGAACTCACCTCATGATCACGCAGGCTGGGCCGGAACGCTATTTTTTGACTCACCTTAGGGGCAAGGTGGAGTTACAGTGTGCCAAGAATCCTAACCAAACTTTGTTTATAGATGATGAAGAACGACCAGGTGCTGTGGACATATAAGTTCCATGTGACTGTCGATTGTATTTGAATAGTGAATTGAAAATTAATGAATTGTACCCTTGTGACTATAGAGCTAAGTCTAAGTTTCAACTACTTCATGTGATCCCAGCAGCCTGGACCAGGTTAAAGAAATTAAAGATTTTTCCACGGACTGCTTCCAGCCACACAGTTTTCCCCTCATTGGAGGATTGTTTAGATGAGGACTGGCCCTCTGCCATTCCTCATTTGAATTTCACGGTTTCTCGGTTCACTAGATTGGACCCCATTTCTTTGAATAAACCGGTTGAAGTATTGAGTTTCATGGTCAGACATGTTCAGAGTATTGCATTATTTGTGATAGGGGGTACCCTATTTTTGATTATTATTAGAAATCCATACCTTGTGGGTATTGGAACATTCCCACGTATAGCTGCACTGGATGAGACCGCTATGTTAAATGCTGAACTTACTGTTATGGTTTTTATATTGGGAATTATAATTGGTATGTTGGCTTTTCTTATCTGGAAGTGTATTCAACTTAAACAAAGTGCACAGAAAAATTTGAAGATATCGTCCCCAGTCACGCCTGTTGAGGACTCCACGAGTGGAGAGGCTATGGACTTACGAGAACGATTACGTAATGAAAATGTAATAAAGGCCAAATTGTCTAGTAACACTGGTGATGAATTTCTTGTAAACATCACACTTATCGAACCATGAGGTAAATTTTCTTTGATTGATGGACTCATCCTAATTGTTTACTGTTATCGCGGTTTGTAATTATTTCAAAATGGTATTTGTTGTTTAATGAAGAATTAGCTATGTTTTTTTAAAACAAAGTAAGTTACGACTAATTATTTGGGCACATTGGTGTATTGTTTATAAAGATTTAGATTTTGTTTGTTAACCAGAGATGACCCTAGGTGTCTGTTATTTTGATAGGTTATGCTGGATTGGGAGTTAAGCCGAGAAAGAGTTCCTTATCTCCTTTATCTCCCTTCCATACTCCTTCCAGTGTCATGTACTGTGCGTTTGAACCAGATTTCCATGGACTCGGAGAGCCAGGACCAACTTTAAACTCGACATGTGGTGCTAGTGTAGAAGATGAACTGTTATAGCATCAATCATCGTGTCCATCCTCATTACCGAGGATCTGGGACTATACAGCCTGTACCTGGTGGTGGGAAAAAGTAACTGTTATCCCATCCAGGAATTGTTGTGGGCTGTGTGTGACTCCTGTGGAAGTGCATTCGTCGGATGACCCCAGTTGATTGCGACATGTATGTGTGGACTCTCAGTTTCTAGAAGAGAAGAGACGAGACTGCTTGGTCGCAGTGGGGTTCGCCGCTATCATGGCATTGCTACGTTGAGAAGCCAGTGCTACATTTCTGTACTAATGATTTTAGTGAACGTTCTATCCCGCAGCTGGTTGCTGCCATTACGACTCTGTGAAGATTTTGGACTTCAACTAACTTTTGAAACTTTTGAACTACCTTCTGGTTCCTACCTAGCAGCGTATCCTCTTGTGCCCTCGGTCCTCTTAAAAGGGGAAGGATATTTTGTTACGAATTTCTTGTTTTGCTCGGGTTAACCTTTATTTGTAGGATGTAAGTTTTGTATCCTAATTATTGAATCTGCGGGGTAAACAGGCACCTGGGTTCATCAATGGTTAGGCGTTTTTAGATTCCCATATCTACCTTGTTTGAGATTTGCCTATGTTAGACACTGTTGTTAAATGACATTAATGAAAGGTTAAATTTATGAGTTTGTCATTTTCTATTGTTGAAGTATGTTGCTACCCCTATGTAAGTTTGTGTTTTTGAATCACCTAAGATTATTTTTTTTTGTTATTGTTTATTTTGTTGAGGAATCTGATGCTGGGTATGAAAGTTTCACAGTATTGACGGATGGCACTGCTGGCAACATACAGCAGAGATGGCTGGAGCTGAGGGGTGCTACTCCAAAAGGTGGAGCCCTGGACTTGGGGACGAGCTGCAGATCGTCCACCGGGATCATGGTTCCCGCCGCCCCTTCGAGCTGTTCTGTCACCTACTCCGCCTATCTCGGCTGTAGGCCAGTCAAGTTAGGCTTAAATGTGCTTGTACCTCAAGATTACTTTATTTAGCTCAATACAACTATGTACACTCATAATTGGAGATATGAAATTGTAATTTTATGATGTAAGCAACCGGATCAATTTTTGGATACCTCGAACCCGTCTTTAAGTTTAGCTCTGTTTGTTATGTTATTGATTCTCCTCTGGCCGGTCTTGCTATGACTTTTAGGAATTGGCTCGTGCCTATCAGGCTTCTTTTGTAATCTTAATAGTTAACATTGTGAAATTTTCTTTTAATCCTTTGTAAATTTAAAGTTGTGGTTCTTGGCTTGTGGGGCACAAGCCCTCGTCGTCCGGAGTGATGTCACGCGGTAAAATTTTACGTGTAGAGTTTTTTTTTTTAACTTGGCTTTGTGCTTGTAGTGCTTTGTGAGCCCGCGTGAGTTCCTGACACTTGTTTGCGACACTCGGGCTTTGATTTGTTTTCCTGGCGCGGTAGATTGCTAACGCTCTCTGTTTTTCTGGGGCGGTGACGTGATTCGCCGCCCGAGAGCCTGGCCAGCTGCGCGGGCGGTTGCGTCATCCTGTCCTGGAATCTCCGGGAGTGTTGGCCGCCCTGGTTGGTTACGCTGCGTTGTTGTTCGTGCGCGTGACGTGCTGGTGTTTGTGTCGCCACCAGGTGGCAGAAGTGCGAGTCTAGCATGACCGGTGGAGGGGGGGATAGCGTCGGTTGGCGGAATGGCGTTGTGTTGTGGAATCGCGGCCGGGATTTTTGTTTTCGCGTGGATTGTTCTCGTCGTGATGACGTTGTGAAGTGGATTTAATAAAGGGGGCCACCCTGGGTGCGCGCGGTGTGGTTCTTCTCGGTGAGGTGCTGGAGGTCTGTCGGAGCCCCGGCCTGGCGGGTAGCTGCGTGCTGCCGTTCGACGGTGTTGTAAGTAATGGCGAACTCGTAATTTTCTTTCACCTCTTGTAACATCTGGGGGCGTATTTCAAACTTGGGTTAGGATGACTTAACGTTTTGATTCTTTCCAGGAGTGCAGGCAGTGTGTGGTATCCAGTAATGTAAACTTTCTTTCGTTTATTTAGCTTAAGGATGGGTCGAGGTGTGCGTTAAGAATAATCATGTTATTTTAAAAGGAAGTAATACTCGTTCTAAGAAGAGGATAAATTATTGTGTATTTATTTATTTTTATTGTTTGTTACCAGAGATATTTTGACATGATTGACTTTATTTAATTATTTAATTAGTTATTTATTTACTTTTGTGTTGGTCACAGTTTACCATAAATAAAACCTGAAACGATGTGGGATAAATAATACTTTATTTTCTTTCAGTCAACACCCTACACCCCCTGTCCTAAGGAGGTTAGACCATCCCTGTACCAGCTCTACTGCTACCACCCCCCCCCCCCCCCTAATGTTTATTTTGAGTGACATTTGTGTTGATCTTGACGGAGACTGAGGGCGATTGCGACAATATTCAATGGCTCCAATATTCATTGACTCCAATATTCATTGGCTCCATCAGTCATTGACACCTACAGTCTTTTGGTTCCAAAAGTCTTTTGGCCCCAAATATATTAGGCTAGAATTCTTCGAGTCTAAGAGACTATGAGACCACATGGCTACGAGTCTAAAATGATCTAGCTGGTTACGAGTTATACATGGCTTGCGAGGCTACAGAGCTACGAAGTTTCTAGTACACAGGTTTACATGACTGCGAGGATACAGGACTACAAGTCTGCAAGAGTACTTGACTACGAAGGTACTCGTCTACATGACTCCAGTTACCGCATCTGTCTTCGACAGAATTTTCTCTTTTGCTCCAACTGCTCCATCAGCATTATGTTATAAGATTACAAGGCCTCTTGCTTACGTAGCTTCAAGTCTACGAGCCTCCAATGCATCATGACTACGAGACTACGAGCCATGAGGTTACGAGTCTATGCGATTGCGAGTCTTCTAGGTTACGTGATCGGGAGGCTATAGGACTACGAAGCTTCCAGAACGCATGGTTACGAGACTGCGAGGCTACAATTCTACGAGGTCCCAAGACATCCTGGCTACGCGACTACGAGCCATGAGGTTACGAGACTACGTGACTACGAATCTTCAAGTTTACGAGACTGCGAGGCTACAGAGCTACGAAGCCTCTAGTACACAGGTTTACGTGACTGTGAGGATACAGGACTACCTGTCTGCATGAGTACTTGACTACGAAGCTACTCGTCTACAAGGCTACAATTACAGCATCTGTTTTCGTCAGAATTTTCTCTTTTACTCCAACTGCACCACCAGCATTATGTTATAAGATTACAAGGCCGCTTGCTTATGTAGCTTCAAGTCTACGAGGATACTTGGATACGTAGCTTCAATTCTACGAGGTCCTAAGACTTCATGACTACGCGACTTCGAGCCATGAGGTTACGAGATTACGTGACTACGAATCTTCATGTTTACGAGACTGTGAGGCTACAGAGCTACGAAGCCTCTAGAAAACGAGTTTACGTGACTGCGTGGATACAGGAATACAAGTTTGCATGAGTTCTTGACTACGAAGCTACTCGTCTACAAGGCTCCAATTGACACATCTGTCTTCGATGGAATTTTCTCTTTTGCTACATCTACGCCATCAGCATTATGTTATAAGATTACAAAGCTACTTGCTTACGTAGCTTCAAGTCTACGAGGCTCCAATACATCATGACTAAGAGACTACGAGCCATGAGGTTACGAGACTATGCGATTGCAAGTCTTCAAGGTTACGTCATCGCGAGGCTATAGGACTACGAAGCTTCCAGAACGCATGGTTACGAGAATGCATGACTAATTGGCCGCATGGCTACGAAACTTTATGTCTCTAACTGACTACAATAGCACTATTCAGTGGTGAGAGTTAATTTATTTCATGCAAAGGTACTTGCTGCAAGCAGTTCCGCTTTTCAACATTAGATGGCGTCACGTTTTGCTTGCAGGTAAAATAATATTTATTTATTTTATGCGGGATGCGGGTTGTTCACTATCGATCGCATAAGAAGAATGGCATCGATAGTCTTCAAGGAGAAGGAAGTTCGTCCTTCCTGCTAGTGCTTCTCAGATTTCTCACGGTCCGCCATATTGGATTGCGACGTCACGGCTGCCATCTTGGATGGGTGTGACTTTGACCTTTGACCGAAACCGCAGGAATGATCGCAAGCACTCGGATTAATCATCAAAATATTGATAAGAATAATCAGGAGCACACGGAGAAAACCATCATAATATTGGCAAGAATAATCAGGAGCACACAGAGAAAAACGACACAGGATTTCTTTGATATCATAAAATTACAGAAAAAAAATATTTAAAAATAAAAATGAATTAATAAAAAATTTAAAATAAAAACAAAAAATACATAAACAGATTCTGCTAGCTTGTAAACTTATCATTGTTGAGCAAAGATAGAGTTCTAGTACAAGCCAGAATTTTATGTATTTTTTGTTTTTATTTTAAATTTTTTATTAATTTATTTTTATTTTTAAATATTTTTTTTCTGTAATTTTATGATATCAAAGAAATCGTGTGTCGTTTTTCTCTGTGTGCTCCTGATTATTCTTGCCAATATTATGATGGTTTTCTCCGTGTGCTCCTGATTATTCTTATCAATATTTTGATGATTAATCCGAGTGCTTGCGATCATTCCTGCGGTTTCGGTCAAAGGTCAAAGTCACACCCATCCAAGATGGCAGCCGTGACGTCGCAATCCAATATGGCGGACCGTGAGAAATCTGAGAAGCACTAGCAGGAAGGACGAACTTCCTTCTCCTTGAAGACTATCGATGCCATTCTTCTTATGCGATCGATAGTGAACAACCCGCATCCCGCATAAAATAAATAAATATTATTTTACCTGCAAGCAAAACGTGACGTCATCTAATGTTGAAAAGCGGAACTGCTTGCAGAAAGTACCTTTGCATGAAATAAATTAACTCTCACCACTGAATAGTGCTATTGTAGTCAGTTAGAGACATAAAGTTTCGTAGCCATGCGGCCAATTAGTCATGCATTCTCGTAACCATGCGTTCTGGAAGCTTCGTAGTCCTATAGCCTCGCGATGACGTAACCTTGAAGACTTGCAATCGCATAGTCTCGTAACCTCATGGCTCGTAGTCTCTTAGTCATGATGTATTGGAGCCTCGTAGACTTGAAGCTACGTAAGCAAGTAGCTTTGTAATCTTATAACATAATGCTGATGGCGTAGATGTAGCAAAAGAGAAAATTCCATCGAAGACAGATGTGTCAATTGGAGCCTTGTAGACGAGTAGCTTCGTAGTCAAGAACTCATGCAAACTTGTATTCCTGTATCCACGCAGTCACGTAAACTCGTTTTCTAGAGGCTTCGTAGCTCTGTAGCCTCACAGTCTCGTAAACATGAAGATTCGTAGTCACGTAATCTCGTAACCTCATGGCTCGAAGTCGCGTAGTCATGAAGTCTTAGGACCTCGTAGAATTGAAGCTACGTATCCAAGTATCCTCGTAGACTTGAAGCTACATAAGCAAGCGGCCTTGTAATCTTATAACATAATGCTGGTGGTGCAGTTGGAGTAAAAGAGAAAATTCTGACGAAAACAGATGCTGTAATTGTAGCCTTGTAGACGAGTAGTTTCGTAGTCAAGTACTCATGCAGACTGGTAGTCCTGTATCCTCACAGTCACGTAAACCTGTGTACTAGAGGCTACGTAGCTCTGTAGCCTCGCAGTCTCGTAAACTTGAAGATTCGTAGTCACGTAGTCTCGTAACCTCATGGCTCGTAGTCGCGTAGCCAGGATGTCTTGGGACCTCGTAGAATTGTAGCCTCGCAGTCTCGTAACCATGCGTTCTGGAAGCTTCGTAGTCCTATAGCCTCGCGATCACGTAACCTAGAAGACTCGCAATCGCATAGACTCGTAACCTCATGGCTCGTAGTCTCGTAGTCATGATGCATTGGAGGCTCGTAGACTTGAAGCTTCGTAAGCAAGAGGCCTTGTAATCTTATAACATAATGCTGATGGAGCAGTTGGAGCAAAAGAGAAAATTCTGTCGAAGACAGATGCGGTAACTGGAGTCATGTAGACGAGTACCTTCGTAGTCAAGTACTCTTGCAGACTTGTAGTCCTGTATCCTCGCAGTCATGTAAACCTGTGTACTAGAAACTTCGTAGCTCTGTAGCCTCGCAAGCCATGTAAAACTCGTAACCAGCTAGATCATTTTAGACTCGTAGCCATATGGTCTCATAGTCTCTTAGACTCGAAGAATTCTAGCCTAATATATTTGGGGCCAAAAGACTTTTGGAACCAAAAGACTGTAGGTGTCAATGACTGATGGAGCCAATGAATATTGGAGTCAATGAATATTGTAGCCATTGAATAATGGAGCCAATGAATATTGGAGCCAATGAATATTGGAACCAATGAATATTGCAGTCAATGACATATTAATGTGCTTCCTTTTCGTCGATGGTGCTGCCTTTTCGTTGTCGGTGCTTCCAAATGTGCTTCCTTTTCGTTGGCGGTGCTGCCTTTTCTTTATCGGTGCTTCCAAATGTGCTTCCTTTTCGTGGGCGGTGCTGCCTTTTCTTTGCCGGTGCTTCCAAATGTGCTTCCTTTTCGTTGGCGGTGCGGCCTTTTCGTTGATGGTGCTTCCTTTTCGTTGTCGGTGCTTCCAAATGTGCTGTCTTTTCTTTGGCGGTGCTGCCTTTTCGTTGTCGGTGCTTCCAAATGTGCTTCCTTTTCGTTGGCGGTGCTGCCTTTTCTTTGTCGGTGCTTCCAAATGTGCTTCCTTTTCGTTGACGGTGCTGCCTTTTCTTTGTCGGTGCTTCCAAATGTGCTGCCTTTTCGTTGTCGGTGCTGCCTTTTCGTTGTCGGTGCTTCCAAATGTGCTGCCTTTTCGTTGTCGGTGCTGCCTTTTCGTTGTCGGTGCTTCCAAATGTGCTGCCTTTTCGTTGTCGCTGCTGCCTTTTCGTTGTCGGTGCTTCCAAATGTGCTGCCTTTTCGTTGTCGGTGCTGCCTTTTCGTTGTCGGTGCTTCCAAATGTGCTGCCTTTTCGTTGTCGGTGCTGCCTTTTCGTTGTCGGTGCTGCCTTTTCGTTGTCGGTGCTTCCAAATGTGCTGCCTTTTCGTTGTCGGTGCTTCCAAATGTGCTGCCTTTTCGTAGTCGGTGCTTCCAAATGTGTTGCCTTTTCGTTGGTGGTGCTGTCTTTTCGTTGTTGGTGCTTCCTTTTTTGTTGATTGCGCGTAGTACAAAATGTAGTGATTGAATATTTACTAGTTTATCACCTCTTGGTGTTACTAAAATATTTTACAAGGTTACTTGGTCCTTTAGAATGTATAAAAATGTCACGATGGATTACGAAGGTCATGTTGTCCTGAAATGACTAGCCTATACGTCTGATAATGACATGACTCGGTCTCATGGACTGAAGGCAATTGATCTATATGTGTGGCTTTGTACATGAACGGCTTATATGTTATTCAGATTAATGAAAAATTAGACTTTCATAATAGGCTAATCGGCACTGATTTAATTCGTTGGTCCGGTATATTGACTTGAGTTGATTTTCGTAGAGTGAATGATTAATAAACTCCGCGAAAGGTAATGGAAAACAGAACCTAACATTTATTTAATAATTAGTTACAACTGTCTCTGGTCAAGAATCGAACCGTGGACAGGGATCAATCGATTCGATTTGTAAGTTAATGAGTGATTTTTTTGATGAATTTTGGATTTTTTCCCGCTTTTCTAGCTACATTATTACATGATTTCAAGATGGCGTCCGAATTTCAAGATGGCGGTGGGCACCTCGGTAATAAATGATTACTGCACTGTAGCAGGTTAAAATAAAATTAACCAGATGTAAATGTACTCTATAATATGAGTACACACACAAGATGACGTACTCCAGCAGTTGGTCGCTCCTGGTAGCATGTACTGAACATTAAATGCCGGGTCCATGATGGTCGACAAGGACAAAGTAAAATTTCAAGGTTAAAGTCAAATTTAAAGGTCAAGGTCAAATTTCAAGGTGAAGGTCAAATTTCAAGGTCAAGGTCAAATTTCAAGGTCAAGGTCAAATTTCAAGGTCAAATTTCAAGGTCAAGGTCAAATTTCAAGGTCAAGGTCAAATTTCAAGGTCAAGGTCAAATTTCAAGGTCAAGGTCAAATTTCAAGGTCAAGGTCAAATTTCAAGGTCAAGGTCAAATTTCAAGGTCAAGGTCAAATTTCAAGGTCAAGGTCAAGGTCAAAGGTGTGGTGACCAGATAATTATACTACATGGTATCGGCACACTCTAGCATACGAAAACAAGATGGCGGTCTCCAGCAGATGAAGACAAGATGGCGGACATGATGTCATACCAGTTGACGGTATATACTTTGGTATTGGTGGTGGTAGATCAGTCTAGGTAGCTTTCATGGAGGAAGGATCGACTGTTTACTCTCGTCGGGAATCGAACCAAGGACGTGCATCGATATAATCAAACAGAATTCAAATACGTTAATTTTTTGATGAATTTTGGAATTTTTTTCATTAAAATCGGATAATAAATAAAGATTTTCAAGATGGCGTCCGAATTTCAAGATGGCGGACATGACGTCATACTACCTGATGGTATATGTGCATTGACATAAGTGGTGGGGGTCAGTCTGCCTGCGTCCACTGTGAGGGTTGGATCGGTCGCCATTTTTATTTTTTTTTGCCCTCACCGGGTTCGAACCGAGGACTCCGAACTCCGTGTCGTTTATGTAATTTTTTTATAAATAATTTATTAAATTTATATTAAGTGAATTTTTTTATAAATTTAAAAAAAATCTTTAAAATCGGATAATAAATAAAAAAGTTAAAGATGGCGGCCGTAACGAAAATTGCAACGGTGACGTCATAATTCAAAATGGCGGAAAACACATCACCGGAATTTTCGAGAACACACAATGACGTCATACAAAATGGCGGATTCAAGATGACGGATCCAAAATGGCCGCCGTGATTTACTTGTCCCGTTACGTTATGTCCCGTTACGATGTGCCCCGTTACGCTGTGTCCCGTTACGCTTATCCAAGATGGCCGCCGTGACGTCACAATCCAAGATGGCCGCCGTGACGTCACAATACAAGATGGCGGACGCCGACAATCTTCAATCCACAGCCAGAAGCCAGATCTCGGCGCCCCCAAACTATACTACTATTGATTCAAGCATGCGTCAATTTTGATATGTAAAACCATGATTCTTTTGTGGATTCATTTTGCGCTCCAGGCTTTAGAGTGAACTTGAATTTTTTAAAAATCAAGCATTTTGAGAATGCTAA